>NC_090923.1:498793922-499097179 GCF_040938575.1 Ambystoma mexicanum
AAAAAACTTTGTTAAAGGGACGTTATGGTTCCAAGTAAAACCGAAAAACCCTTGAAATTCGCCAGTTATGGTAAGCTAAGCAACCATAACTCGCGCCACCACCGTGCACTGCTAAGACTAACACCCAGGACATCAAAGATGACATCACAAAAACTTTTGTAGAAAATCATTTCAAACCAAAAACCTCGTACCATTGCCCCACATGTACTTGTCCCTCCTCACCATATCCCAGTCAATTATCCTCAAACCCTCTCCATAATCCAAAACGTTTTGATGAGACTTCCATCCCTTCTTCACCTAATACCAATCATGTTGAAACCCCAAATTCTCCTGTTTTTGTTTCTGTTTCTGCCTCACCTTCTCTGTCATAAATTATTAATATATGTTAAATAAAGTTTAATTTTTATATTGTATTGTGAATAGTTTCCGTTTTTTTAAAAAAAAAACAATAAAAGTGTCCGCGGACAGTGCGAGTGTTCGGAAATGTTCGTACATAAACGAAAATGGAGGTGTCCTGAAGAACACCACACCTGTTCGTACTGTTCGCTAGCAAGTTGAAACTGTTCTAAGAACACACCTGGTGTCCTGAAATGTTCGTAAAGAAACAAAAATTAAAGTGTTCTAAAGAACACTATATCTGTCCGTAATGTTCGCTATCAACTTAAAACTGTCCTAAGAACACAATTGGTGTCCTGAAATGTTCGTAAATAAACGAAAATGATGTGTCCTGAACAACAGTACAACTGTTCGTAGTGTTCGCTAGAAACATGAACTGTACTAAGAACACACGCGGTGTCCTGAATTGTTCGTAAACAAACAAAAATGAAAGTGTCCTAAAGAACACTATACCTGTCCGGTACTGTTCGCTAGCAAGTTCAAACTGTTCTAAGAACGCTATTGGTGTCCTGAAATGTTCGTACGTAAACGAAAATGGAGGTGTCCTGAAGAAGACTATACCTGTTCGTAGTGTTCGCTACAAAATTAAAACTGTTCTAAGAACACAATTGGTGTCCTGAAATGTTCGTACATAAACGAAATTACACGTGTCCTGAAGAACACTATATCTGTCCTTACTGTTCGCTACCAAGTTTAAACTGTTCTAAGAACACACGCGGTGTCCTGAAATGTTCGTTTCACGTGTGACACACTTTTAATTACTTCAGAACCCGAACAGTGTCCGTAGGACATCAATGCGCATGCGCTAACCAATCTCTGTGCACTTGGTGTCCTGCGGACAGGGGCTTCCTTCGCGGACTAGTTCGCGAACGGATTATATGACCGCGCCCACGCTCATCGTGTGTCCTGAAATGCGGACACTGTTCGTGTCCCCGAACAATTTAAAAGTACATTTTCAGTTAATCCATAATATTTTTCAATAAAATCTCACCATGGCACAAGTCCCACATAGCAATCTTGAGTTTCTATATACCTTTTGAAACTTTCCGATCCTTTTTTTGTGTTCGATCTGTCCGCGGACAGTGCGCATGTCCGCGAACTGAGCACAAGCACCCAAATAAAAGACCACGCCCAAGAGCTTAATCCCATTGTGTTTCTGGCTATTCTTCAGAACACAGTGATTTTTTCTGCCACCTGCAGACTACACCATCATCGAGATGGCATCCTTGGCTGCTGAACTGCCACTTGGTGCTGCACCTGCTTCATTACCACCCCCACCCCCTCCACCACCACCACCTCCCAAGGGCCTGAAGAGGGGAACAGGAGTGAGGATGCAGAGGAGGAAGAAGAGGATGATGAGAATGAGGTAGAGGAAAACCCTACTACCCGCACTAGGCGTGAGTCTTGGGTGTGGCGGTTATTTACAATTCATGGTAATGTTCCTAAGGCTCGTGCGAACCGTGTTACCTGCAATGAGTGCAAAATGATACTCAGTCGTGGGAAGCACGGTAAGTACAGCTTTGGGACCACTACTATGAAGCGACACCTGAGGTCATTTCACTCTGGGGCTATTCGCAGGGTTGTACCTTGCGAAGAACGTAGCAGGTTGATTTGCTCTACTTCATCCTCTGTTTCTGATGCTGTCACCACAAGGACCACCTGTGTGGGACAGCGTCTTCCTCAAGCTGCCTCACAGGCCATACAGAATGCATACAGAATGCTGATGACCCTTACCTTTCGAGGGTCACAGTTGTATGTATCATCTCAGAGCACGAGAAGACCTGCTCACTACCCAAATAAAACCCACTCTACATCTTCCTCTCTCAGCTCGCCCTTTCTTATCCCTGTGGTTGGTGTCCCCCCCTTTACCCTCCTTTACCCTCCTCTCCTAGTGTGTCATGTCTGAAAAACCAAAAAAAATACAAAATTACAAAAATCAAAAAAAAAAATAAGGCTCTTTTCAGAGCCGCCTTTCCCAGTTAAAAAATAGAAGTGAAAATAAATGAAGCAGGGCTCTTTGTATTTTTTAGAAGTCCGCGGACAGTTCGCGAACATTAAAAAAATTGGGTTGCTACTCCATCACAAACATTGTAATTTTCTCTGGAAAGAAGTGGTGGCTCTGAAAAGAGCCTTTGGGTGGTGTTTGTAAGTCAAAAATTGTAAATGCTTAACATCTACTTCAAAATCATTGTTGTAATTCCAAAAAAGGTTGCAATGCATTTTGTACATTTCTGAGAAAAATCTGATTGCCAGCATAAGTAAGATGGACTCCACCTCTGCGAAAAATGTATGTACTACAAAACATAATATTTTCATTGTGAAAAGAAGACATGCCAAAATCTCTTAGAAAGCCACAAACAGCCTTATAACATTGCGCCTTGCTTTTTCCATTTGTGGACCAAATGAAGAAGAACGAAGCCACATTTGTCTCTGCGCAATCCATGAAAATATCACTTGAGAATTAGGAAACATGTCCATAACCTTCTTTCATAGCAAATTGCAAAAAAATTCCAGTCACATGTCCTAAACTGTTCCCTCCACAATGAATTACAATTATGTCTGGATGTTGCTTTGTCTCCAAAGTAGCACAGAGAGGTAGCAAGTCCAACCACTTCATTCCACGTACTCCATGCCAGTGTACTTCCACATGTGGGAATCCAAGATCTACAGCTACTCCACAGCTTTCTGCATGCACCTTCAACCAATGTATCCACGAATCTCCTAAAATCCAAACAATCTGTTTTCTGAAACACATAGCCATAGCTATCTTTTGTTCTCTCAGCAAAAAGAGTATCTGAGAACATCTCTCCTGGCACAACACACCCACCAAACTTTCCTGACAAATCCCTTTCAGTGCTTATTCTCATTTGCATTACTTCTCAACCCAAAAATTCCCGGATGTAACTCCCGATGTCCGCGAACTACCGCCATGTCCGCGGACATATCGTAACATGAACAGCCCTTCTACCATGTCCACTACACTCTCTCTGCCATTCCCTCATTGGATGTACCTCAAAAATCACATGACCATGCACCAATCACATTCAAGACCTCTACATCTAACTGCATCATCATAGATCAGCACTGCAAATGTACTCTGAATCTCTCTGAGTACAAGTGTCATATCATTGGCAAGCAGCATCTACCAGAAATACTGTACAAGTCTTCAAGATTTCTACTTGCAGCTCCATGCATATCCATATGCATGAACACAAACTTCAGGTATGCATATTTTCTGTATAGTAGATGAACACATTTTCAAACAGACTTTTACCTTGTAAAATCTGTAAAATTAATTTACTGTACTTTTTTCAATTTCCTAAAATCAACTATCACTTATAAACCTTTATACTATTTACTTTCTTTATACACACACACTCAAATCATGTTAAACTAACATTATTTAAATGAAATATATAGACTACATATATTCAAACAAAATTGCATGCAAACACAATCTATGTTCAAACCTTTATAAAAATACTTATACAATTTCATATTTTTTGTTTTTATTTATTTATTTACTTAATTACTTTAAATTAGACATGACATTGAGGCGCTATTACCTAGAACAGTTTACTTACAGAAATAGTGGTATTCACTAATATATTATAAATTTCACAAGACATAGTAAAGATATTTTTTTTTGCTACAGTTAGTCATTCAATACAATTTGTTCATAAACAACATATCATATGTACTGAACTGATGCAATGTATCTTATGTAAATAAATTAGTTTAATGGTTTTAAAGAAGGCACTGAGGATTTCAATTAAAAAATCAATATCTAAATTAAAAACAGTGCTATATACAAACAAACTTACTAATTTGAAGCTTTTACAATTGCAGTGAAGACCAGTTTCCTGAAAAGAAGCAGCCAAATTCGAAGAAGAAAGAAAAACTAAGAAGTTACCTGTTAATTTTTAAAAAAAGTAAGTAAAATATCACCATAATATTTGTATTATTAATCAAATATACTATAATGTTAATACAAGCTATTTCGGTTTCTAAAAATAGAGATTTTGTACCATTTTGTCCAAAAATGTCCATGTCTTAAACAGCGATTTACAGCCAGAATGGCCCACAAATTTCTATTTTTGGACACACAAATTACCCAACTGAACCACTACAATTTTCATATTATAGAACAAATAACTGTCTTAATTGTATACATTAGATTTACTATTTGTACTTTTCCACACCACTAGCTTACTTTTGTTTTGTCATCTGAACCCCAGTTTAGTAACACATAAATTCAAGAATACCTATCCCTACTAGTTTTAGTTCCCAATGCACAATCACACACCATTACATACATCTTTATCATCTTACTCAAACACTCATGCACACAGCACACATACATTCCAGAACACCCCAACCCATACCTTCTTTATTTTTTTCAACAGACCCTAAAGAATGCCTACCAAAAGTCAAGTCCCTAGAAAGCAACGCAAAAGTAGAGCAAATGAAAATAAAGGTGTCCAACATAAGCATCCATCTCTAGCAGAATTTGTAAAAAAAGTTGAAACAAAACAGCTAATACAATCATTTAGTGAAACACAAGAAGTTTCAAGTACAACAACTTCGCTTCCTCTATCAAAATGTAAAACAAACCAAAAAACAATTAACAGAAAATCAGTTATCAGTACAGATAAAACTACTTCTTCAAATTTTAATATAGTATGAAGTAAGCATACCAAGAAAAGTATTTTAGCCAAAATATACCGCCACAAAGTCCTTCAAAATCTTATAAAAACAGGAGCGATATCAGGTTCAAAGCTTAAAACCTATCATAGGAAATTAATCTTAGAAGCATTGATGGACAGTGCAATTCTTCTCAAAAGAAATGTATTTATTTTACTGTTAAACAAAATGAAACCACTAACAAAACTAATAACTAAATTACAAAAAAGACTTCTCAATAAGCGAAATATCAACAGAAAGAACTTCTTAAGTATCAGCAGAGGTGAATGGAATCACACTACAAGCATAGAACCATATTTTAATGAAGAAGCGTGCAAACAAAAGCAAACAAATACAATTGCCATACATAGCAGTGGTCGAGGTTATGAAAAAGTGAATAATACCATAATGGAACAAGAAGTACTTCTTACAAAAATATGCCCTGAAAACTTAAAATTACCCCTCCATTCAACTGAATCAGAATGTCTAGTGCTAGTGTACAAATGGCCATGCACGTCAATGTGTAACATTCCCAAACAATGTTTCAAATCTTTACGCCAATTCCTCAATATATATGTAAAAAGCAAAGACAAAATCAAAATTAAATTACTACAAAATATAGATACCTGTCCAGTGCGCAAGTACACAGGACTACAAGGACATTCATTGGCCTGCATTACAGGATCTACTTGTAAAACCACTTTCCATGATATCAAAAGGATATCAACACATCATTCAACTATAAGAAATCTAGTCTATAAACTGTACTATGCTAAACGTCCGGTTTTAGCACTAGCAAAGTTAAATAACATCCTTCTACATGGTACAGCAAAAGACCTACTTGAAGAAATTCACTATAACCAGAAAAAATATTTTGGAAGTGAAAACCATTTACAGAATGAAATAGCTTTAAACCAATTAAGCAACAATTCTACACATGGCAACCTTTTGCTAAACACATACAAAAAAGAAATACTAAAATTTAAAAGTACATCAGCTGAAGTACCAAACCATGTATGTGTATGTTGCCGTAGAATTTTTTATAAAAGTAACACAAAAACTGTGGACCTATCAAACAAAATAGAAGACAATGAAGATTCTAAATGGTTTGAATTAGCTATCTACCTTGTAGCAGAAAACAAATATGAAATAACTGAGCCCTTAATACTTTGCAGTTATTGCCCTACAAAACTTGACAACAACCAAACGCCTTCACGTTCTATCACAAATAATTTGGAATTATACCCAGTAACAAAACCTCTACAACAACTTAATTTATATGAGAGCATCATAATTCAAACAGTACACCCATTTCAAGCAATAATACGCCTTCAACCAAAAACAGCAACATTTCCTCCCTCTGAATTGGTAAAAGGCATTTGTGGAAAAGTAGTTTATTTACCATTAAATCTAAAAGAAAATGTGCATACTCTTGGAGTGCAGCATCCAATGCAGCAATCTTTAATTATATTAGTAAATGGAGAACCTACAAAAGACAAAGAAATTTGGCAACAGCTGGTAGATTTATATAAAGTTAGACAAGCCTTCCAATATCTTAAAGAGAATAATGAATATTACAAAGAAATTAATATTGAGGAAAACTTGAAAGATACAACTGAAATAATTCAAGAAACACAAGAAGCTGGTCAATTTGAGCTACCAGATCCTGCTACAATATCAAATACTTTAGACCATTATACAATTCATCCTTTTCACTGTAATGACACCGTACAAGATGTACTGGAAACTTACCAAATGCATCAAAAGGATCGTCAATCAGTATATGGGAAAAAAGTATAGAAGCACATGCGTTTCCTCTACTCTTTCCTACTGGCAAAGGAGGAAGGTATGATGATAGACCTATTCAAATATCAGCTTCAGAATACCGCTCATTACGGATGTATTCTGAAGATCCCAGATTTAGACAAAATGTGGAATACATATTCCACCTACTCTTTGAAAGTGAACTAGCAACTTTATGTTACGGAGTTGCACACATATTAAAATCAGGATCACACTTTCAAAATATGACAGCTACACAATTGTTAGATAAAGTGCGACAAAAGGATGAGGTTTTACAATCAAATATTACAAATCTATTAGCAAATATGCGTGGTACTAAAGAGTACTGGTTTCGACGTCATGGAGATGTACGTTGTATGATCAGAAACCTTGGCCCACCCACTTGGTTTGTTACATTAAGTTGTGCAGAATATGCACGGGAAGATTTACATGATTTCCTACGCATATCAAATAAAAACAAAACAAACATAGATATTCTAACACCTGGAGAACTTTGTTCTTTGGATCCTGTTAATGTTTCAAGATATTTTCACCATCGCTTCATTGCTATGCTACATTTTATTTGTAATAAAACTGTTCCTCCCCTTGGAGAAGTGCAACACTTCTTTTGGAGAAAAGAATACCAAGCCAGAGGGGCACCACATATCCACATGCTTTTATGGATTAAGGATGCTCCTAAATTTGGTCAAGACAGTGATGCCACTGTTTTACAGTTTATTGAAAAATATGTCACTTGTGAAATTCCATCAGAAGCCACAAATAGTGATATAAATGCACAAATTTTACAATTTCAAAGACACAAATGTGGAAAATATTGTCGTCGCAAATACAAAAACAAAGGCAAATACTACACCAAATGCCGATTTGGTTTCCCTAGACCAGTTACAAATACAGGTCAAGTAAACAACCTCATGTCTTCAGTTAGACATAGTGTTAAAGGTAAGTCACCTAAAAATACATATTACATAAAAAGAAAAGAAGAAGAAAAATATATCAATAATTATAATGCAATCATTGCCCACTCATGGAATGCAAACATAGATGTGCAGTACATTGCAGACAATTCTACTGCAGTTGCACGATATGTCACAACATACTTAACTAAAGCAGAAAAGACAGAGCTCCAAGACCTATGGAATGACCTGTCATCAGATAAAACAGTATCTCAGAAATTATACAGCTTGGGCATAAAAATGCTCATCCATAGAGAATGTGGATCTTATGAAGCAGCTGATCTTTTAACTGGTACTTCATTGTATGGTAAATCTGAAAATATAGTATGGCTAAGTCTTGGTCCAGCTAAATCTAGAAAAAGAGTTCTAAAATCATATGAATATATAGAAACAATAGCCAAACATGATCCCAACAGCCAAGACATTTTAAAAAACAATGTATTGGACACATACTACCCAAACAGAAGTAATACTTTGGAAAACATGTGTCTATACCAAATAGCCCAAAACTACACATACAAAAATAATATGAAACCTGATGAAATAAAAGGTAAATATAGAGTGACAGACTGTGAAGGCAGCTTAGTTAAACTCACTAAACCAAATTTAATTAATCATATCAAATTGTCATTGAAGACTCCTCAACATAAAGAAGTATATTACATGTCCCTGCTACAACTCTTCAAACCATGGAGAAAAGAAGAACAATTACTAGATATCTATGACTCATATGAGGATGCTTTCAAAGCAAATGAAAGCACTATAACTGATATAAACTTTATACAGTACAAAACAATGTTGCACAATGAACAGCAACATGAAGAAGAACTCCAAGCCCAACTAGATAAGGATACTCCTGACAGTAGTCAACCTTCTGTAAGAGGAAGCCAAGAACCACTGGGAGAACCACTAATAACAAATGAGGCAGAATTAGCTATGATAGAAGTAGAAAACACCATGTGTCAGTATGAAGATAAGGAAGACTTAACTATACTACAATCAAAACTAAACAATGAGCAAAGTAGCATTTTTCAAGAAGTAACAAAACAAATTGCACATGGTGTAAAACATGAAAATAAAGAATGTTCCTGCCATAATTATAAACCTATACTACTGTACGTCAGTGGTGAAGCTGGTTCTGGCAAAACATTCCTAATCAAAATCATTAGTAAGTTCCTTCAACAATTGACAAACAACAAACTGTCAGCTGTTGTCACTGCCCCACAGGTTTAGCTGCCTACAACATAGGTGGTGTTACATTACACCGATTACTACTATTACCAGTAGAACACCAGAACAAATTAGACTATTACAAACTTTCTGCAGAAGCTGCAATGGAATTACGCAGAGTATTGAAACAAATGAAAATGCTACTAATAGATGAAGTGAGCATGGTCTCCAACCTGATGTTAGCTTTGATTCACCTCAGATTACAAGAAGTATTCAAAACAGACTATGAAGAGCTCTTTGCAGGAAAACACATTATTGTTTTTGGAGATCTACTTCAATTAACACCAGTAAAAGGTGAACCTATTTTTAAAACATTAGGGCACAAACTCTGCCGTGAAACTGTTGGCAGCATTGGAAATGTCAACCTTTGGCAACATTTCCAATACAGAGAATTAACAGAAAACATGCGCCAATCTGCAGATCTAACTTATGCCAACATTTTAAAAAGTTTGAGAGTTGGTATACTTTCTAAAGAAGCAGAAGCAACATTGAAAACCCGGCACATTAATGCACTTTATGGCGATAATGCATGTGCTACAGATGTTATGGAACAATTAGCCCACAAAAATGTCAATTGTATGGCCTTAATGCCAACTCTTGCAAGCTGTCTCAAATTCAATGAAATAATGTTAAGTAAAGAAATGCAACCAATAATGGAAATTAGCGCCACAGACAAACTAGATGTACATGGTATGACACTACCCATGTGTGACCAAGCCACAACAAGACTAAATAATTTAGAAAAATCAATCTCAAACACAGCAGGCTTAGAAAAGATGTTAAAATTATCCTTAAATTGCAGAGTAATGCTTAAACATAACCTTGACGTGGACCAAGGACTAGTTAATGGAGCACTGGGTACAGTTGTTGGCTTTCAAACATACCCACGTGACAACAAAATTCAGTTTGTCAATATACTATTTGACAAACTTTCGGAAGTAAAACAGATAGGATGCTCAACAGCTAGATTCCTTCTCTTCAAAGATATGTATGTACGCAGAGAACAATTTTCTCTAACTCTTGCATACGCAGTCACGATTCATAAATCACAAGGTCTTACCCTAGACAAAGCAATGATAGATATTGGTAACACAGTCTTTAAAGAAGGCATGAGCTACGTAGCACTATCACGCTTACGTACACTTGACTGTCTATTTCTAATCAACTTTGATGCAAGTAAAGTAAACGCTGATATTCCTTGCATTTTAGAATATAATAGACTTCGCTCACTATACACTCCCCATCTAAACACATATTCTGTTCCACAAAAACTAAAACGTTGTAAAAGAAAACTAAATCAAACAGAAATGCAACAGGACGTCACTGCAAATCCTCCAAAGAGAGTAAAAGAAACTAATACTTCATCAAGCACCACAAACAAAAAAGAATCAATTAGAGAAAGTAAACCAGGTACTTCTTTAAAGAAGGAAGACACACTCCAAAAAAAGCAGTTAGATACAGAACTACCTGGACCATTTAAATTCTCAAATATAGTTGGTGTAAGTTGCTATGCAAATGTAGCAATGAATATTCTATTTCAATTACCACCAATTGTTGACAACATTTACTTACACTTTAGAGACCCATTGTGTATGCAAATGTTAGTACTTCATAGAAACGCAAAAAACAATCCTGACAACACATATAGTGTTTATGGAATAAGACCAGAATTGGACTACTGTGCTGGAATGGTGAAATTCACTATAAACTCACAGGACGATCCACAAGAATTTTTAATGTACTTACTTCAAGTACTGGAAAACAAAAACATACCTATAAAGGAAATCTTCCAGATCTCATACATGTGGAAACATACATGCACTCTGTGCAACAATGTGACACAAGAAGAAATTCCCAATGAACGCTTCATACATATATCAATACCAAATTGTGAATCCATTCCATTTCAGCAACTTGTACAAAATGCAAACCATGGTAGATTATGCTCTACCTGCAATTCAGATAATCGCTCCACGTTAGTAATACAAACACATAGTAAATACGTAATACTAATGCTTCTACGTTACAATGCAGATGGTACCAAAAACAACTGCAAGCTGACTGGATTCACACATAGTCAAATATCACTTGGTAAGAAAACCTTCACAACAATAGGTATAATCTACCACGCAGGAGCCACAACCAATTCAGGGCACTACACGGCATATATAAAAAAGAAATGTGGATGGTTTGAATGTAATGATAGTACCATTACTCTAAAGCAGAGATTACCAGCAAATCTTACAAACGCTTATTTGATGTTCTTAAAACCAAAATGTGATAAATAAACTGTATTTAAACCTTTAAGTAAATTTGTGTTAAAAAAATATAAACTGCTAGAATACTCCAAAAGCTATCTAACTGCTCATAGATTCTACAACAACTAATCAGATAAATGAATACCACTAAATTGGACCAAAAAATACAGTTAGAATACGCCAATTGGTATCTAACTGTCCCAAAATTATAAATTTGTGTTAAAATAATATAAACTGTTAGAATACTCCAAAAGCTATCTAACAGCATAAAGATTCTACAACAACTAATCAGATAAATGAATACCACTAAATTAGGCCAAAAAATACACAGTTAGAATACGCCAATTGGTGTCTAACTGTCCCAAAATTTAACAATATCCAAATAGATAAATCAAAACCACTAAAATATATTAAAAAAATAGACAGTTAGAATACGCCAATTGGTATCTAACTGCTCCAAAATTTTATAATATCAAAACAAATGAAGAATCTGTTACTGCTCCAAAATAAATACAACAAAGCAAAGTATAAAGCGTTAGCCAGAAACAACAAGTGAACACTGAAAACAAACAAACAAATAAACTGTAGCATAACAGAAAAAGTTTTTTTTTTTTAATCCAACATGGATTTTTTTTTCTCCCACAGACCCAATGATTTTAGCAACAAATACAGAAACTGAGCAAATGGCCATGCACCCAATACTCTATGCCCTGGCAACAACCACCGCAGCATATCACATCCATAGAGTCAAACATTTCAACTATGATCTATGGGAAACTTTTAATGTCCGCAAACAATGTGAGTGTTCTTAGAACACTTTGAACTTGCCAGCGAACAATACGGACACCGTTTTCAGGACACCCCCTACGAACATTTCAGAACAACGCGATAGTTCTTAGAACACTTTCAACTTAACAACGAACAATACGGACAGCGTCCTAAGGACATCCCCTACGAACATTCCAGGACACCGGGAGTGTTCTCAAAAACTTCTTCAGAAAAAACCCATTTTGTTTATTTGCGAACATTTCAGGACACCGCGGGTGTTCTTAGAATACATTCAACTTGACAGAGAACAATACGGACAGCGTCCTCAGGACACCCCCTGCGAACACTCCCCGGACACCGCGACTGTTCTTAGAAGCGTCTTCACAACACCACCATCTTGTTTAATTGCAAACATTTCAGGACACCGCGAGTGTTCTTAGGACACATTCAACTTGACAGAGAACAATACGGACAGCGTCCTCAGGACACCCCCTACAAACATTCCAGGACACCGGGAGTGTTCTTAGAAGCTTCTTCAGAACACCACCATCTTGTTTATTTGCGAACATTTCAGGACACCGTGAGTGTTCTTAGGACACATCCAACTTGACAGAGAACAATACAGACAGCGTCCTCAGGACACCCCCTACGAACACTCCCCGGACACCGCAAGTGTTCTTAGAAGCGTCTTCAGAACACCACCATTTTGTTTATTTGCGAACATTTCAGGACACAGCGGGTGTTCTTAGAACACATTCAACTTGACAGAGAACAATACGGACAGCGTTCTCAGGACACCCCCTACGAACATTCCAGGACACCAGGATTGTTCTTAGAAGCGTCTTCAGAACACCACCATCTTGTTTATTTGCGAACATTTCAGAACACCCGTGATGTCCGAAAACAAATCGAACACAAAAAGAACGTCTAACACATAAAAAACACAACTTTCATCCTATCTCATACACTCCCACCCTCCCCAAACACTCCTACACACCAACATGCTCTACAAAATACACATTTTGAACAAAGTTCCACCGCGCTGTCCGCGGACGTCCGCGAATCCAAGATGGCGGGCGCTACCGAAAAATCTGATGTGCTTCACGCTCCACGCCGTCCAATCAGCGAACACGTTGCATGTCCGCGAACATCACGCAAGACGATTGGCCAATCAGGACACTGTCCACGGAGCGAACAGGGAAGTGTGTCCGCAAACCGAACACAGATATCACTAATTTTTTTTTACCTACTTTTTGGTCATTTTAAAAAAACTACTGGACCGATTTTCACCAAATTTGCAAAAGCACGCTTTCGGGACCAAGCCGCTGCTCCTGGTCCAAATTTGGTGGAAATCCGTCCAGCGGTTTGGGCTGTAGGCGCAAACAAAAAAATGTTCCCATTCAGTCTATGGGAAAAAAAAAAGTTTTGGGACCCCCCCTATAACTTTGCCCCCCCAAGACGAATCCTCACCAAACTTTGCAAAAAAATTCAGAGTGACCCAAATACTTTTTTTGCAAAGTTTGGTGAGGATCCGTCCAGGGAGAGCAAAGTTATAAGCCACCCAAAAAGTGCTCTTCCTATGGAAACAGCAACTTAACCATAACTACATGGCCACTACCGTGGCCATATTTTTTTTTTTTTAGACCTTATTTCTACACCGAATTGAGAGGAATTTAGAGAAGAGTAAGAAGAAAAGCAAGTTCGAACATATTTTCCGTGTCTCTTCACTTAGACACCATTAATTCATCTTTGCACAGTTACTTATTCCCAGCACTAGTTGAGATAACACTACGCGATGCCGTCTTCTACTCCCTTACAGAGTTAGGTTCCTGTCCTCTTTTCCCTTTTCCCTTTAGTGTCCTAATGGCCATATGCAAAGACAAAGAAAGTATTAGAAGTAAGAAAGTTCCCCTTATATTCCCCACTCCCTTTTTCTCGTTTCCCCTTGTCCTTTAAAATAAAAAAAATGTCCCCATTTAAAATCACTCGCACTTAATACTCATGTGCCCATCTTGATGCGAGAGTCTCCGGATTTGGTCCGTCCAAGCAGCGCGGCCTCGCACTCAATGGCCCCACCCGGCTCCGGCGAGCGGTACTAAGGGTTTTTCGAAAAGGGACCCGCACCCTCTCGCCCTAACTGCGTGCGCACATCTCTGCATACCAGTTGCCGTAGGTGGGCGGCTCTGTTGAGTGGGCACACCATGCGTCTCCACTGCTGCCGGGGTCGTCTCGTGCCAAGGGGATAGTTTACAGTTAACAAAACAAATCACGTCTATGGGGTCACCACTGAATGTAAGTGTCCCCAGAAACGCACCCCCGTTAGTGAGAGGCAATAATGGAAGGGGAATGAGGCCAGGACCAAGTGCGGGTAAGATCAAAAGAGCTTTATGTAATTCAATATAGGGCATGCAAAGGACTCTGCAAACTCCGAGAGCGCTCTGTCTGACAATAGCAAAGACAGTCAGTTATATTACAAATACATGTCATGCATGAGGTAAGCTATAGGGGCCACAGAGTCTCAGGGATTGGGTGGTGATGGCTAGGTGGTGTACAATGTATACATTTACTTCTTCAGGATTGGCGGACGTTAGTGCTACGCCTCGTGGGGTGGGAGGTCAGCTGGGCTCATTGTGGTGTAGCGCTGGGCCCGACATGCCTTGTAACAATGATTGATAGCTAAACTAACATTTGCCCTTTTGGCCACACATTCCCACCCATTCATCACACTTCATGTGTCCTGTTGAGTTTCAGCTCTTGTAAGCGCTGACCTTAGATCAATACATGGCCAGGAACATTGATATGCGATCTGGTGTGTCTTAATACATCAGTTTGAGAGGCACCTTGGGTTCAAACAAATCTGGTCTCATGGGCGTAGTCAGGGGCATGGGCAGGGGTGCTTGACTAACCATCCTTGGCAATTTCAGTGAGGGATGGTATTATGATCTGTTGGTACACGTGTGGGCGCCCCCCTTTCTAGGGTCATTAACTCAGGGTCGATGGAGGTACTACTGACCCGTGGGGGGGGGCATGTGACTGGTGCCTGGAAGGCGGTGGGATTTAGGACCAGGTAGCTCGTAAGTCACGGAGTCAGGCTGTGGCAGCCTCTGACACGGGGGAGGGTGGTGGATGCTTGAAACGGGTCCAGCAGGGTCGGGAGGGAAGGCAAGGTTTTGCTGTTTGAACACCGTTTATCTCGAGAGAGCTCGGGCAGGAGGAGGGGGAAATGGCCTTGCAGCTCCATGCGTGGCATCTTGCACGAGGCGGTTTTACTGTTGCATGGGTGAGGGGTGACTAACAACACATGGGGTTTCCAAAAGCCCTCATATGTATTTGTATTTACATGGGATACTAGCTGATGATCATACCTATTTTTTTTTTAAACTTGTATTTATTAGTTTTACATAAATACAATCAGAGAAATAACATTGAACATTATTAACATTCCCTTCGTCCTCCCCCCTCCCTCCCCTTTGGTCGGATGATCTCAAATTGTCCCTAGTTCCAATTATGCGTTGAAGATGTCCGAAACTTTGATATTATGGGGGCACCACTGTTCCATAAAGTCTGACTGGAGGTATTGCAAGGTCCCTTCCCATTCCTTTCGGAATTTGTCTTCAGTTCCTTGAATTTTGGGGGTGATTTTCTCCATTGTTATGTGGGCCCATACTTTTTGCAGCCATGTGTAGTTCAGTGGGGTATCCTTATTTTTCCACTTCTGTGCTATAGTGGTCCATGCCACAATGAGGAGTCCCATGAAGGCTCTCCATTGTGATTTACTGTATAGCCTTGCTGTATCATCTCTGATTCTACAGAGCCAGACCTCCTCCCCAAGCAACCCCACATCCGGGAAAACTTTGCCCATTTCTTTTTTAATTTCTTCCCAAAAGGGTTTAATACCCTCACAGTCCCACCAAATATGTCTCCATGATCCCACTTCGTCACATTGATTTGACGTGTTTGGGTACATGGAGTGGAGCCTCTCTGGAGTATTGTGCCACTGTGTCATAATTTTGACCCACATCTCCCTGGTTTGTGCCGAGCGGGTCATCTTGGGGATCTGCTTCCATAGGTCCTCCCACTGTCTATCCGTTGGTTCCCTCCCCAGCGTTCTGCCCCACTTTATTCTATATGACCATTTAATGTCCTCCCCTTGTGTGTTTATGTATTTATACAGAGTTGACACCCACTTTTTCTCCCCCGTGTTTGAGATGATGTGTGTCTCGAAGGCAGTGAGATCCCTGGTTGCTGCCTCAGTGATTTTCGGGGAGTTTAGCCAGTGTTTCAGCTGCTCATATCTATAACTATCACCTTTGGTGAGATTTGAGCCTGTAAAGCAGGATTCTAGTGAAATAATTTCCTTGCCTGCGAACATCTCGCCAATTTTAGTTATGCCCTCCTCTTCCCAGCGGTCATACGCCCCTTGTTCCATCCCCGGGGGAAATTGTGGATTTCTACAGATGGGTGTAAAGGGTCCCAGCTCCGTGGTCATAATACCTATTCGTGTTTGACAGTCTCATGCATTCAGCGTGCTCCTCATTATTTCGCTAATTCTTAAGTTTTCATGTTTGTGCTGCCTCTGTTTCCAAAGAAGTTCTACCAGAGTGGTCCTTGATACCGCTCTATCTTGTTTGGCCCATATCTGCTGCAGGTTCTCCCCTACCCATTCCCTCAAGACTTTAAGCTGTGCCGCCTGATAAAATGTTTTAAAATGTGGGAGTGCCATCCCCCCTTCTCTGGTTGGGGCCGTGAGGACCATCTTTGCTATCCTGGGAGTTTTCCCTTTCCATACAAAGGATGATACCAATTTTGTTAGGGTTTGGAAGAATGTGTCGGGGACCCCCACCGGGATAGCCTGAAAATAGTAGAGGACCCTTGGGAGGACAGTCATCTTGATTGATTGTATTCTGCCCCACCATGAAATCTGTAGTGGGTTGCATCTGCCTAGTTCCCTTCGAATGTTTGTGATTAGCGGCGGGTAGTTTTCCCCGTAGAATTGCTCAATTTTTTGTGGTACTATTATTCCTAGATATTTTATACCTTTTTCTATGATCTTAAGGTCCTGTATCTTTGCTTCACTTTCTATGTTTGCTCTGTCGCCTGCCAGGATTAGGATCTCTGTTTTTTTTCTATTAATTTTTAGACCTGAGATGGCCCCATAGTTTTCTAATTCCCTCACCGCTGCTGATAAAGTGGATTCGGGGTTCTCTAGGGTTATTAGCATGTCATCCGCGTACGCAATCACTTTATGTTGCTGTCCAGCCATATCTATCCCTTTAATGTGTATTGACTCCCGTATTTATATTAGATGGGGTTCTAAGAACAGAGCGTACAGTAAAGGTGAAAGGGGGCATCCCTGTTTCGTTCCTCTTGATATTATTACCTTATCCGTAACCTCGCCGTTAATGACTATTCTACTGGATGGGGAGTTATAGTTTGCTCTGATGCTCGCAATGTACTGTTCCCCGAACCCCATGCACTTCAAGATTTTGAATAGTAGAGACCATTCCACTCGGTCAAAGGCCTTCTCTGCGTCTACCGACAGTAGTATCGCTGGAGTGTGGGATATACCTATTTTTTCCACTAGATGGGCGAGCCGCCTTGTGTTGTCATGGGTTTGCCTGCCGGGAATGAAACCTGATTAATCTTCGCCGATTAGATTTGGGAGTAGCGGGGACAACCTTGTTGCCAGAATCTTCATATACATTTTTGCATCTAAATTAATCAGGGAGATTGGTCTATATGATGCCGGGTTTATTGGATCTTTACCTGGCTTGTGGAATACCAATACTTTTGCTTCATTCATTGTGGGGGTCACATTGCCGCTCTCTTCAAACGAGTTCAATAGCCTGGTTAGGATCGGGGTCAGTATGTCTGAATATTTTTTATAGAATGAAGCCGTGAACCCATCTGGGCCTGGGGCTTTGTTACCTGGGAGTCCCTTTATTGCTTTACTGACTTCCTCTTCCCTAATAGGGGACTCTAAGGACTGTTTATCCCCTTCTGAAATTTTAGGTATCTGTAGGGCCTCTAAGTATGAGTCTTGGGAGCTTGTATCAGGGCGTTCAGTGGAGTAGAGAGTTTGATAGTATTACCTCAGTGCTTCCCCCATGTCACGTGTGCGTGTTTGGATATCCCCCTTCGCACCGCATATGGCCTTAATCGTTGTTTCTTTCTGTTTTGCCCTGAGCTGTCTCGCCAGGAGTCTATCTGCTTTGTTTGCTTTAATGCAATATCTCTGTTTCAGATAGAGTAGGTTCTTTTCTGCACCCTTCATACGTAGCATCTCTAATTGGCCCTGTGTGTGTTTCAGTGATTTTTGCAATATCCTCGTGGGGTGTGTTAGCATTTTCTCTTGGATGTCCTCAATCGCTTTTTCCAATTCCTTTTCCCACAGGAACTTTTGTTTGTCTCTCGTGATTTTTAGCGCTATCATCTTTCCCCGCAATACTGCTTTGAACGCGTCCCAGACTGCGCTCATTGCGACCTCCCCTGTGTCATTTTGTATAAAGTATTCCTCTATCATTTCCCTTATTGACTCCCCAGTTACAGGGTCCTGGATCAGCTCCTGCGGTAGCTTCCACCTCCACAGCCCATTCTTCCTCCCTGGGAAAGTCACGTCTAACCATAGTGGGGCATGGTCCGAGAAGGCTATTGCTCCCTTATCTAGCCCTTTTATTTTTCCCAGTAGTCCCACCGACACCCAGAAATAGTCTATCCTAGACATGGTGTAATGGACATGTGAGAAATATGTGTAACCCCTCTGTTCGCCCTTCCGCTCCCTCCAAACATCATTCAGGGCCATGTGGTCCATTTGTTGTCTCAGACGCTTTGTTGGCGCCCCCTGGCCCTGTGTGTTATCCGTACTCCTATCTAAGTGTGGGTTCCACGCCATATTAAGATCACCCCCCAGGATCACTTGCCCTTTTGCAAAGACTTCCAATTTTGACAGGGTGTCTCTGAGAAAACCATCCTGTCCCTGATTGGGTGCGTATATTGAGGCAAGTGTAATGTGACATCCCTCGATTTCCACATTGGCGAAGGCGTATCTGCCTTCTTTATCTCAGGGCTGTATCTAGCAGTTTAGAGTCCTTCCCTTCTTTCACCGCAATCAGCACCCCAGCTTTTTTTTCCGTTGCCATCGCCTGTGCCCATATTTTGTATCCTTTTATCATTGTTTTCTGCATATCCCTTGTTCTGATATGGGTTTCTTGGAGAAGCAGAATGTCTGCCTTCCCCCTTTTGAATTGTTTCTCCAGTTTCGCTCTTTTTGTTGGGTGATTCATGCCCCTAATATTGTAGGTCATAAAGCGTAGCATCCCCACACTGTTATGCTTGTGTGCCTTTGCGTCGGTTCACCTGCTGTGTTTGATTCATTTCTTTGAATTCTCTGACCTTTTCCCCTCCCTTGAACTTCCCACCCCCCCAACATTTAACTATAAACCAAACGAACTGTCCCCCGAGTAGGGCGAGGGTTCCTATTGATGCTAGGGCGTTGCACCCTTCGCTCCCTGCCCTCCCAACCCTCGGGGGGTATGTTATGGGGATTCCTAAACCCCATTGATCCATTAGTCTTTACCGAGTTCCAAACCGTCGGGTCTCAACCAGACCGCCTTTTGTGTATTGTCCGTTCGGCGCCGCTCCCGCGCCCTCCCCACAGGGTTCCAGTATCAACATTCCCGTGTCAGCCCCCCTAGTTTATACTTTTCTTGAGTTCCTCATGGGACTTTTCTCCTGGTCTCCCTCCCTGCGTTTGTCTTCTTCTGCTTGCTTGTTTCCCAGCCCATAGGTCTTCTCGTTCGCTCTCTCCTGTTTGTGGCTTCCCCTCGCTCCATCTCTTCATCTTGTAGACCCATAGTGCTGAGACCTTCTTCCAGTGTGGTCACTCTCCTCTGTTTTCCTTCCCAAGTAAATAAGAGTCCAAATGGGAACGTCCATTTGTAGCGGATTTGTTTTTCTATTAGCACTTTCACCAATGGGGCCATTGCTCTTCTTTTTTGGAGGGTTACCAGAGCCAAGTCCTGATACAGTTGGATGTCTTGCCCATTAATTTTAATATGCTCCATTTCCCTGGCCCTTCTGAGAATCTGTTCTTTCTGCAGGTAAGAAGAGAGGGCCACTAAGACATCGCGTGGTCTTTCCCCTGGGGCCCCAGATCTTTTTGGTCCTACCCTGTGGACTCTGTCGACTCTGATATCTTCAGTTTCTTGCACCCCCAATATGTCTCTAAACACCTCCTTTACCGCCTCTTTCAGATCTTTGTCCAGCACTGATTCCGCCATGTTCTTGATTCGAATGTTAGAGCGTCAGGAGCGGTTCTCCAAATCCTCACATTGTATTTCCATGTTATGAGTGAGTGTCACCAATTGTTCTTGTGTCTCGCTTATCTGTCTCGTATCTTCTTCAAGACTTTGCATTGTTTTCTCCACCATGTCCGTTCTCTCTTCAAGGTTATTTATGTCGAGTCTCATGTCTTGCACCGCTTGTTTAATTTAATTCTTCATGGTCGCAAATTGCTCTTGGACTGTAGACATGAATTTTTCTTGCAGGTCCATGAACCATGTTTGCATGTCTCCCCTAGTCAATGGTTGTTGATTCTGGGAGATAGTCTCTGCATCTCCCATCGGTTCGCCCTGTGTTCTCCCTCTTGATTGCGATGACCCTTCTGTTGACCACAGTTGTAATATATCTGCGCCTTGTTTCGTCGATTGGGGTGTCTGTTGGGTGGGGTTACCCTTCCCTTTTGCTCTTGACATAGTATTGTGCTTCGTTGGAGTGTCTATGGGGTTATTGCGCCTTCGTGCACCCCTCCGGTTCAGTTCCCCTGTTGTGCTTTTGTGAGTGGGGGTTTGCCTTAGCTTTGTGTGGTGTCTGCCAATTCCGCTCCTTCCCCCGTCGTCCCGCCGTACAATATGCTTGTGGCTGCTTGCATCTCCTTTTCTGATTACCCCTTCCACGTTTTCCCCCTCTGGCTTGCTGGGGAAGGGGGGGTCCTGTGTTGCACCTTCCTCGATCCTGGGTCGGGCTGTGTGGGTGGTCAGGCGTTATGTTCACTTGTAGGGTGAGCCCCACTGCCGACCTGCTGCCTGAGTATGGGCCTTGCTGGGACTTTGTTATGGATGTCCCCTTTTTTTTTTTTGGACTCCCCCCGGGGGTAAAGCTCTGTCCTTGTATGGGTGGATGGGAGGTTTATTTGCTCCCCCCCCCCCCCGGGTTGGCTCACCTCAATTCCTCCAGGCACGCTGCTCCAGGGCGGCCCCCGCTTCCCCTCTCCAGCAGTCCGCCCTGATCACCCCCGTGCCTTTCCTCTCCTTGCCGCAGCTGTGGTCGCGGCACCTCCGCTCTTCTCCCAGAGCCCTGCCGACAAGTCTTTGCAGGGGAGGGCGGTCCTTCTCCACTGGGTCTCGCGTAGCCTCGGATCCTGCTTTCTCGCTGGCCGCCGCCTCGCCGCTGTGGTTTTCCGCCCTGCGTTTGTTTTCTTCCGCGCGGAAGAGTCCTTCTCGGCCCTGGTGGGGGAGGGGCCGGTCTTCCCTTCTCTTCGTTCCTCTTCCCGCGCTCGCTTTACAGCGGCGCCGCGTTCCTCCAGGTGGAGGGGAGAAGGGGGGTCCTTCAGCTGTCGGGGGGGCAAGAAACGGGCCGTTACTGCTATGTGTTGTGCCTAATTTTGGCGGCCCGGGCAGAGCGCTGTTTAGGTGCGACTCCTCTCCCCGGCGGCCATCTTGGATCTCCCCTGATCATACTTTTTTACATAGCATTTCACATTTGCAGTTGACATACGAACATGAGGTAGTGTCAAGCAGGTCTGTGTAAAAAGTGTTTAAAGAGAGCAACACAAGTTATGGTTCACAGTTATCAGCTGTCCAGTCTTTGTATATCTCTTCATTACATGTAATATCAGTTGCACAACTTTCTCTTTACCCATTCTCCTTTATATTAGCAGCGAACGTTAGTCAACAAGGCACATATTACATAAATAGTTTCTACACGTTGCAAGGGCTTTCGGGGTGGGAATGGGTGCGAGGTGCCACGTCGTCTGTAGCCGGGGGGCTTGGTACAGGGGTCAGGGCCTGCAGGGTTTGGGCTGATCTCAGTTACATCCTAGTATTCTCGTTCATTGCTGGGGCAATGATGTACTGTGGAAGGTCAACAGCTACAGTGTTTTATTTTGTTGTTCGTTCACGTCTGGTGACTCGTGAGAAGGGTCTGCCATGCATGCAGTGGGAGGTGGGGGAAGTGTGGGCCTCTGTGAGCGCGGTCAAGTGGGGGTCACTCTGCAGAGTTCAGTGTTTCTGCCTTGGGTTAGATATGCATTGTCGAGGTGATTATCCCGGGGTCGGCTGAGCCATCCGCGGACCTCCGGGCTGGGAGGCCCCAACTCCTCCCATGCTTCCCTCAAGGAGTATCAGACACACACAAGGAGTAAGGTGGTTCTGCTGTTTATTATAACAACGGCAGGGATGGGTCTTGGATCGTACGCGTCTGTCCAGACTCTCAAACTTAGTGGGGCTTGCAGGCCCTTTTTACAGCAGTATGACGCGCTACTTGAATCACCTGGGAAAGTTAGCAAAAAACGTATTGCCACTTCGGATTGGTTTCTCGAGTGGTAGGGTTAGTGTAGCATACATATAGAGAAGAATATTAGTGGTTAAGGATGAGTCAGGTGGTATACTTGGGCTGTCCCTTCTATTAGATACTTGAAAATCGTTACACGAAGACCCCTGATGATTGGCTAATGTTAGTGGTGGCAGTGATGAGTCCCACTGTGTTCTGATTGGTCCTCTCACGAGCCCCCAAGCCTGGGACCATCGTCGTTCCCAGCTCGCGGTGTACCTGTCACTAGCAACAATGTGTAACTATGTGTTTGTGTAGACAATGTACAGGTCTGCTCATAGGCTTTTGAGCAGGTCATTCCCATCGCCGTAGGTGTCTATCTTGCCACTTCGCTGTTGCAACCTGTGTCCCAGACGTGGGACCCAGGTGACTTCTGTCTCATTGGTCTGGCACCTTGTCAGATCGGCTTGGTCACGTGTGGAGAGACCGTAGCTGGGGCAGAATTCTGCACATTAAAGTTGTATTTCGTTTCTGTGTGCTTGGCTTTTCTTACAGGTGTGACCTTGGTGCCCGCTGGTAGCATACGAGTTGCAACATCGTGCCCTTGGCTATGAGCTCTCGCTGGGGCTCGTTCTGCATGATCAGCACTTGTATTCTTGCTCATACAGTCTTCATGATAAGGCTCTTGCTTGCGGCCTACTCGGGCCTAGTTCATGGGTGGAGATGCATAATCCATGGTACGGAGGTCACGGTTTGACATGGCGTCATAAGCAATGTTATGTCTACATTATGGTGTCATCACAAGGCGAGAGATGGGAGAAGCATCAGCAAGCGTATACGCGAGTTCTTCAGGCATCTTGCGTTTCTGCATTACTATAAAAGGGCCTATGTGAAAAATAACAACGATGCACGTCAGTGGGTGTGTCAGTCACCTACGTCATAGCACTGAATATGTTCTTCGTGTAGGCTGGTGCATGAGTGACCAGTGTGCATGGTGGCACGTATGTTCTTGGCAGTTGGCTAGGTCGTTGTGGTATCTCTAACGATGTGGGTGCTTGTGGCTGTTGTCTTAGTCGTGTTCATCCATGCCGCAGGTGTCGGCTTGAGTCGGGCAGGCTGATGGGCATATCCTTATGTTCCAGAACCAGGGTATTTTGTCATCTGGTAGATAGACAAACTCGTCCTGTGGGGGGTGCCTGGGCCGCGATCCTCTCGGCCATGGTTGTGATGAGATTGGGAGGAGCTTGTTCTCCCATTCTCCCCCTTCAGTCCCCCCTCTCTTCCACTTCTCCACCACAAACATATCTTTTTCTTTATCTCCTCTTACTCTTCCACCCAAGTGTCCATAGTGGTTGACATGGTCATCATATGACCAGTACATATAAACACAGCTCCCTCCTGGTTTGCAGTACACCCATCTTCCAACATAGCTCCTCAGGTTTCTTGGGTTCTCCAACTTTACAGATGGCAGATCCAAGTGATTGGTAATGATCTGTTTATGCAGTTTCTCTCTTTCCTTTAATATTACGTCGGTGTGCTGATCATCATCAGTTGGCATCAAGGGGTGCATGCCAACCATTTCGATCATTTTGTCTGTAATGCGTGCTTTCCTGGCTTTCCAGAACCTTATTACAATCAATACTGCTGCAGCTAATATTATGCATCCAACTATCACTTTCAGTCCATCTGACAGCCATGATGGCGTCCATGACCATAACAATGAAAACCAACTAGTATCCTTCTTCACTCCTTTGCTTTCTTCCATCATTTTGGAGTGCATCTGGGCCAGTTGTGATTATCTGCATCGTTAGCAGGAGTAAATGTGCAACATGATTGTCCTATTTGCGCACAAACTCCTCCTTCCATAGCCGTGAGAAGATCCAGTACATATCTGTTTTGCAATGCTACCATTCTTACCGCTCGCAGCTCCTCTTTTATGGCATTGAATCCGTTTACTGTTGAATTAATCGTCATCATTAGTTCCCATCGGGTGATCTGAAGCCATTTTGCATTTGCATATGCTTGTAGTCCTGGGTGTATTATTGATGAGAAGAACATTGCAGCCCTGCTGAATAATCTATGTTCTGGTGGGATGGAGGTGAGTGCTGTTTCCGATCTTCCCCACAGGTAGTTTCCTGTCAGGGGTTCTCCTTGTCTTTTTATTCTCGGTAGGATGTTATTGTTGTTGTTGTTGTTCTCTCTTTCTTGTGTTTGTACAGACCTTCTCTTCCTCTTGTTTCCTTCGTCCATCTTGGGGAAATTGGCCATGTTCACATGTTTTTGGGGCACTACTAGTGATGGTACATTGATGTGTACCATGGTGCATATTCCATTCCACAACAGAGGCAAGGTGTGGTATGCCTTATCTCCACAGGCCCAATAGTGGTCCATTATTACTGCTGTTCCAGCACCCCCCTCTGGTAGTTCTAACACGCTTCCGCAGTTGGTGTGGTAGCATAGCTTGGGTGCGGTCAGTGGTAGTATGCTTATTGGGTCTTCATCCTTCTCCATCCATGTCAGCATGGGTACATATTTACCCCATGTCGTCCAGCATCTGTCGTTGTGTTCCTGTATGGTGGTAACATTTTCTCTTGTTATCATGTTGCTCCCAACCACTCCTATTTCCCATTCATTGTTCATGTATATCTTCCCCGTTATTGTTATCAGTGGCCTTTCCCAACATCCCTGCACACCTGGAACTTCAGTAGCGTACCAATCACATGGCAGGTATTCTAGCATTACTTTCTTCGTTTCTCCTTTATCGGGGCCACTCGTCATGTATCTGAATGCCTCAACGTGTAAGCTGCTCTTATGGTAACTGAAATATGACTTGAGGAAGTTGTTTTCGTATGGGTATGTGTCCCTTGTTTCCCACTGCATTCTCACCACCCTTCCTTGGAATCATCCCCTCGTTTGGAATAGTGCCAGATATACTATACATTGCACTGTCTTTTCCTGTATTTCTGTGGCAACGAATGTCCTTGATGCACTCATGGCGTATGGGATCAATGAGCACACATAGCAGCTATCCTCTGTTGTCTGCTTACCAATTTGGGTCATGTGCTGGTACCACAAGTAGTTTGAGACGTGTGCTGAATCTGTTATGTAATTATCGATACCTTTGTTGTCAGTATGTGTGTTGCGTTTAACTCTACCTCCCTTACCCTTAGGGTTGCTAGTACCACCTGATATCATACCTGTTGCAGCCGTGGGAGGGGGCATGTTAGTTTTGGGTGCAGCCACAAAATTGATAGCATAACTTTTCTGCCATACAGAGGCAGCCAACAGACCAGTGATGACCAATACCCCTATCAGTTTTATTACAAGAGCTAGTCTCACCGGCATTTTGCTCTTACCTTGCTGCAGTCCGGCAGCTTATTCTTGTGACGTTAAAGATGCCCGCCTGAAAATCCTCAATGTGCTGGTTATTATTGTTAGTTTTTGTTAATTAAGCTCTCCCTATCAAGTAATCGTTCAGTGCCCAGGCGAAGAGGTGTTCCCACGCTAATCTTAGTGATCTATCTCTTAGAGCCGGTAAGTGCTTGTGAAGATGGGGAAATGATTGTTCTATGGCCAAAACAAAAGCGGTATAATATATACATACCCTTCTTCTTTTTAGGTACTTCGGCCTTCTTACATGATATACAAATGGTGTGATAGGGGCTCAGGGGTGTTATCATCCGCGGGCAGCATCTACTCCTGGGCAGAGCACACTGTTAGTTACTTTACTTTCTAAACAGTACAATTAAATGCGGTACCTGCATGTGCGAGAGAAAAATAGAGAAAACATACAAGTGTTTTATGTGTGTGTGTAACATCCAAGTTTGTTATACAATGTCCTTCAATCGGTGGTGGCCTTAGAGGGGGGGCTGGGGCTGGATCGGCAGAAGTTTGTTTACTTTGTGATCTCGTGACCATGGGGTGGGCTATGGGCAAGCGTCCAACGTTTATGGCAGTGGTTGTGTCTGGGGAATCTGGGGGGTGGTCAAGTGTAGTGACACGATTGTCCTCAGTGGTGGTCGATGTATCCTTCCCTGTAGCCGACACTGTTGATGTTGTTGGTCTTTCAATGGCCCTGTCGTCAACGCTAGGGTGGGTCCGAAGTTTGTAGAGCTTTACATCGTGTAGGTGATTCCAGGCGCGCTTATCATTCAGTTTCACTGCTCTGGGAGCCACTTCCTCTACCAAGTATGGTCCGGTAAAGCGTGGGCTGTTCCACTTTCTATTGAAGTTGCGGAGAAGCACATGGTCACCTTCCGCAATAGTGCATAGTCCTTCCTTTTCCTGTTCCTTGTTGGTGTCTTCTTGTTGAGAACTCTTCCACCCCCCCGCGTGCGCTCGAGCTGTTGAGATACAAAGGCGACAATAGTAATCAAAGAAGACACATATTAATACATTTCGTCACCAAGAACAGTTGCAGTGTTTTCATGGTCAGTAAATTCACTTGATGTTGGCGTTAAAGGAAGGCGCATTTGACGTCCTGTCACCACCTCGTGGGGAGTGAGGTGGTTATCAGACCCTGGCCTGTTCCTTAGCTCAAACAGAGCCAGCGGAAGGCAGTACAACCAGCTCTTTTTAGTTGTCTGCTGAATTTTTGCGATCTCTTCTTTCAATAGGCCGTTCAGGCGTTCAAAGCTACCGTTGGCCTGCGGGTGGTATGCACATGCAAATTCATGTTAAATACCCAGCAAGGATGTGATGTGTTGAAACATTTCATTAGCAAAGTGTAGGCCGTTGTTCGACCGCAGCACTTTGCAAACACCCCACCTGGGGAAGACCTCTCTCACTAAAAATGTAGCTGCTCTGAACGCATCCACATGTGAGCAGGGTCCGGCCTCGATCCACCTGGAGAATGGACATACCACTACAATCATATACCTATGTCCTTGACATACATTGATCATATCAACATAGTCAATATGAAGGTGTAGGAAGGGTCCCTCTGGCCGGGGTATAGTTGTCATGATCTCTGCTTCCAAAAGGTCAGGGTTTTCCCAACTCCCTTGGAAGCAGATCCATAACCCAGGTTCCGAGTGCCAACCAGTCCCAATTGGGACCTTTTGGACCCAGTCCTGGCGCCAGTGGCACCAGGCTCATAAATATG
This sequence comes from Ambystoma mexicanum, assembly GCF_040938575.1. Taxonomy (NCBI): domain Eukaryota; kingdom Metazoa; phylum Chordata; class Amphibia; order Caudata; family Ambystomatidae; genus Ambystoma; species Ambystoma mexicanum. Next base: position 498,821,666 of record NC_090923.1, read on the forward strand.
CCCAGTCCCAGCGCTGGAAGCGCCGGGCTCATAATGCTTGCGTGGACTTACCTGCAGCAGACCATGCTGCTTACTTGCCTGCCAGTTGAGCCTCTGATCCTCTTCTGTTTGGAACTACTTTTCCTGTTGGGTGGGGCAGGAGCCACTCCCTAGATTCAGAACACTGGAACTCTTCTGGAAAGCAGGAACTCTTTTCTTACCTAGGCGTGGCTGTGGAAGGAGACACCTAAGCACTACAGGAGGCTATTTAAACCACACCCGATGGATGAATCTTGCTTTGCGTTATTCTGCATCCTCTGCAGCAGAACGCTCATCGTGTCTTCTGCATCTGATCCTGGGCCTAAGGAAAAAGGCTTACCATCCTGAATCCAGTCTTCAGCAACACCTATAAAGACAAGAAAGAACAGGTTAGCATTACGGTCTTCAGTGACAGCTCTTCACTTACCTGGTCCATCGGCTGTCACCAACGCCTCGCGCTGCATTCCCATTCCGGCATCTGAAAGACAAAGGCTTACCTACTCTTCGTGCGCTCCGGAGGTCTTCACACTGCATTCCGGCATCTGAAAGACAAAAGCTTACCAACTCTTTGCACGCTCCGGAGGCCTTCGGCGCTGCATCCTGCATCTGAAAGACAAAACAAGGTGCGTTTAAAGACATTGGGGAACTTTAATACTCACGTGCCATTACTCCTTTCCACATCTAACCCAGTGGGTATTCCGGTACCCTGCAGCCGCTCCGAACTTGTACCTGCAAAATAAAAAGACAGTTAGAGCGCATCGTGAAGAAGGCAACAAGCGCTTACTTACGTGCTTCCAGGCGCTTCTATTCATCACACGGGCTCCATCTTCAACTCACTTCAGCCCGTCATCCGCCATCGCCAGAACCCTGCAAAACAAGAGACATCATTACTAAAGACTTTAAAGACATTAGAATTACTCGAAACTTACTGTTCGTGCAGTAAACGACGGACAGCAGTCCTCTGAAGTCAAGAGGCCTGCTCCCCTTATCCAGTGAAGAAACTGGTTACAGCACCCTGCCCGAGGCAGATGGAGAGCACGGCGTTCACTTACCTAAGACATCTTACCCTTCGAGTCAGACATACAGTGCACAGAGGTCCAGCCCAAAGAGCCAGCCGTGTGTTACACATCCCCTTTGAAGATACGGTATACGCCCAGTCAAGACCGGTGCCTCTACGGGAATCAGGTGAGCGTTACAGAACGCAAAGCCTACCACAAAACTCCCGTCCAGGCGCTATGGAAACCTCGGATACCGACCAGCTAGCCCAGTTACTTGGGGAACTAAGGGCAGAAGTGCATGCAGCCCATCAGGAAACGAACGCTCTAAGAAGGGAACTGATTATTTCCAAGGAGCGAACAGATGATCTCGCTAGACAATTGCTACAGTCACAAGCCGGACAGACCCCGTTACCCGCATCTGGGGAAAATCTTCCTTCTACATCCTCTATGAATCCAGTGCAGATCAACCTACCTGGGAATATACCTCTGGCTCCGCCCGAACGATTTTCTGGTGACCCAAAGAGGTTTGCAGTATTTATCAATCAGTGCCGGTTGCATTTCTTATGCCGGCCAGCAGCCTTTCCAACTGATCAAGCTAAAGGTGCTTTCGTGCTTTCGTACCTTAGTGGCAATGCGGCAGACTGGTCGATCCCTCTAGTAAATCAAGATGATCCGGTCACCCATGATTTTCAAGCTTTTCAGCTCAGTATGGAAAAACTGTTCGCAAGACATTCACAGGGGCAGGCCTTGGACAATGAGCTTCTTTCGTTGCGACAAGGTAATCAAGACCTTTTGGCTTATATTGCGTCTTTCAACAGACTGATAGTGGAAACTCAATGGCCTGAGGACAAAAGGATTACGCTGTTTTATAGAGGTCTACGTGGAGAGCTCAAAGATGTGTTAGCCCAAGTAGTGAATCCCCCACAAGATTGTTCGGACTATATAGACTTAGTCGTTCAAATAGATCACAGACTGCAGAACAGGAAGGCCGATCGTTCCAAGTTTGATGCTCGAGTATTTTCCAAACCGCCAACTCCTTCCAAAGGAGTAGACTCCGGGGAACCCATGCAAATAGGGGGTCTGAAAGGGCCTCTAACACAAAAGGAGCGGGAAAGGAGAAAACAGTTGCAATTATGCCTCTATTGCGGAAACTCAGGGCACTTTCTTCGAGACTGTCCGGTGAAACCTGCCAAGAAGGCAGTAGGAGCTGCAGTTACCAAAGTTACAAACTATGAGCAGGGAAACGACCTCGCCCGACAAGAATAGAGGTCCTCTTGCCGAACGTGAAAACCAGTTCCGTGACCTCGCATTTCGTGATACCTATGGTCCTCATTAGCCCTGATAATCCGGATCGATTACATGCAATTGAAGCTTACGTCGACAGCGGTGCCATCGTCAATTATGTGGATCATGAAAGGGGTTTGAGGATGAACCTAACTCTTTGTCCCAAGGCTGTAAAGGACGTCATTACTACGGTGGATGGTACGGAGATAGCCTCCGGGCCAGTAACGCATACCACTCAAGAGGTGACGCTAGTAAGTCAAGATGGACACCATGAGAAGATCGTGTTCGATGTGATCAAGGCCCCTCAGTTTCAGATTATTCTTGGAATACCTTGGTTAGAGAAACACAATCCTCTGATCGATTGGCGAGCAAGAACGGTCCAGTTTCCAGAATGTGTCTCTACTTGTCACCCTCCACCTGGTGTTGCACTGGCAGCAATTTCTTCAGAGACTCCCCAGTTACCTCCCGAATACCTAGAATACCAAGATGTTTTCCGGAAGGATCAGGCTAACTCTCTACCTCCTCATAGGTCTTATGACTGCCAGATAGACCTGATACCTGGATCTACTCCTCCTTGTAGTAGAATTTATGCCCTCACCGAGCCTGAGAACCTTCACCTTCGACAATACCTGGATCAATACCTGGCAAATGGGTTTATTCGTCCTTCCAAGTCCCCTGCTTCTTCAGCTTTGTTCTTCGTTCCAAAAAAGGAAGGAGACCTTAGAACTTGTATAGATTATCGCTCCCTGAACCAGATCACTGTTAAGAATAGATATCCGTTACCTTTGATCCCTGAACTCCTGGACCAAGTCAGAAAAGCATGCATATATACAAAGCTGGATCTTAGAGGAGCTTACCACTTGGTACGAGTAAAAGAGGGCGATGAATGGAAGACGGCCTTCCGCACCAAGTATGGGCTATTTGAATATCAGGTCATGCCCTTCGGACTTTGCAATGCCCCGTCCGCCTTTCAATATTTTATGAACGATGTCCTCAGAGAGCTCATAGATGTGTGTGTTGTTGTTTACATTGACGACATCCTCGTTTATTCTTCATCGGAATCTGAACATTGGAAACACGTGAAAATGGTCCTCGAAAGATTGCGTCAACACAAACTTTTCGCTAAGTTGGAAAAATGTGTTTTCTACGTGACTGAAGTTGAATTCTTGGGATTCATATTAACACCTGGCGGAGTGCGTATGGATTCAAAGAAGGTCGATGCAGTTCTCAAATGGCCATCACCATCCTCCGTAAAAGGTGTGCAAAGCATGTAAGGCTTCGCTAACTTTTACCGCAGGTTTATCCCCGAATTCTCTCGAATAGTCCACTCCATCACTGCCTTGTTAAAGAAAAACAAACGTTTTGAATGGTCTACCGAGGCGGAACAAGCTTTCCAGGATTTGAAGACTAAATTTATCTCTGCACCAATCTTAAAACACCCTCGCCCCGAACTCCCCTACATCGTGGAAACTGATGCTTCAAGCCTTGCCATGGGGGCAGTTCTATCACAAAAGGACCCGGTAACCAATCAGTTGCATCCCGTGGCATTTTGGTCCCGCAAATTCTCGCCTCCTGAAATCAATTACACGATTACTGACAAGGAACGTCTGGCTATCAAGTCTGCCTTTAAGGCTTGGCTGCATTATCTGCTGGGGGCCCGACACACCGTTACTGTGATTACGGATCACCGAAACCTGCAATATTTGAAAACCGCAAAAGCCCAATCCTCTAGACAACTCCGTTGGGCATTATTCTTTGCCGAGTTTGACTTCATAATTACCTATCGACCTGGTACAAAGAACGGTAAAGCTGATGCCCTTTCTCGGATGGGAGTGGAAGAACACTTGATCAACCTTAAACCTGTACCAATCATTCCCGAACAAAGAATTCTGGGTGTAATCGCCACAGAATCCATAGAGGAAGTTAAGGATAAAGCCAGGCAACTTGTAACTCCAGCAGACATACAGAATTGGCATCTGCAGGGAAAGGACTTTGCAGAAAAGGACAACTTATTGTATTTCCAAGAACGATTATACCTACCCAGCACAGATTTACAGAAAAAAGTAATCTCTTGTTATCACGATTCTTTAATGGAAGGACATCCGGTATGGCCAAGACCTCAGAAAAGATCAAGCGCTACTTCTGGTGGGCGTCTTGGAAAAAAGATATCAGAGACTTTATAATGTCCTGTGCAGTATGCGCCCAAAACAAGAGTCAAAAGGAAAGACCAGCAGGCCTCTTACGCCCTATTGACATCCCACCTCGCCCTTGGCATACGCTTTCTATGGACTTCATCACCGATCTACCTCCATGCTCCGGATACAATACGATTCTAGTAATCGTGGACTTATTCTCCAAGATGGCGCATTTCATTCCGCTCAAAGGCTTGCCAACAGCAGCAACTCTGGCCCGAGAATTTCTCGAAAACATCGTCCGACTGCACGGTTTTCCTTCGGTTCTAATTTCGGATCGAGGTAGTCAATTTATTTCTCATTTTTGGCGAAGTTGCTGTCGGTCGGCTCAAATTGATGTGAGACTATCGACCAGTCACCACCCTCAGACCGACGGACAAACCGAGAGGACCAATCAAACTCTGGAACAGTATTTACGCTGCATGCTGCAACAAACGGAAAAAACTTGGAAAGACATCCTTTGGATAGCCGAATATGCCTACAATAACTCTGTCCATTCGGGAACTGGGAAAACCCAGTTTTTTCTTTTGTACGGCAGTCACCCTCGAACCTCGGAGTTGGATCCCCTCCAAGATCTTGAAACACCAGCAGTAGACTACCTGCATTCTACAATCACCCAAGCCTTTAAGGAAGCTGTTTCTCACCTTCAAAGGGCTAAAGAACAATACAAGAAAGGAGCAGATCAACATTGGAAGGAAGCCCCTCAATATCAAGTAGGGGATCAAGTCTGGTTATCCACCAAATATCTACCTCTAAAAGGGCCACACACATTCAACCCAAGATACCTTGGTCCCTATTCCATCACTACCATAGTAAACCCAGTAGCGGTCAAGTTGGACTTGCCCCCGCACATGAAGATACATCCGGTCTTCCACGTCTCTCTATTAAAACCCGTGCAACCTCAAACCCGACTAACTAAATCTCCAAAACCTATCCTAGTTGATGGAGAACTCGAGTTTGAAGTCAAAAGCATTCTGGACTCCAAGATCTCCAAATCTAAACTATTTTACCTAATTGACTGGAAAGGCTACGGCCCCCAAGAGAGATCCTGGGAACCTGCTGAATATGTCCACGCTCCTCGCCTAATCAAAAGATTTCACCGAACATTTCCTGACAAGCCAAAACCCCCGGAGAAGCCCGGTTTGGGAGGGGCCTTGAGGGGGGGTACTGTCATGATCTCTGCTTCCAAAAGGTCAGGGTTTTCCCAACTCCCTTGGAAGCAGATCCATAACCCAGGTTCCGAGTGCCAACCAGTCCCAATTGGGACCTTTTGGACCCAGTCCTGGCGCCAGTGGCACCAGGCTCATAAATATGCCCAGACCCAGCGCTGGAAGCGCCGGGCTCATAATGCTTGGGTGGACTTACCTGCAGCAGACCATGCTGCTTACTTGCCTGCCAGTTGAGCCTCTGATCCTCTTCTGTTTGGAACTACTTTTCCTGTTGGGTGGGGCAGGAGCCACTCCCTAGATTCAGAAAACTGGAACTCTTCTGGAAAGCAGGAACTCTTTTCTTACCTAGGCGTGGCTGTGGAAGGAGACACCTAAGCACTACAGGAGGCTATTTAAACCACACCCGATGGATGAATCTTGCTTTGAGTTATTCTGCATCCTCTGCCGCAGAACGCTCATCGTGTCTTCTGCATCTGATCCTGGGCCTAAGGAAAAAGGCTTACCATCCTGAATCCAGTCTTCAGCAACACCTATAAAGACAAGAAAGAACAGGTTAGCATTACGGTCTTCAGTGACAGCTCTTCACTTACCTGGTCCATCGGCTGTCACCAACGCCTCACGCTGCATTCCGGCATCTGAAAGACAAAGGCTTACCTACTCTTCGTGCGCTCCGGAGGTCTTCACACTGCATTCCGGCATCTGAAAGACAAAAGCTTACCAACTCTTCGCACGCTCCGGAGGCCTTCGGCGCTGCATCCCGCATCTGAAAGACAAAACAAGGTGCGTTTAAAGACATTGGGGAACTTTAATACTCACGTGCCATTACTCCTTTCCACATCTAACCCAGTGGGTATTCCGGCACCCTGCAGCCGCTCCGAACTTGTACCTGCAAAATAAAAAGACAGTTAGAGCGCATCGTGAAGAAGGCAACAAGCGCTTACTTACGTGCTTCCAGGCGCTTCTATTCATCACACGGGCTCCATCTTCAACTCACTTCAGCCCGTCATCCGCCATCGCCAGAACCCTGCAAAACAAGAGACATCATTACTAAAGACTTTAAAGACATTAGAATTACTCGAAACTTACCGTTCGTGCAGTAAACGACGGACAGCAGTCCTCTGAAGTCAAGAGGCCTGCTCCCCTTATCCAGTGAAGAAACTGGTTACAGCACCCTGCCCGAGGCAGATGGAGAGCACGGCGTTCACTTACCTAAGACATCTTACCCTTCGAGTCAGACATACAGTGCACAGAGGTCCAGCCCAAAGAGCCAGCCGTGTGTTACACATCACCTTTGAAGATACGGTATACGCCCAGTCAAGACCGGTGCCTCTACGGGAATCAGGTGAGCGTTACAATAGTACCTTTTATCACTTGTTGCAGCGTGTGACTGGCCGTAAACTGTTGGCATGTGAGGCAGTTGCTGATGAAATTAGTGACATGAGAATTTAACTCGGGGCAGAACCAAGCCTCCCTAATTTGTGCTGCAATCACTTCCTCACCTGTATATGCTGGATGATGGAGCTGGGCCAGGGCGGTGTTCAACAGTGCCAATGGCATGACCACTTTTCTGGTATTATTTTGATGCCACAGTGCGTCTGTTGGGGACATCGTACATCCTCTTTTCACCCATGGTTCCTTTTCTGTCATTGATGCGGCTTCCTGTAATTCCATTATCTGTGTTGCAGGGAGATGAGTGTACTCTTCCTTCATCATCATCTGTCTTGCCATTGCCCTCCTCCTCCCTCTCTCTGATTATGGGGGGGTCCATAATTCACCAAAATATACAGCATGCTTGGCATGTGCGTCTGCTGTTTCATTTCCTTTCGAGATACTATGGGCCTCATTACGACCCTGGCGCTAAGTGAAAAACGATGGCGGTAAATGGTTACCGCCATCGTTTTCCGCTAGGTCCGATCATGACCCGTGACCGTTAACTACCCCAAGGGCACGCGCATGCGACCTCCCACACCGTACTTAGCGCCATGGCGGAAAGGTACGCGAATGCTGACCCAAGCGGACATGCACCTAACGCCATCACCCAGCCCGTTAAGTACCTTACCGCCATGGTGGTAATTACACCATCGCGAATCAACCGTAAATGGCCATGTAAAGTGAATGCAGCTGCCACAGGTGCACACAAACAGCACAGGTGAAGGCAATACAGACTCAGGAAGTACAAAAAGAGCACACCCCACCCCTTCCCACACCCAGTCACACTCCACAATGATACCAATATGACTAGCAATGTTGGGGCTGGAGGACCTGATAGTAATGCAAGTGCTACAACAGCAACAACAACAACAGGCAGCACAGAGGAGACGCAGGAGGAGAAGGAGGGCAAGGCAGGCCCAGCAAGCCCCACCAGCACAGCCAGTGCCACCACGCAGGCAGCCCCCAATCCCACGCATCAGAGCCAATCCATTCAACCTCACTGCTGAGCAGATCCACACCCTGTACCATTTGGACCGGGACTCCATCACCGCCATCATAGACATGACACACAACGACATCGTCAGCATGATAGAAACTCCAACCGCCATCCCACCCCGACTGAAGGTAGTGTCTGAGCTCCACGTCCTGGCCACAGGCACCTACCAGCACACTGTGGGGCACTTGCATGGCATTTCACAACCATTATTCTCACGAACACTCATCCAAGTGCTTGAAGCCCTCCTCAAGCACACAGACGACCACATCTCATTACCACGGACTGCCCAGGAGATTGCAAACACCAAAGTGGGTTTCCATGCACTAGCCGGCATACCTGGTTGCATTGGTGCCATCGACTGCACCCATGTGGAATTGGTGGTTCCACGTGCCATGGAGGTACCGTACCGCAACCGGAAACAGTTCCACTCAATCAACGTGCAAATGGTCTGTGACTCCAACAAGATCATCACACATTGTTGTGCCCGATTCCCTGGATCAACCCATGATTCCATGGTCCTGAGGAACTCCACAATACCAGGCTACATGGAGCGACATGCAGGCCCAAGATCCTGGCTACTCGGTGAGTCCAATGTCATAACCATGGAAATGTGAAGTGGGTAGGTGAATGACGTACCACTGCATACTCCACCTGGCTGAAAGGGGGGGGAATGATGCATACTCCACCTGGCTGAAAGGGGGGGGAGATGATGCATACTCCACCTGGCTGAAAGGGGGGGGAATGATGCATACTCCACCTGGCTGAAAGGGGGGGGGGAATGATGCATAGTCCACCTGGCTGAAAGGGGGGGGATGATGCATAGTCCACCTGGCTGAAAGGGGGGGGAATTATGCATACTCCACCTGGCTGAAAGGGGGGAATGATGCATACTCCACCTGGCTGAAAGGGGGGGATGATGCATACTCCACCTGGCTGAAAGGGGGGGAATGATGCATACTCCACCTGGCTGAAAGGTGGGTGGAATGATGCATACTCCACCTTGCTGAAAGGGGGGGGAATGATGCATACTCCACCTGGCTGAAAGGGGGGGGGGATGATGCATACTCCACCTGGCTGAAAGGGGGGGAATGATGCATACTCCACCTGGCTGAAAGGGGGGGGAATGATGCATACTCCACCTGGCTGAAAGGGGGGGGAATGATGCATACTCCACCTGGCTGAAAGGGGGGGGAATGATGCATACTCCACCTTGCTGAAAGGGGGGGGAATGATGCATACTCCACCTGGCTGAAAGGGGGGGGGGGGTGATGCATACTCCACCTGGCTGAAAGGGGGGGGATGATGCATACTCCAATTGGCTCTGAGTAGCAGAGAGAACGGAGACAGGTGATACCCTAAAGCAACCCAAACTCCACCCAACACCAGTAAAGCCAATACCCAATGTATGCAGCCCTACCATGTGAATGAGGTTGTGTCCCAACCATGGCACAACCATCTGCAAGTGCATTCTACCAATTCAGACCACATTGTCAACAATGAAATGCACCTACATGCACGTCACCAAACACCATCAACCGATAGGCCTGTCCCCCATAACTGCCCACGAAGGAGGCACATGACGGACAGAAACATCAACACTCCATTACACAGACAGCAGAGCCCCCAAAATGTCCCTGTCTACATCAGCATTGCTCACTGGGGTCATGATGAGGCCCACAGCAATGTTGCATTGATGTGCGCATTGCCATTTCAGGACATGTGCCAGGCCAACTAACCAAACGGCATGAACGGACACAGTGGATGGGCACTCACAATGCACTCCACCCCTCTGCATACATTGGGTGATGGCATGCAAAACAGGCCATGAGAGCCATGAGCATATACTGGTTGCATTGTGTGAATCAATTAGTGCATGTAGAAGTGAGCCAAAGTAACAGTTGGATGCAAGCCATGGTGGCACATCATGTTCTTGATCAGACGTCATGACTGACACATACATTCTCGCCTACATACAGGTGATGCAGGCTATCCCCTGAAGAGGTGGCTCCTTACACCAGTCCGGAACCCGCAGAACCAGCATGAGGAGGACTTCAACCGTGCACATACACGTACCCGTGTGGTCATAGAGCAGACATTCGGCCTATTGAAGGCACGGTTCCAATGCCCCAGCAGGTCTGGTGGGGCACTCCTGTACCGCCATGAGAAGGTGGCAAAGATCGTCATGGCATGTGTCATGCTACACAATATGTGCGTCAGACGGAATGTGCCCCTGCCCCCTGACGCAGAACTGCAACCACCTGACGATGAGGATGAGGAGGGTGCAGATGGGGCGGCACCTCATGGAGGAGACGATGCACAGGAGGGGCATGAAATGCGTCAAAATATCATCGACCACTGCTTCTAGCACACACAGCTGGTGTGTATCACATGGAGACTGCACTTGGGGCACTGTGTGTCTCTGGGACATGCACACTGTGGACTGTACACCAATAAAGCACACATATGCAATGAAAATGTCCACACATTTCATTTCGGAAAAGGAAAAAGTGTATTTCAATCATAAACGTTGTGACACACCCCCTCCCACCTCCCTCCTCCCCCCTGCACACCCCAACACACCCCCTCCCACCTCCCCCCTCCCCCTGCACACCCCAACACACCCCCTCCCACCTCCCCCCTCCCCCCTGCACACCCCAACACACCCCCTCCCACCTCCCCCCTCCCCCCTGCACACCCCAACACACCCCCTCCCACCTCCCCCTCCCTCCTGCACACCCCAACACACCCCCTCCCACCTCCCCCTCCCCCCTGCACACCCCAACACACCCCCTCCCACCTTCCTCCTCCCCCCTGCACACCCCAACACACCCAATGTAAGTGTCTACAGATGCCAGTGAAAGTGGCCCCAGGCTGTTATGAGCCCCCTCTCCCGGCCCCCGGGGCACCCCTGGCTGTGGAGCACAGGTTCCGTCCGGAACGTTGGACGGGGCTGCTCTGTGCAGAACTGGCAGCGGAGGATGTCCCTGCCTGCTCCCGTGCATGCATGTCCTGTAGGGTGTGGGAGAGCTCAGTGAGCGCACGATGCAACCCGGCAAGTTCGCCACAAATGTCCCTTGACATGGCCTGCATAGCATCCCTCAGGGTGGCAGTGCTCTGCGCAATTTCGGCCCTTAGGGTCTCCGTGGCCTGTTCAATGGTTGCCCTAGCCCCCACACATTCCGCAGCATGCTCAGTCAGCATCGTGGACAGATGTTGCTGCCGTTGTATGATGTCCTCGAGGGACTGCTGCCCCTGCTGGGCCATGCCCAGTGCTGGTGGTGTGATGGAGGGGCTGCTCCCCTCCTGTGGACTGAGAACTGGGCATGGGGTAGAAGGCCACTCCTCTTCCTCTGTGTGCCCCTGTGTGTGATCCTCATGGGGGCTGGCATTTGACAAACAGGGGGAATGTAGAAGTTCAGTGGGGCTTCTGATTTCGTGCTCCTCAATGTCAGAGTCTGAACATGCAGCAATTGCAGCTGTTTCACCCATGTTGCTGCTGGCCGCAGACCCGGTGACTTCTGTGGCAGGCAATGTTGGTACAGGTGGTGGTGCTGCTGCTGGCCTGCTGCCTACTGGGGTGCTTGCCGGTGGGCCGTCCAGTTTGCTTGCAGTGGATTCTGCTTGTTGTGGGGTCTGCCTCACTGCAGCTGAGGTTGAGGGTGCGGGGATGGTATTATTGGCCTTCTTGGCTCTTTTCGTCACAGGGGTGTCCTGGTCCTCGGGGTGTGATTCTGTGCCTGTGGTGGAGCAAAGGAGGGAGGGCGTTATTGATGGGTCTGCGGACTTTGGAATGACAATGATTGACATGATTCTGGTCAGTAGATGAGGCAGATTTCAGGCAGGGCCATGCAGGTTGTCTCCTTTTTGTGTGGAATGTGGATGGAGGTATGTGGGTGCCAGAAGTGTATACAGGGTGGAGCTCGCATGTGGCTGTGGGCAGTGTCCAGCTAATGTGTTGCATTTACACTCTAGGGCAACATTGTGCTACACATGAATGGACTGCAGTGACTATGGCATGTCTTGTTTGAGGCACCTACCTTCATCGCCTGATGTCGGAACTTCCCTTTCCATCCCTCCGACGCCTTCAATGCCTTCCATGCCAATCGTGGTTGCACATATTTCCTCCCACGGTTGGAGTTTCAGTGGAGTGGGGATTCCGAACCTCCACTGGTACCCAGGGCAAGGTTGCGGTTTGCAGAGATGACGGCTCTGACCCGTATGCGAAGGTCATCCCAACGCTTCCTGCACTGCTGTGGGGTGCAGGGTACGGTCCCCACCGCGCTGAGGCGCTCGGCCACCAGGGCCCATATGGCCTTCTTTTTTGCTATCGCCGGCCTGGTCATTTGCGGCGAGAAAACGACAGCTGCATTGTCTTGCAGGGTCTCCGCAAGCATGCAGAGTTCCTCCCGGGTAAATCTTTCCTGGCGCTGGCGGTCACATGCCTTCTTAACAACTTTAGGCATTTTTGGGTGGTTGAATGGGTGGGTGATGGGTTGGGACAGGTGTCAGGGTTGGATCTGGTGTTGTTCGGAAGGATGGCAATGGATGGTGTTTTTAAAGATGGCCGACGTGCTGTTTCCCGTTCCGCCGCGATGACGCTATTTCCGGTTCTGCTTTTTACGGTGACCGCTAATTGCGGCCACCGCTAATTACGGTGGCCGCTACTTACGGTGGCGGAAGTGCACCTTGCTCGCCCTACGATGCCGGTAGGGGCCCTTTCCGCCATGGCGTTATTTACATTACCGCCATGGCGTAATGCTCGTGCACGATGGGTCGTAATGTGGCACTCTTTACACCATCGGCCCACAGCGTAAACGCTCATTACGCCATGGCGGTAATATCGGCAGATTACCGCCTGGGTCGTAATGAGGCCCATAGTCATCTCCATAAGTGTGTGCCGGGCATTTAACCAAAGCTATCTCTTGGGGGTCATTAATTACTTCAATCAATTCTGCTAGCAAGAGGGCATGTTGTACTGGGGTGCCATCAGCTCTTGTAAACCCCCTTCTCTGTCATTTTATCAACCAGGAGTGGACTGTTGATGTGACATATGCGCTGTCAGAATATATAGTAACTCTTTTGTCAACACTTTCCTTTAATGCCAAAATCAGCGCAACCAATTCCGCTGCTTGAGCCGAATAATGCTGCGGTAATTGCACGCATTTTACCGGGACATACATCAAATCTTCTGTCATTTTTACAACTGCTTCCCCAGTTCTCCTTCCCCCATCACTTTGGTCGATTGTTGATGAACCAACAATGTACAAAATCTCCCCCCCTTTAAGTGCATCCTCCTTTACTTTCCTTGTGCTTCAGTACGTTTCAATAGTCTGTGTGCAATCGTGAGCATAATTACCTTCCTCAACAACTTCCGCTATGAATCTGGCTGGGTTTACGATACTGCATCTGACAATTGACAATTCGGGTCTAGATAAGATTATCTCATAACTTGAAGCCCTCTGTGTGGTCAGTGTGGACTTAGGCTTGTTCAAAATTGCAAATAGCGCATGCTCCACAAATAATGTGGTGGGGCACCCCATTGTTATCGATGATGATTTCTCCACCGCAAATGCAGCTGCAGCGAGACCCTGTTCGCAAGGGAAATGTCCTAGCATAACAGGGTCCAAGTGACTGCTGTAGAATGCTATTGGCTTGTGCCCCATGCTAGTTTTCTGAGTCAATACTGCTTTCATTACTGCTGAGTCGCAATGTGAAAAGATGTAAAATTGCTGTTCGTAATTTGGGGTGGCTAGTACGGGCGCTGTGGATATGGCGTGTTTCAACTCATCAAACGCCTCCTTCATTTCTCTTGTCCATCCCAATGGCTTGTCCCCTTTTTGTGCTTCTCTCAATGCCTCGAGCAGGGGTCCTATGTATGAGCTGTAATCAAAAACCCATGCTCTACAGTAGTTGCATAAGCCCAGGAGCTGCTGTAGTTCCCTCACAGTTTGTGGTTGTGGCGTGTTGGATATGGCTTGTGCTCTTTGTGGTGCAATCTTTCTTCCGTGCTGGGATATTAGTTGTATAGTACCTATTCCTGACAGTACTGTAACTTTTCCTTGTCTACCTTGTACCCCTTTTCACCCAACACTGTCAGCATTTTCACTGAGTCCTCCCTGCACCTCTCCTCAGTTGTGCTGCAAATTATTATACCATCAACATATTGCAGCACTGTACTTTCCAATTCAATGTTTCCCAAATCCATCTGTATTACTCTGTTGAAAATTGAGGGTGACTCGCAGTACCCTTGTGGTAACCTTGTGTGTTTCCATTTTGTGTTCCTGTATGTGAAGCTTGTCAAGTCTTGTGAATCTGGGTGCAGAGGTATTGAGAAAAAGGCATTTTTTGAGATCAATCACGGTGGACCGTGATGCCTCTGCCGGTATTCCACATAGTATTGTGGCTGGGTTTGCTGCTATGGGGTATTCTGCCTCTACAATGTAATTCAAGGGCCTGAGGTCATGGATGAAACGCCAAGACCCTCCTTTAGCCTTGTGCACTGGGTACATGGCCGGGTTACATGGTGATTCTGATGGTACCAATATGCCATTATTTATCAGGGCCGTTATGGTTTTGTATATGCCCTCATCTGCCTCTTTTGATAGTGGGTATTGCTTCACTCTAGGTAGTATTGCACCCCTTTTCAGCTTTATTTTTACTACTCCAATACTCTTTATGCAGTCTCTCGATGCTCACCGAAATCACCTTCCCCTCTGGTTCACTAGCTGGTGTCTCAGGCCTGAACACATATGCTGCTGGTCTCCTCCAAATCTATCCTTCTATTCCTGGCATCCATGCAAATGCCATGTCAGTTCCATATTGGAACAGCTCGCCATCCACAGGCTCAGCTCGAGCTACTGTCTGGCCACAGTACGCTTGCAGTATTTGTCGTGCAGTAAGCATGTTTATTCCTGGTGTGGAGCAAATTATGCCATTCTCTGTGAAGGAGATTGTCATATGCTCATTATGTCCCTTCCAAGTATGTTCACTGGCGACTCCCTTGAATACAGTAGTGGGACAGACATGTCATAATCTCCCATACATAAGGAGAGGAGAGGATTAAGTTCAAAACCCTCTGCATTGTCCACAAGGCCTTCTGGGGCCTGGGGCCAAATTACCTTCAACTCTTCCTTCCTAAATATCTTCCTTCTCGAGCACTTCGCTCTTCCGCCTCCAACTCCCTCAGGGTCAGCTGCTTCTCCAAGCAACGAGTTGGGGGGAGATCTCTCCCCATAGCAGGGGCCTGCCCCTGGAACAGCCTTCCTGCCTCCCTGAAACTTGAGTAGAACCATCTCTGGTTCCGGAAGCACCTCAAAACCTTCCTCTTTGCTTCTGCTTTCTCTCTCCCTCTCCCCTGCTAAATCACTGAAACTGTACTGAATCAGCAACTGGGCCACTCACCAATCTTGGTCCTTGGTCCAGCCACTCTCCCCTGCACTGCCTTCCTGGCAACCCCTGCACTGCGGACTGTCTCTGTATCCCTACAGACCCCCTTCCCAGCACTTGTCTGCACTTATCTTGCACTTGCCACCAGCTGGCCCTTATTATTTATCTTGTTCATTACTAACCCTGTACTGCACTTTCCCCTCTCCCTTTCCCCCTTGCACTTTCCCCGTCCCCCCTACCCATGCACTTGCACGATCTAAATGACACCTGGCCTAGTAGGATCGTTGTCTGTCTCCCTTTGTTCCCCCCTCCCTGCCTCGTCGCGCCTTGAAACACTTGTGTATAGGCGCGTTACAAATGCCATATCATATCATATCATATCAGATGTTATCAGTAAAGGGAACCAACCCTCTAGCCCCAGAAAATCCTTGGGTGTGCATGGCCTCGCTTGACATTTTAAATCTACCCTCCCTTATGCAAGACCTTGTTGCCCCAGTGTCAACAAGGAAGGAGAATTTTTTGTCACCTATCGCTACCTCAATGCGTGGTTCCTCCGCACTATTAGGTGTTATCGACAGGATGGGACACACCAAGGACGTCTGTGGGCTGTCCTATTGTGGGTACAGTGACTGACCGCTTCCTGTTTAAGGGTTGTGTCCCAAGATAGTCACCCTCCCTAACTGTGTTTGTTGCAGCTGTGTATCGATGGAGGTCAATTTATAGTCCTGTATTTGAGTGAGCTGTTGTACTGGTTGTACTTGGTGTTGTTGTGTTATTGCCACCTGCTGCTGCGGTGGTGAGTATGTCTGCAACTGTTGTTGTGGTGATACTTGCTGCTGTGTGTTGCTCTGTTGTGTTCCCTGCAGTTGTTGGTAACCTTGCTGCTCCCTCATAGGCCCTTGTGGTCCTTGTTCCCCCCAGACTGGTGGGGTGGGTCTCATTCTACACGTGCGTGACATGTGTCCTAACATTCTACAAACCCAACATACAGGTGGTTCCCTGGCCTGCCATCGGAAACTCCCTGCATTGTCTTGGTACCTTTGTTGCCCGTTGGGTAGTAATTCCAAAATCCTCCCCCTTGCTGTGGTGCAGGTTGGCCATATCCACTCCCTCTCATCATTCCGCCCCTTCCCCTGGTGTTGTTATAATATCCATTTCCCGGTAGCATGTACCCTCCTCCTGTGGGAGCCGTGTATGGTGGAGGTGGTGGCATCTGTTGTGTTATAAGTTGTGGTGGTTGTGGTAATGGTGCTATTTGTAGCTGTGGGGGATCTTGTGAAGCCACTACTTGCATGGGGTTTGGTGTCATTGTTGTCGGTGTAGTTATTAGTGCTCCTTCCATGGTGTACTTAGTTTTTTCTGCACTAATTTTGCCTCCTCTGCTTTCCTATCATCTTCCTTTTGTTTCATCTTTTCTTGCCACATCCTACAATGGTGTACTATTTTTAGTTGTATTTCCGGCCAGGCCTTAGCTTCCATTCCCACTATCTTCTTCAGTTATCTTTGTACTGCCTCCGGAAGCCCTGGTACTAGTATGTGGTAAAAAATTGCTGATGTCTTGTCCCATTTCTCTCTAGTTTCCATGCGCCACTTCTCCTGAATCTCCAGGATATAATCAACAGGATCTTCACTCTCACACATCTTGCGTGATGTAATTGCTCCTATATCTGATGTGTCTGGATACTGCACCCTCATGGCTTGCCATAAGGCATGCCTGCAGTTCTCAAATGGCGCCCCGTCGTGTGATGTGTTTTTTATTGTAACTCCGGGGAATCCTGCCCTCTTCCAAATGTCGTCTGCCGCGTCCCCCATTATCGATATTAATAGACCCTTCACGTCTCTCACTGCTAGTTTCTGTCTTGCAGTGTCTTTTTCCATCTTGTATATCCATTTCCCCTCTCCTCCGCTTAGTGATGGGAGCCTGCACTTTATATTCTCCTTATCGGCATGCTTCCAAGGGACGTATTGTGGTCTAACCCCTCCCCTCTCCAATAATGGCATTAAATTGTACCCCATCTGTCCCCCTAGTTGTCGCGGGGTGGAGTGTGTGCCCCTCTTCCTCTGTGTCAACTAAATCTTCTGTCATATCCATATTACCGCTGCTTGGCGTAGCTTCTCCTCCATTTCTCCCCCTTCTCCTATTACTTTCTTTGTTTACTGCAGGTGTGTGCGTCCGTTCATCCTGCCTGCGTCCTGGGAGGTCTCTGAGCCTGCCGGCGTATGGGGTGTGTTCAGGAGCGGGTGTGGGTGGGAGTGTTGGGCGTAATGATGCGAGTGTAACTGCACGTGTTTGTCCTCCTGCCACTTCTCTTTCCTGCTCCTCACTTCCCTGCACTTCTTCCTTCTTTTTACATGCCCAGGGTGATTCCCTGTTTGTGCGTGTGATGTACAATTTGTCTAAGCTCTCCCTACCACCGCTTCTTCCTTCTCCCCCCACTCCCTCTTCTTCTTCGCTGCAAAATTCATCCAGGAGCGACAACCCCCAATCTGTCCTTTTCCCCCTGATCGTCACCGTTTTTAAGTCTATTAAATCCGTTCCTTCCTGTTCTCCCTTACCAGTTGCTCCCCTTTGCGCTGATTTTGTAGCTACTTCTGTATCCTAACGCACATATGTTCTTACCTCACTTCCCCCTTTCCTCTCTCTTCTTTCCTCTTCCTTCTTTTCCACTATTTCACCACCTATTTGCTCTCTTTTCTTTTTCAATTCCTCCATCACCTCACTACTTACCTTCTCTAATATCCTTTCTTCCTCTCTCCTCCTTTCCCATTTCTCTCTTTCTCTCTCAATATGCTTTCTATTACTTTACCTTCTTCGTATTTCCTGGTGCTCTCGGAGAGTATTTTCTTCTTCCATAGTTCCATTTCCTTTTATTTCTCTTCTTCCTCTCTTTTCCTGTCACGCTGTGCTGCTCGGGATACCCTTTCTGCTATTGCCTTCATTCTCTCCGCTTCCCTCTTCACTTTCTTCACTTTGTTCCTTCATTCTCTCTATCTCATCCCTACTTTCCTTCCTTTCCCTCCTTCTTCCTTGTGCCTCTTTCTCGAGCTGCTTAATCAGTGAACTCCGCTCATCCCTTAATTCATCCAATCGTTCCTCCAACATCTCCTCCTCTTCTTGTGACAGCTCTCTGTCTATCGGGTAGTTCTCCTCCCCTCTTATTCCAGTGCTACCCGCGTCGTCCTTATTCATTCTCCTCACCACCTCTTTTTCTTCTCCTTTTAATGTTCTCCGCAACTTTAAGAGCACCTGCGCTGCTACCCACTCATCTTGTCCTATGTTTGGAATGGGTTCTTCGCTGTTCTTCCCTCCCTTTGTGCGCACCTTCGTGCAAGTCGGACCTACCATGCTTGTCACTCCTCCCCCCCGGGTAGCTACCTGTAGCTGTATATGGTAGTGGGCTGGACGTGGGGTTCGAGTACCCATAAGCTGCCATTAGTTGTTGCCTTGCTGCTTCTCATAGCTCCGTCACAGGATATAACCCACCTTCCTTCTTCTTTACTACCTTCGCTAGGGGCATGTCATCGGTCCCTTCCTTCTTTACTTCTACTTCATGTACAGTGCCAGGCCTTTCATCCCCCTTCCTGTCTCTTCCCGCGCACTGTGCGCTACTGGTCGCCTTTTCCCCGTTTCCTTCTTCCTCCTTAATCTCCTTCCCCTCCTTTGTTTCCTCGCTCCCCTTCCCTTCTGTCGTCCCTTCCACAGTGAACATTCCCGTTGGCCCTGGTCGGGACTCCTGGAACATTGTCCACAAATTGAACACCTCCACGTGATGTGCCAACTTCTTCCCTTTGTACGTGTTGTGTATGTGTGTCAGTAGTGAGTGTTGGACGTATGGGTCAAAACTGCCGTTAGGCGGCCATGGTGTTGCCATTTTGTTGTCTGTCCCTTGTGTCCATTCTATGCTATATTTGATGAGTGTTTCCCTATGGGGTGCCAGTGTTTTACAAATATGCTGAAGGGGGGTAGTCAGGGTGTTCCCCCACCCTCCGATCCCAACCCACATGACATGGTTACACTGTGTTTTAGCTCCCTTTAGTACAGCTGTCGTTACCTGGCCCCGTAGATTGGGGACTTTCGACCGTCCGCTAAAATTAAAAAAACCAAATATAACAATTACAAATATACAATCCTTTTCCTCTGTTTGTTTTCTTCCTTGATACCGTTGGTACAGCCCCCTGCGGCCACGGCACACAAAGCCCCCTGTGGCTGTGTGCCCTGTGTGACGTGCTTGTACAGCCGTCCCACTTTTTCTCCTCCCCTCCTTCTTCCACCTCACTCAGCATGGCCGGCGTTCTCTGTGCGTGGTCACTTCCCCCTTTTCACCTGTCCCGTATTTGGGGTGGCCGGCGGTCTCCGTGCGCACCCCCCCCTTTCACCTCCGTCTTACTGCCCGTCCTCAGTTTACTTCCCCACCACCCTTCAACAATGCGATGTGGTCAAGGTGTCCTATGAAGGCCCTACGGGTGACGTCACCAACCTCTTTCAACTACTACCGGTAAGATCTTTACACTTCAAGAGAGCATGCAATAATTTTTAATTGCTTGTCCCCGTCAATCCCACAGCTGTCCTCTTGTTACACCCGGAACACGGTAACCAACAATACACTCTTATAAGCGGAGTGCGCATGCTGCGTCGCCTCGCATGTGACAAGCCCCTCGCCGGGAGGGCTTAACCAGCCAATTATCTTCCGTACTTGGCAACAATCTAGCTACCTCCTACAGGAAAAGGTCTTCTATCTATCACTGCTCGATCAATAGGGATCCTCATCTACTCATTGATCGAAAAACGCCAATTCGTAGGAAAGACACACACACCCCCTCTACAGGTGGCCACGATCTAGACCAATCAGTGTCTACGAGCAACCACACGTGGTACCTTCTGGCTCCACCCACCCTTCTTCCGTGATGTGGTAGAGGACGGCCCTCATGCCTGTCCCGTTACCACTCACTTGTCTATCAACACTAATTTATCAAATCTTCGCCACACACCTTAATAACACCTCCCGTCGCCCTTATTACAACTCCCCCGCCCTCCCTCACAATCTCACATTGCTTTTTGGGTGTGTCATACTCATCAAGTCTTTTGCTGCAGGGCCGCTTGACTGCGTGCACCCCTCCAAGCGGCTCACCACCTCCCCTCCTCGTCTGGACCACCTCTGGACATTCGCCAACCGCCAGCCGCGGGCGGGATACTTCTCAACCGGCTCCCGAGCGCAAATATCCGGATTGCGCTGTCCGGTCTTCTCGCAGTTCCACAATGGTCCTGTAGTCCTCAAAAGGGGGCAGCAGCAGAGGGGGCCATGCCGCCGCGTGCACCGAGAGGCCTTGGAAAATAAAAAACGGAAAAGGTAGACCATAAACAGATCTCAGCAGTGCCTCCAACTTGTCGGGGTAATTATCCCAGGGTCGGCTGAGGCGTCCGCGGACCTCGGGGCTGGGAGGTCCCAACTCCTCCCGTGCTTCCCTCAATGAGTATGAGACACACACAAGGAACAATGTGGTTCTGCTGTTTATTATAACAACGGCAGGGATGGGTCTTGGATCGTACGCGTCCGTCCAGACTCTCAAACTTAGTGGGGCTCGCAGACCCTTTTTACAGCAGTATGACGCGCTACTTGCATCACCTGGGAAAGTTAGCAAAAAACCTATTGCCACTTTGGATTGGTTCCTCGAGTGGTAGGCTTAGTATAGGATACATTTAGAGAAGAATATTAGTGGTTAAGGATGAGTCAAGTGGTATACTTGGGCTGTCCCTTCTATTAGATACTTGAAAATCGGTACACGAAGACCCCTGATGATTGGCTAATGTTAGTGGCGGCAGTGATGAGTCCCCCCATGTTCTGATTGGTCCTCTCGTGAGCCCCCAAGCCTGGGACCATCATCGTTCCCAGCTTGTGGTGTACCTGTCACTAGCAACAATGTGTAACTATGTGTTTGTGCAGACAATGTACGGGTCTGCTCATAGGCTTGTGAGCAGGTCATTCCCATCGCCGTAGGTGTGCATCTTGCCACTTCGCTGTTGCAACCTGTGTCCCAGACGTGGGACCCAGGCGACTTCTGTCTCGTGGGTCTGGTACCTTGTCAGATTGGCTTGGTCACGTGTGGAGAGACCGTCATTAAAGTTGTATCTCGTTTCTGTGTGCTTGGCTTTTCTTACAGGTGTGACTTTGGTGCCGGCTGGTAGCATACGAGTTGCAACATCGTGCCCTTGGCTATGAGCTCTTGCTGGGGCTCGTTCTGCGTGATCAGCACTTGTATTCTTGCTCATACAGTCTTCATGATGAGGCTCTTGCTTGCGGCCTACTCGGGCATAGTTCATGGGTGGTGATGCATAATCCATGATACGGAGGTCGCGGTTTGACATGGCGTCATAAGCGATGTTATGTCTACATTATGGTGTCATCACAAGGCGAGAGGTGGGAGAAGCGTCAGCAAGCGTATATGCAAGTTCTTCAGGCGTCATGCGTTTCTGCATTACTATAAAAGGGCCTAAGTGAAAAATAACAACGATGCACATCAGTGGGTGTGTCAGTCACCTATGTCATAGCACTGAATATGTTCTTCGTGTAGGCTGGTGCATGAGTGACCAGTGTGCATGGTGGCACGTGTGTTCTTGGCAGTTGGCTAGGTCGTTGTGGTATCTCTAATGATGTGGGTGCTTGTGGCTGTTGTCTTAGTCGAGTTCATCCATGCCGCAGGTGTCGGCTTGAGTCGGGCAGGCTGGTGGGCATATCCTTATGTTCTGGAAACAGGGTATTTTGTCATCTGGTGGATAGATTAACTCGTCCCGTGGGGGGTGCCTGGGCCGCGATCCTCTAGGCCATGGTCGTGATGAGATTGGGGGGAGCTTGTTCTCCCATTCTCCCACTTCAGCATGTTTCTAGAAAGATGGAGATGGCTTAATACAAGATGGCGTCTATTCTCTGCCACATAACGTGGTGGTGCAGCCGCACGTGTCGGCGTGCAGCAGCCCCGCCGCCTGGGCCCAGGAGGCCGGAGGCTGCCGACGAGTCATGGGTCTTAACCAGGGTGGGACATGTAGTGGGAGGGGGGTCCTATTGACCTACCCTTCCCTACACAATTCAGGGATCAGTGGTAGGGGGTAGCGATTTTTTACGGTAATCTGGTTCAGTGCGCGATAGTCGATGCACGTTCTCAAGTCCCCTTCCTTTTTTGGTATGAAGAATAGAGGACTGGCTGTTGGAGACTTCGAGGTACAGATGAACACGTTGGCCAGGTATTGGTCAAGATAGGCCTTCAGGTGCTGGTTTTCTGGTTCTGTGAGTGCGTAAATTCGCCCACAAGGGATATGTGCGCCGGGTATCAGGTCAATTTGGCAATCGTATGGTCTATGCAGTGGCAGGGTATTAGCCTGTTCTTTCTGAATGATATCTTGAAAGTCCTGGTATTCACTTGGCAGGGTGCTGATTGCCACAGTCGCAAGCGTGGAGGTTCTGGTTTCTATTGGTTGTTTCTCCTGGCGATAACATGTGTGGGCGCAAGTCTCAGGAAAGGCCAATTCTTTTGCTTGTCAATCGATTTGAGGATTGTTAGCTACCAACCAGGGCATTCCCTAGATCAACCGGAACTGTGGTGCCTTAATGAAGTCGAAAACGATAGATTCTTGGTGTCCATCCTGGCACAGAAGGGTTAAAGCTGCAGTGCATTGGAATACTGGACGAGAAGCTATTTTCATGCCATCGACGGTGGTAACAGTGTCAGTGGTTGATTTAGGGCGTAACGGAAGCCCCATCTTTGCTGCTAGATCCTGGTCGATGTAATTCCCAACGGCTCCACTGTCTATGTTCGCTCTTACTGCGTGCATCCGAGTTGGTTGTTAGTGATTGATGAAGACCACAGAATGGGAGGTCTGTAGTTCACTTTCTTCGCTTGACAAGTGGTATCTTCCTTGTCCGTGGCCCCTACCGTCCTCCTCGGTGGCTTCACAGGTCACTCTTTAAGGAAATGACCTGACCTTCCACAGTACAGGCATAACTGCTGCTGTCTCCTTTTATGCCTTTCCGCTTTAGTCAAGGGGGATCTGACCCCCGATTTGCATTGGTTCTCCTGAAACGTCCGTCGTTCGGGCAGTATTGTCCTTTGAACGCACATACATAGGGCAAGGGTCCGGTCTGGTTCGATCTGCTCTTCAGTCCTGCAACCTATGATCCAGTTGAACAACAAGGTCAATGAATTCTGAGCAGTCTTTCGGGGGGTTCACTACTTTTGCGAGAACATCCTTGAGCTCCCCCCGCAACCCCTGATAAAATAACGTGGTTCTCTTCTTCACTGGCCATTCTGCTTCAACTACGACTCTATTGAACGTGGCTATGTATGTTAATAGGTCTTCATTCCCTTGGCGTAGGGACAGAAGTTTTTTGGCGAATGCCTGCCCATGAGTACGACGGGTGAAAAGCTTTTCCATCTCCTGCTGAAAGCCCCTGAAGTCATGCAGCAAAGGATCGTCTTGGGCCACAAAGGGTACAGACCAGTCTGCGGTGCTACCACTCAGGTAGGATAGCACAAAAGCGACCCGTGATTGGTCATTCGGAAAGGCCCCTGGCCTACAAAGGAAGTGCAGGCGACACTGGTTCATGAACGTTGCAAACCTCTTGGGATCCCCCGTAAATCGTTCGGGTGGGGCCAAGGGAACTGCCCCAGGAAGGGTTATCTGAACGGGATTGGCTGATGGCGCTGGCATCGAAGGCACGCTTCCCGGCAATGGTGCATGCCCTGCTTGTGTCTGGAGAAGTTTCTGGCTTAAATCATCAGTGCGTTCTTTGGCTACTATCAGCTCTCTCCTCAGGGTGTTGGTCTCCTGCCTGGCTGCATGCACTTCGGAACGTAGCTGCCCCAACATGTGGGCTAACTGGTCAGTTTCTGATGTTTCCATGATGCCCAGGTGGATTTTGATGTGAGGCTTTGCGTTCTGTAACGCTCACCTGGTATCCATGGGGACGTCACTCAGCCTGTTCTGACCTCTTACAACCTTGAACCCTTCCCTGGAGGCTATTCGACTGGAGACTGGGCCTGAAACACACGATTGGTAGAGTTTAACTCCCTTTTGTCTTTGTGTGCTTGAACCCCTTCTTCTCCGGGGTCCAACCCTTCCCTTTGATCCACAGCTCGTCTTATTTTCTTGGATAGTGTGCTCTCCGTCCTGCCTTCAGCGCAGGGGCGCGTTGATTGGTGCAGGCTCGTTGCTTCTTAGTTACTTCACTGGCAAGAGTCCAACAGGTAAGTATAATGAGTCTTTTGAACAGTTCTCTAACTTCGTTCCTTTCCTTCCTTAGATGATGGCCGTCCAGGGATGGCGCCGTGCTGCTGAAATGAGTAGCACTGAAGGTGCGTGAGAGCGCGATGCGCGATGCACCCCTTTCGTATTTGCATTGAACTGAGTTCTTTTTCTGTGTCTTTTTGGTGCCGCGACATTTTCAGCGTGGATGCCGGTTATGAAGAACAAATGCGGTGGGTAAGCGCGGTATGCGGCGCCTCTAGATGTTTCCACGCTAACCTGGAGTGTCTTTTCCCTCTTGCAGATGGATGAGAAGTTCCGGAGACCGAGTTCCCCCAGAGCGGCTGGGATTCAGGTAAGCGTTTGAAGCTCGTAGAGTATTTAAAAATAAGCGAAGATTTGCAGAATGCTTACTAATGCCTTTTTTCTGTTCTTGTCCCTTTTCCTTAGGAAGCAGCGTGCCGGGATGGGAATGACACCGCCGAAGATGCCCGCAGAACAGAAGGAGCGATGACTGATGGGCAGAAGCGCCGCAAGGTAAGGCTGTTCCTAACAGTGTTCTTATTCTTGCAGGAGCTGAGCGCAGAAGAAAGATGCAGGCCTACTGGAGACCGATCCAAACACGGTGAGTGTCACGCTGCAGGTGCAGAAAATGCAAAGCATGTTTCTCAGCCTGGGTGTGGTTTAAATAGTGTATGGGTATCCCAGGTGCCTCTGGGCTGAACCACACCCAAAAGACTAGACCGGACATGCAGTTCTGGGAACCAAAATATGTGGGGGCATCCATCTTGTCCCCATCAATGCACTACAAGTCCAATCCCCAATGTTATTCTATGGGAGTGAATGAGTCTGGTGCCACAAGCACCAAGTCTGACTCCAAGTGGGTCTTTGGAGGGATGGAGAGGTCCTTGAGGGCCATGTAGGTAATCGTGGCCTAGCTCCAGCCTGACATCTTGGAGGGCTCGGGACATGAGGGGCAGGAATCATGACATGTACGGATATCAGGGAGTTTGTAACCACCTTCTTTCGTGCACTCCTCAAGTATATTATGAACCAGCTGGTGAGGGACTATGACGAGAAAAGAACTCTGGACTCGGTCATAGAGCAGGCAACCTGCATTTATGAGGTCCAAAAACATGTAGAAAATAAAAATCTGAACAAAAAACCCAAATCAGCCAACACCCCTGAAGCTGCTAAGGTGGGGGAGGTGAAGGTTGCTCCCATTTTGCTTAGAGATGGGGGAGCCTAAAAATACACCTGCACAAAGTCATCAAAATCAAAGACCCTGAAGGCCTTCTGGCCAGTCACAAACAGCTGGCAATTAGGGAGGTAATCCCACTAATGGGACCCCTAACTCCACTGATTATATCAGCCCCCGATACAAGGGCAACTGACCAATTCTGAGGTATTTATGGACTCCTCCGGCCCAAGGGAGGGGATTCAACCAGGTAAGTGCTGCCCCTGGAAACTTCCCTCCTAACTTCCCTCAGGAGGGCAGGAATTCCCCAAATGCTGGGTTAAGCTTCTTTCCCCAATATCACACAACCCCAACCTGCAGGACAACCCTTCTTTATTTCCCCATGTTCAGGAACCCAGACAACTGAATCCGGGAGAGGGAAGGCCAAGTGTGAAGGGATACCAAAATTCACCATATCCAGGGTTCTACGGGAGAAGGGACAGTTACCCTTCCCGTGATCCACCTAGGGTTGACCAGAGACCCCGTAACAGCCGCAATGGGTGTCTCAACTAGAGAGCCAGGTCCAGAACCTAATCCAGGATCTGGGTCGCATGTTGAGGGCTCAACAGAACCCTCAGACAAACATGACAGCTCAGAACCCTACAAACCAAGTATTTCGCACCCCAGAACAATGACGAGGCGAGAACCCTGACAACTCACCGGTTCCAGAGGAGGAGCCACAGGGGAAAAGGGGGTGTAAAGCCCTAGAGGAAGCTTCTTTCCTCACTCGTGAAAAGCCCCTGGACATCCAGGAACCGGAACCAAATGTTCCTGCCCTCAAAAATATGCAACCCAAAGAACAGAGGGTGGGTAGGAGAAATAAAGATCTCAAAAAGAGCCATTTTCTGGAGGAAGTTAGTGTCCTCCAATTTAAAGGAGAGTAATCCTCAGAGGATTCTGGGAAGCAGATCTTCACCTTCAGGGAAGGGGGGACTCATCCCAAAGAAAAATGGGTCCAAAGAGATCTAGATGAAGACTGGGTGGGAGTGGGGACTGATTCTGAATCGCCCATCCTAGAACCCCAGAATGAGCATCAAGAAGACATAATATTAAAAGAGGATTCCCAAACTTTCCAAACCAATTCTGGTGACTGTCTCCAAAAAGGGGGGGCAGCCCAGAATCAGAAAAGGCGGAGCCCGAAACTCCTCGAATCTCTGAGTGCAAAATTTTTCTTTCAGATTCCCAAACTCCTACACAGAATTATGCCCAAACTACCCCTGAGTCCAAAATAAGGAAATTGACCACCCAGCTCGCCCAAATGCACATTATCTTTGCCCCCTTGAGGAGAAGGAGGGTAGATTTTATGCCCCCATCCAAGTGCAGGGGCAATGTACATTTTTTCGGCACTGGTGGACACTGGATGCCAAGCCACTCTTCTGTCAGAAAGGACATTTGATCAGATAAATTCAGGAAGGGGGGATAGATACCCGATCCCTCTCACCCCTCTTCCTGGACAATTCCAGAACTTCTACAGGAATAAAATTCCTGTCGAGGGGGCTTCAGATTTGGAAATAAAAATTGGGCGATATAAGGTGAAACACCCTGTCATGACTAGAGAGGGCACACCCTGTCTACTAGGGAATGACATCCTGCGAAGGTTGTCCCACTTAATAGACTGTGTGAACAAGGTCCTCTGGACTCAGACTAACAGGCCAATAAGTGTGTCATCCATGTTAGTTTAAATAGTACATGTCACATGGTTGAACAAAAACCTGATCATATTGAGTTCCATTTTAAGAACAATCAAATACCGGATGTGACAGTAATTGCAATAGGACAACAAACTGATGATGGGAACTCCTCTCCATTCCTGAAAATCAACCTTCCTTCCAGTTTCAAGTGGCATTCCACACTGGAAGGAAATACTTTGAAATTCTATACCAATTCACAATCTGAAAATCCCAATCCCATAGCCAAAAGTGATGAGAAACCAGCTCAAAGTTTAGCTCACATTCAGAGCATTAGAGACCAGTTATTCATCCCTATTCAGTTAAATGTGGAGAAGGAATCTGTTTTCGCCCGAGTGTGTGTGAACAACGGTAAGAGCTTCATGAGCGAAGCCATGTTCCGACAGCTCCCAAACGATCCTGCCATTCCCACATTTAAATTGATCAATAAGTGGGAAATGGGTCTGGAAACTCCCAATTCCAAACATCTCCTGCCTAGCAGATGTATGCTCAAAATCTCTATCGGAAACAAAAGCCTAGTACATAAGTGTTGGGTCGTGGGAGATGTCCCTGCTGCATTCTTTTTAGGCAGTGACATTCTCAATCGTTTTGCAATTAATTTGGACCTGATAAATTACAAAGGCTGGTCCTGACTAGGGGGCAATCCCATGGACGTTGATAATACAGAAAAAGCATTTTGATCAGCCCAACTGCTGCCGTATGTAGTTGAAGTTTAAATTGCAGAGGAGGTTACCATCCCAGGATGGACAAGACTATTCCCAATTGAATTAAAAATTAAAATAGGACAGAAACTGCAAAATCTGGACACATATGTACACCTCAATGCTCATCTCCAACAGCATGGGGTTGGGGTTAAACCCAACACCATTAGTCAATACAGAACACAACACCATTCCAATATTGATGGATAACAGCGACCTTAGGAGTATCACTCTGGGTGCAGGCACCATTATTGGAATGGCGGTTGATGACTGACATTTTTCCATGGATCTAGGTAATGAACTGATAGGACCAATCACCAATGACTGTTTTGACAGTGATAGTGACAATGACTTACCACCAGACAGGATCTTCACCCAGCAAGGGGGGAATTTCCTGGTGTACTCTTCCTGCCCTTACGGGGATGAAGAGGTGACTTGTGACATCAGTGTGAATGAGGTGATCTTCCAGGTCCCCAATGACAGCCTCGCCTACCTGAAACCCTCTGTCCAGGTCAATACTCTAACCAGGGACCTCTCCACCCAGCTGGAGGATGCTGCTGAGATAGCAAAACCCCAAATCATTCCAGGCTTCAGGCAAATGGTTGAAGAGCGAGTCAACCTAGCTGATGCCTATGAGACTGCGGAGCAAAAGCAAAAGTTGAAACAGGTTTTCTTAGATTTTCAAGATCTCTTTGCAGTCGACTCGTATGACTGTGGTCGCACCGAAATCCACACAACAACAATTCCCATGGACTCTGGAATTACTCCAGTGTTGTGAAGCAATATTGCTTTCCTCTCGCATCCATGGAATCCCTCATAGAAATAATTAAAAACCTTGAGTTCTGTGGGATAATTCGTCCAGTCCACAGGACCTTTAATAATCCGGTGCTGGGGATTTTAAAACCAAATGGCCAGTGGAGACTCTGTGCCGACCTGAGGGAGCTGAATAAACGGGTCTATATGTCCCAATGGCCACTCCCGTACATTGACCAAGGGCTGGCCCAGATCCAGGGGTCAACGGTATACACTGCCATTGACCTGACCAATGGGTACTGGAGTGTGCCTGTCAGTAGGGAGGACCAATACAAGCTGGCCTATACCTTCATGGGGCAGCAATACACCTGGACCCAGACTCCCTTTAGATACATCAACTCCGGCAATTCATTCAACATCTTCCTGCATAAGACCTTGCCCGACTTGGGTGAAAGGGGTAACCTGTCCTATTTGACTGATGTCCTGATAAAAAGCTTGACTATGGAGGAACACATAGTGGAAATCCATTATGTTCTGACACAGCTGAGGGTTGCCGGAGCAAAACTCTCCTTCCAAAGGGCACTGTGGTGCAGGACCCATGTCAACGTCTTGGGGCATGAGATAACTCCTGAGGGTCTTTGTCCCCAGGAGAACAACGTGGAAGCACTCCTAAAACTTAAAGACCCCACAACTAAGCGTGAGCTAAGAAGCCTCCGTGGACTGACTAATTACAGTAGGAAGTTCATTGAGGATTACACAGAGATCACAAGAACCCTGATCCATCTGTTGAAGGGGGGTTCAAGTCAGAGTGGGGTCCAGAACAATCTGAGGCAGTAAAGCAACTCAAAATAAGCCTCTCACAAGCGCCTTGTCTAGCTTACCCTGTTAAAAACAAGGAGTTCTTCTTGGAGACAGGGTTCTCGAATACATGCTTGACAGCAGTATTACATCAGAAGCATGACAAGGTCAATAAAGTCCTCTCCTATGCAAGCAAGACTTTATCCACTGTGGAGGAAAAATTCAACGATTGTGAGAAGGCACTCCTGGCAACGGTGTGGGAATTGAAAAATTACCACCCGTTCATCGAGGGGGAACACATCATAGTGGAGACTCCCCACCAGCCTTTGCAATATCTCCAAAGTGACAGAATCCGGGCCGGAAATGTGAGTAATTCCAGAATTACTTCCTGGATTCTGTCAATGCAAGGCTTTCCAGTGGAGGTCAGATATGGCCGAAACAAGAAGAGTCCCCTCACGCCAGGTCTGGCTGACTTGCATGATTGTGCCAGAGAAAACTGTCTCGAGGACAAAAGTCTTAAAGTCCCGGACAACATGGAGGCGTACCTGAATTCCCTGCACAAAGTCTATGAAGAAGACAAGTGTGAGGGAATTACCACAGTTTATGTGGACGGTTTTCCTACCATGTTGACAACAACAGAGAAAAGGAACTGGTGGCCGGCGTTGGGAATGCCTGGGTGAATGATGCCCCAGAACCCTACCCTGGGTACAAAATGGGTCCCCACAGCAGTCAGGTTGCAGAGTTGATGGCAGTTCATCAAGCCATCCTCTCTGCCGTCCAACACCAACTCCACAAATTGGTCATAATCACTGATTCAGATTATGTTGAGAACGGGTTAATGGAGAACCTGGTTAATTGGAAAACCAAAGGCATGCTATGTGCTAATGATAAACTGCTCAAACATGGCAAGCTCATCCAAAATATTGATGATCTGGTCACCTCTAGTGGGATGACTATCTATTGGAAGAATATCAAGGGTCATTCCAGAATAGAGGGGCCAGACAAAACTGCAAATAACCCAGCTGATCAGCTGGCCAAAACCGGAGCCTTCCAGGGGCATCTCCTCGAGATCGAGTCCCTGTTGGGGGAAATCCAGGTCACTGCTATCACTAGGTCCCAGACAAATGCTCACAATGCACTCTCAACTGGCCAGTGGAGTAAGGAGACCTCAGATGCTGATTTAATCACGGCACAAAAAGGGGATCCGAATGTTGGTAAGTTTTATCAACACATAGAGGACCCTGAGAACTTTCCCATGATGGATACCAATTACATTGGGAAAGAGGACCTCAGGGTGCTGATGAAATGTCCAAAACTGTTCTGAATCCAAGACGGTTTGTTGGTAAGGAGATCCATATCTGGCTGTTACCAGTGGGTGGTCCCTACCTCATGCCGAAGCCAGATGCTAAATCATGCTCATGATTAGGCCACAGCCGTTCATCAAGGGTTTCACACTACTTTAGAAATCTTGTGAGAGGTTGCATACTGGCCACACATGGGGCAGGACCTCAACCAATACTTGAAGGGGTGTCTTGTGTGTGCACAATTTTAGACAACTTCACTCACACACCGAGCTCCCCTCCAGAACGGGGGGATGACACTGCCTTGTTCAGATTTACCAGTAGATTTCATCAGGTCTGTCATTCGCTCCTCTAGGGGGAACACATACATGTTGACAGTAACATGCTTGTTTACCAAATGGGTGGAATGTCTCCTGGGCCCAAATTGCAAGGCAGAAACAGCAGCTGCCATGATGATCAATCACATCTTCTTGTGTTTTTGGCCTACCCCAAAGGATTGAGTCAGACAGAGGTAGTCACTTCACCAGTGAAGTGATGACAAAGATGTGGGAGATACTTGGGGTAAAAAGGAAACTTCACATTGCAGACCACCAGTCCTCTAGAGGTGGAGTTGAGAGGTACAATAAAACCATTGTGAGCATTTTAAAAAAAGTTTGTGGAAGACTCCGGGCCAATTTGGGACATCCGATTACCACTTGTCCTGATGGCCATCAAATCTACACCTTCTTCTGCAACTAAGATGTCTCCATTTGATCTAATGACTGGACGAAGGATGGTGCTACCTCAGCATCTGCTCTATAGAACATAGAAGCAGACACTGATAAACGCCTCCACAACTCATGAGTATGTGGAGAACCTAAGAAAACTCCTTCAACATGCTTTTGCATATGCTCAGCGGAATCTAGAAAGATCCGCAGAGGGGATGAAGACTCAGTACGATCTAAAAACAACCAAAAAGAAATACAAAGTAGGAGACATGGTCTACTTGTACAATTTCCAAAGGAACCAGAACAAAGAGTGCACATTTTTGCCTAGCTGGTGAGGACCTTTTGAAATTGTAGACAAAATCTCACCTGTCACCTACAGAATCTACACCCCCCAAGGCAAATTGATAGAAAAGAAATGGGTCCATATTCAGCTAAAGAGTTGTCACCCTAGGCACACTTTGTAACAAATTGAGGAGCCCAGAGAGAATCAAAAAGAGAAGACATCAGAAACATGAGAATAAGGAAAAGAAGAACCAGAAGTGAGCTGGTAGGATGTATAAATATGATTATGTACATGGAGTATTTTCTTCATTATCAATTGTGATCATTGAATGCCTGCGTATCCCACTGCTGTCAACCGGATTGAAAGGCAGTTAGTGGGAAATTGACATAACCGGTTTGTGTTCTCTTTCATAGATTTGTTCTGTTTGCACCTATCTAATGACCAAGGAGGACCTCCGCGGCAACCTGGAAGGGAGAAAACAAAGGAGATCTGGGAGTGTTGCTCCACACCATGAAAAGAAGATCCAAGGGAAAGCAGGGGGGGGTCGTTCCACGTTCGAACCAGAGACAACAAGAGGAGCAGGACGCACCACTCTTGGATGGAAGAAGGAATCATACTTGGCTGATCCGTCCTTGTCCCATGAAGGAATCCCACTTGCCTGATTCTCCCTTGACTTGAAATCTCAGAAGAGTCGGGGGCGATATATTGACCCACTCAACAGCATTTCCCCGCATCACCAAGCTGCAGTTGCGCAGAAACCAGAAAATGGTTGCACTGGCACCTGTGAGAGCCCTGGCTCAACTTCAACAAAAGTGGCTGCACCATCCTGCCAAGCACACATCGGCAGGATGGAAGGAGATTGCCACTGTGTTACGACATAAATAAAATGAAGAAAGTATAAAAAGCAGCGTTGTTTGCTGCAAAAGCCAAAATCTCATTTGAAAAGAAACCCTTTTTCATCTTTAAGAAAGAAAATGCGGGTTTGATGCTACATTCCCTCTGTTCCTTAAATACACTGTGATTAATAAACCCTACCAAGCCCGTTGTGTCTCACTGGGCCGCAGCAAAACCAGGCATGATTCTGAATTGACAAGCCCAGTCAAACCAACTCTAAAAAAAATCAACCTGGAACTTTACTTTTACTTACACGGGAAACACATTCATTTTCTTTGCAAAAGTATCCAAAACTCAGCTGTTCAGAGAGAGACTCTAACTAGCTGAGCCATGTTTGTTTCTATATATCTGTGCTGCAGACCAACTCCAGCATTCAAGAGAATAACTATAGTTGCAAGACACTGTGTCAATCTACTGGAGATGAAAAGTTGAATTTAAATGGTAAGGCCAGCTGCACCACGCGCAAAAGAAAATGGGTCTTTTGCAAATTAAAGAAAAACAAATGCCTGTGTTTTGGACCAGCACACTGGTGAATGAAAGCCTTCCAGTCCTTAGCAGTAGGAAGGGGTTTGTCGATGGTGAGACTCTATGACATGGGTTATTCTATTTAACTGGCTTGCTTTAATTCTGGATCTAATGTCAGAAATTAAAGGTTGAAACTATGGTGGCTGGAGGTGCAAGTTGAAAAAGAGGTTTTCTGCTTGGAGGGGTGGCACCAGAATGAGGGCTCTCTCTCAGCAGATACTGACAACCCCCTTATAATTAAGGGGTTGAACAGACTTTTGTCTCTGCTGGAACCCTGACAATGAAGCTCCGAGGGAAGGAAGTCTGAAGGGTAAAGGGGCAATTTAACTTCAATCAAGGGAGAAACCCCCACCATGCTCTGAAGGAATTGATAGTTGGCAGCAGTTGAAGGACAGAAAAAAAATGGACCCAAAAACAAAGGGACTGCCATTTGTCCCCAAAGACTATTTCAGGAATAAACTTTAAAATTGTTAAAATGTCACAGTTTAAAAATGATTTTCCGTGCTTTCTTTTGAGACATGGTAGAACTTGCTGACACCTTGGAGAGAGAAAGGGCATAGTATTGAGGATAAATTGAAAAGTATCAAGGTTGCAAGCATACATTTTTGTACATACATCGCTTTGGATAATTCGCCTCTGTCCATAAAGTTATGGAATTTTAGGCCAATCTTTAATGCTAAAAATTACCAAAATGTATCAGAAGGGAGAAATAAGGTCCCACAGACTGGAGGATTGGACTGATATGTGCTGCACATAATATGTAAACTGTGTATATAATTTACTAAGAGATTGAAATTGTATAAATGTCTGTTTTTGACGAAACCAGATTGTAAGTAAAGTAAATGTGGGAGTTTTGGACATTGTAAAACTCAACTCATAAATCTGGTATCATTCCCTTGGAAATCCAACCAGTTGAGATAAAGTTGGAGACTAGCACCCCTGCCCAGTACAAGTAGTTTAGGGGTGTGCTTAGTTAGCCCAGCCCAGCCTATACTTTAATGATGCCATTATGTACTATAAATAAGGGTACCTGACAAGACTCTAGACAGACACTCTTCCTGATTTTCCTGCAACCGCGTCCTGTTCCTGTTCTATCCATCCAGACTCCAGATCCCAAATACAAGGCTAAAGCATTGCTGACCCTACTCCAGGACCCACTGCAAAACCCAAGCTTTGCTGATCCTGCTGCAGCAAGGCCTCAAAACTGAAAACAACTACACTTCCCAAATAACCAAAGGGGAAAGCTGTGGTGTTTTGGGGAAGCATCCTGATCCCACTAACTGCCTGCTTGCTGCAATCCTGCCATCCAGCTAACCTGTAGTATCCAGTGACTAGAATTGCCAGTCCAGAAGTGCTACCCGGCTACCATAACTGCTCAGCTGTTTTGCCAGGTGCCCTGTCGTGTAGTGACTAAACCATTGACTGTCCAAAATCCAGAAACTAAAAAGTGGACTGTGAGTATCAATTGCCAACCCATCTAAACCCATAGCCTATCTTGTCTTTGTCCTTATCCTACTCTCTAAGTTATCATATCCTTATCCTGATAACTTGTAAAACTGTCAGAATCATTCTTGCAACCCTGTTCTTGATTTCTAGTGCTAGCGTCATCTCTTTAGTAATTTTGCCTTGTGTAAATCCTAAGCCCTTAGTCCTATTTCGAGTGATCGGACTGATTCTGCTGGGACTGGGCGCTGGGGTGATAGGGTTGAACTCACGAATCAAGCCTGGAGGTTACTGTGCCTCTCTTTGGTGGCCTATCCTGAATACTCTAGTGTACAGTAAAACTGTTCTTGTCAAAACTGACTTCCGTTCCTTTTTCACCACGCCATTTTACTCAAAGCACACCTTTCTAGCTCTTGCATAATTCATCCAATTTATCAGCTAGAGACTTACTTTCACTTCCATATTGTACCTGTGATCTATAGCTA
This sequence comes from Ambystoma mexicanum, assembly GCF_040938575.1. Classification (NCBI taxonomy): domain Eukaryota; kingdom Metazoa; phylum Chordata; class Amphibia; order Caudata; family Ambystomatidae; genus Ambystoma; species Ambystoma mexicanum. Next base: position 498,857,191 of record NC_090923.1, read on the forward strand.
TCCCCCAACCAAAATACTTCAAATCAGTGTATTTCACCCTTTTTTATTAAAAACTGTTTGGGTAATTTCAGGCGGGAATTGCAAAGTTTGCAAAGTTTCCAACCTGTCATTTGCTGCAATCTGTGTTAACCTGCCACTCATTTCCGAACTGTATGCTTTTGGTAATCCATTCTTTGTGATTGTTAGTATTTTGCATTGTTGCTTTAGTGAGGAATTATATTTGCTTCAAGGTTTTTCAAACGCATTCATTATTCAATTGTCCATTTCCGAGTGTCATTTTATAACATTGTCAAGGGTTTAAAATCTGTTTTTCGCTCTTAGTTGGGGAGGGAAGGTCAGATTTGATTTCTGTGTCCTATTTGTCATTCCTGATTACCTGCTGCTTCTATTTATCCACTCAGAATTGATTTTTGTGGGTTGAGGGAACATTACAGGGGGAAATTCTACCTTAAGTGCTATCTTAACTAAACCAAACGTTCTCCTATTCTGCTGCAATGTGATATGTTTCACTAATAAGTTATACCCAGGACATTGCTCACATTCTCATTGTTATTATCACCACATTGGTGAGTGCTGCACCATATTAAAAAGTATGATTTCTTTTGAATTTTCAAATAAATAAATAAATATTGTATTTTAACAAGCAGCCTGGTTCATGGTCCAATGCAACCTGGGGTATTTGAAAAGCGGGTGTGATATGAGTGGTGTACCATCTCAATATTGAATCTTACATAAAAAGATAAGCATTTCAGTCGTGTGCTGCATACTAGGCCGAGACCAAGGTGTGTGTCACCTGATTGAAATCCTTAACACCCTGGTGACAAAATAACGGGTTGCACAACACTCAGGCACCCCAAAAACAAAAATCAACATGTACGTGACCTCTCGGTAGCCCACGTGTGAGTAAGAAAGTTCTCGCAGTACGCTGTGGCACCCAGCAACACAAAAAATGCATATGCAAGGAACACATAGGCTACTATGACCTCGTAAATGGGGTACGCGAGACACAGGGGCAACCACAGTGGGAAAAATGCATGCACAACTCACTGTCGGCTTCGTCACCAAGACAAGAAGTATGCACTGCCACAGTAGTGAACTAATCGCGTGTGAACCCACAAAAATATGAAATTCATGCGTCCGTCCCCACGAAAAGCACGTACAGTGCCCTGTTGTCCTACGCAGACTTTTAACCCAATACTGAACGGCAACGCCCAACTTCCAGCGTGCATCGCGTAACTTAGGGCCTTTCCTCTGATTACATGCTAATGCGCTGTTTCCGCACGTGCGGAGTCATTCTGTTTGCGGCTGGCCATATGAAAGAACACAGAAGAACCACGCTCCTGCCGACAAGGCCATTTACCTGCCTCCAACTCCCCCGAGCTGCCTCCTCGAGCAATCTGCTGCTGCCAGCCCACTCTGTGTGCCTGCTACCAACGTGCCCTGCATTTTGGTTTTCTGAACTGTAGCCATTGCCAGCGATTCTGTTGTTGTGACCACCTCTGCTTATCCTGAAGACTGTTGACTGCAACACTACTGCTCCACAGCCCAGCCCCAGGACCACCTTGCCCACCCAAACCGGCCTCAGGGTTTGCCATGTCTGACCCAACACCATACATGGCAAGTTGCAACCCCCTGGCAGAGAGGCAGAGGGCTGTCAGCTTCTCATCCAGGGAAGTTGGCATGCTGGTGAAGCAAGTCCTGGGGCAACATGATGCCCTCTTCCACGACCCATTACAAGTTGGCAATGAAGGACGGAAGAAGATCTGGGAGGACATCTTGGGTGCCATCAATGCGGAGGGGGTTGCCCCCCACAACTACCAACATGTCCACAAGCGCTGGGAAGACTTCAAGTCCAGAACCCACAAGAAGGCCTGGAGCCTCCTCAAAGCTGTTGATGATCAAGCGAGGCACCGGGGCTAGTTGACCACCAAAGAGATGAGCCCTGCACTGTACTCTCAGGTCTTGGACTTGGTGCTCTGTCGACTGGTAAGTGGTCATGTGTTCTTGTCCACCATAGTGCATATGCATATTGATGTGTGGCTGGAGTGTGCACCTTGGCCTTATGTCTGGCATGCCTCCTGTACAGATGTCTGTGTGCATGTCCCTGACAGTGCTGCATGTTTGTCCATTCAAGCGTGACCCACTTCAATGGTGTCTGTGTTGCAATGAGTGATGCGCACCGGCATGTAAGGATGAGCACATCTTTGCATAGCTGTGTCTGGACTGGGGCATGCAAAAGATGTGACACATGGGTGCTTATGTCACCATCATGGACATGCATGGTGTACATGTGCGTGTGTCTGAGTAGTGAGTGTGTGACTGGCCATCTCCATGGATGCATGACACATGAGCATTTCAATGCGTGATTGACTCATGCGGTCCAGTTGTCCCCTAGTGCACTGTGACGGGAGGTCTAAATGGCCTGATGCATGACTGTTAAGTGATGTGTGTGTATGTGATGTGCATTTACCTTGATGCAGTGAGGTTCAGCCCCTCTTCTGATGTGCCCACAGTGCTTTGTACATGGATGTGAATGTTTATTGCACATGGCATGCATGCTTGTGCATCTGTGTTGCTTCCACTGACCTGTGTGTTGTGGAGGGTGATGATGGTTGTGACGTTTGATAGTAGCACTTATGTGCATTTGTTAGTGTCAAGCAGACATTTGTTCAGTACACAGATGCTTGTGTTTAATGTCTCCCTATCCACAGCGGCGATGGAGGAAGAGGGCAGAGACGGTGCTGTGGAGCACCGCAGCAGGGATGCCTCCACCAGTCGGAGACGCAAGGACCAGTCATCGTCCCAGGTATCAACATCTTCCAGGAGCGAGGGGATTGGTGCTGCATCTGCAACAATGGCCGCAGCTGCTTATGGGAGGCCCAAGAAGGTGAAGTTGGTTGAGGGCTCCTTGGCAGCGGGAGGGACAGGTGAGCCCTCACAGGTTCAATCCGATGCGGAAGACGGTGGGGAGTCAGCCAGGTTGGTGGTGGACGAGGAGGCCACATCAGCCCAGTACATGGGGCCTGGCAGGGGTGATGATGTAGTTGCAACTGGTGCAGTCCAGGGTCAGGGGCAGGAGGCAGGTCAGGTCACCGTGGAGGGGCCTGCGCCTAATCCTGTCCCTGAAAGTGTGCCTGCATCAGTATGCATCTGCGAGCATGCCTCAGGCCAGACTCGTCCACGGGTAGCAGATGTATCCACGTCAACTGATCTTCCACTACCTGCGGATGAGGAAATTCGTGACAGGGTGGCAACCATGCAAGCCAGGATCGTGAGGCGGACAGGTGCCCTTCGAGTTGACATGCAGGCCACCAGTTGGGGGCTTGTACGTCATCACGAAGAGGTCTGTAGCCTCATGGACTGACTGGAACAGCTCGTTGTCACAAGTTTACTACGTGTGCTGGCCACTCATGCAACCCCCTCCTCCTCTTCTTCCACATCCGTCTTCCAGCCCAGATGACACCAGGGCCCCCTGTGGACCTGTCCCAAGCACGGCAGCCAGTCTGGTGGAGACCAGATCCCTACCACAGTCGGGAGTCCAAGGATCAGCAGAGGTGGTCACCCCAGTAACAGGACCAGTGGCAATGGAGGTGGTGCAGTCACTTTGCAGCAGGGCACGTGCATGACTGCCCCGGGGGTTGTCATCATCCTGGAGGAGGCAGTCCCGGAGGTGCAGGCACAGGGCTTATCGGCAGCAGCAGGCTCGATGTAGGAGGCGACATGACTCGGGGCCCTCAACATCACAGGGGCAGGTATCGGCCATCGGGCAGGAAGGTAACATGGATCTTGGAACAATGATGTCTTCTGTGTTGCAGCGAATTGGCCAGCAAATCGGGGCAGAGCGACAGCGGGAAGAGGGGGCATGACTCACCATGGCCAGGGCGTAGAACACCCTGCGTCGGGCAGAGAGGCGGGCAGAGTTCCTCGAGGAGACTCGCAGGGAGTTTGAGCAGAGCAAGGAGAGGCCCCTGCGGACCCTCAAGGGCAGAGCACAGGCCCATCTCTGGGAAATAGACACAGAGTTCGATGTAGCCCTGGCCAGAACTCTTGGGGGAAATGGTGAGTCGTAGGACTAGCCCACTTCCTTTGTAAATAGTTATTTAGTGGTAGGTTTCCTTTATTTTTTTTATGATTTGGAGTTCATGGACTTTGCTTTGCATCTTGTGAATAGTTTTTTATTAGAGTTTTTAAGGATGTTATTTGGATTTTGGGATCATGGACCCTTCAGCATTGTACATAGGTGGACATTTTTTTATTTATTTTGATTTTTGTTCACCATTGAGTAATTGTTTTTTATGATCTTGGATTACAATTGGAGGACAGTCATTGGACATTAACCACTTATGTGGTGGTGTACGCTCTGATTTTTCATGAGATTACAACGGAGGGGGCTTTGTGATGGCCCATGGATAGCATAGAGCCTTGCGCCATATTGCCCATTTCACTGGCTTTTTCCAGCGCAAGGGGTGGTATCGGGGCGTTATTGGCGCAGATGGATGTTCACTGTGCCATGGCTGATAATTGCTAAGGAAATCCATGAATACGCGTGGTGCGCAGATGCTGCTTTGTGCCCTGGCTGACACACAAGTGGCGCATGCTCCCCTCGGCGAGCAGTGCTTGTGCAGCATCTGTGCTGAAATCAATGAATCGGGCCCATGCTCACCTCATCTATTAGGAGCATTTTCATTTGTTTCAAAACTCTGTGTAGCTCGATAGTAGCTTTTGCTGAAAGTTTGTAGCACTCTAATTTGTTTTGGCGTTGTACTGGAAGGAGTAGCAATCGGTGTAAAGTGACACATCCTATGTTGTAGGCAGCTAAACCTGTAGGGGGAGGCTACAACAGCTGAAAGGTTGTTGTTTGTTTATTGTTGGAATTTACTGATCATTTTTATTAAGTATGTTTTCCCTGAACCAGCTTCATCACTTACATATAGCAGTACAGGTTTGTAGTGTTCACAGGTACACTTTTTAGTTTCCTGCTGTATACCATGTTGAATTTCTTTACTTACTTCTAGAAAAATGGTATGCTGCTCATTGTTTAGTACATTGTTTAGTACATTTTAGTACAGCAAATTCTTCTGCAGATTGCTCATACTGACACATGGTGGTCTCTACTTCCACAATGGCTAATTCTGCCTTATTTGCTATGAGTGGCTGTCCAAGTGGTTCTTAGCTTCCAGTCACAGAAGGTTCACTGCTCTCAGGAATGTCTACATTTAGTTGTGCTTGAAGTTCTTCTTCTTCTTGGTGTTCATTGTCCAATATTGTTTTGTACCGTGTAAGGCTTATATCTGTTATGGTACTTTCACTTGCACTGAAAGCATTTTCATAGGAGGCATGGGTGGCTAATAAATCTTCTTTTCTCCATGGTTTGAAAAGTTGAAGTAGAGCCAGGTAGTACAGTTCCTTGTGTTGAGGTGTTTTTAACGACAATTTCATATGATTAATCAGGCTGCATTTGCTAAGCTTCACCAGGCTGCCTTCACAACTTTCGACTCTGTATCTACCTTTTTCTCATCTGGTTTAATGTTATTTGTGTATGAGTATGAGAGGTGTTGGGCTATGTGGTACAGCCACATGGTTTCTAAAGTAATACTCCTGTTTGGGTTGCATGTGTCCAATAAGCAGTTTTTCAAAATGTCCTGCCTGTTGGGATCATTTTTTTGGCTATTGTTTCTATGTCTTCATACGATTTGAGAACTCTTTTTCTGGATGTAGCAGGACCAAGGCTTAGCCACACTATATTTTCAGATTTCCCATATAAGGTGGTGCCGATAAATGGTCTGCGGCTTCGTAGCAGTCACATTCTCTATGGGACAGCATTTTTATGCTAAAGCTGTACGATTTCTGTGCCAGTGTTTTGTCAGATGATATGTCATCCCAGAGGTCTTTGAGCTCTGTTTTCTCTGCTTTGGTTAAGTAGGCTGTGACATATTGTGCAACTGCGGTGGAATTGTCTGCAATCTATTGTACATCTATATTTGCATTCCATTGGATGGCAATTATTGCATTGTAATCATTGATGTACTTTGATGCTTCGGTTCTTTTTATGCAGTATGTGTTCTTAGGAGATTTCACCTTCACACTCTGTCTTACCGAAGACATGAAGCTGTTTACTTGTCATGTTGCTAAAACTGATTTAGGGAAACAAAAGTGGCATTTGTTATAGTATTTGCCTTTGTTCTTATATTTGCGCCGACAATACTTGCCACACATGTGTCTTTGAAATTTCAAAATGGGTGCATGTAGGTCACTATGTGTACTTTCCGAAGGGATTTTGGAAGTGACATGTTTGTGAATGAACTGCAAAACAGTTGCATCACTGTCCTCACCAAATTTAGGAGCGTTTTTAATCCACAAATGTACGTGGATGTGTGGTGTTCCTCTGGCTTGGTATTCTTTTGTTCACTTGTTCCACTTCTTCGAGGGAGGAAATGCCTTATTGCAAATGAAGTGCAGCATGGTAATGAAGCGATGATGGAAGTACTTTTACAGGATCAAGAGAGCAATGTTCTCCTGGTGTTTTCATATCTACACCTGTTTTGTTTTCGTCTGCTATGCATAGGAAAGTGTGCAAGCCTTCCCATGCATACTCTGCACAACTTAAAGTGATAAACCATGTGGGTGGGCCAAGGTTGCGTAGCATACAATGTACATCTGCGTGCCATCAGACCAGTACTCTTTCGTACCACTCATGTTTGCCAGTGCATTTGGCACTGGAAATACTTCCAAATTATTACTCATTGCCTGTGAAGGCATTTGGTTATTGGCAAGTTTTGCAGTGCAGTATGTGCACAGTATGGAGGTGTTAGTAATTTGATATTTTCTTTCAGCTAAAAGGTACAGAGCTAATTGAAACCATTGGATTTCCTCATTGTCTTCTATTTTGTTAGTTATATCTATAGTTGTGGTGCTCTTTCTATAGAAAGTTCTGCAACAACACCAACATACTTGGTTTGGCACTTCAGCAGATGTGCTTTTGAACTTTCGTATTTCTTTTTTGTATGTGTGACATAGAAAGTTGACATCTGCAAAGTTGTCACTACTGTAGTCTGAAAGTGCTGGAGTTTGCATGTGCTATTCAGTTCCATAATATTTCCATTGGATGTGCTCTATTTCTTCGAGCTGATGTTTGGATGTACCATGTAGAATATCATATAAATGTTGCAGTGCTAAAGCTTGAACATTTGCATAGTACAGTTTGTAAACGAGATTTCTTACAGTGGAATGTTGTGTTGCTAACATTTTGATATGGTGGAAAGTGCTTTTGCAAGCAGGCCCAGAAATACAGGCTAAGGAATGTCCTCACAGTCCTGTGTATTTGCGCACTGGACAGGAGTCTATAGTTTGTAGTATTTTCTGTTTTCCTTTGTCGTTGGCTTTCACATAGTGATTGAGGAACTGCTGCAAAGATTTGATAGAGTTTTGGTGAACGTTACACATCATGCAAGGACATTTGTAGGTGGGCCGTATTGGTTTGGTGGAATTGAGAGTGGCATCTAAGTTTGATGGGGATATTTGTGAAAGCAGTGTTTCTACTACCATTATGGTTTGGTATACCTTTTCATACCCTTGTCCACTGCTATGTATGGCAATTTAGTTTGTTTGCTCTTGTTTAAATGATTCTTCAAATAAGAATGGCTCTGTGCTGGTGGTGTGACTCCACTCACCTGTACAGATGTTGCCAATGGTATCTATGCTGATATTGCATTTGTTTCGAAGTAGTGGTTTTAGTTTACCAATTAATTTTGTTAGTGGTTTCATTCGATTTATAATTAATATAAACACTTTCCATTTCAGGAGCATTGCACTGTATACAAGAGCTTCCAGGCTTACTTTTCTGCAGTAAGTTTTAAGTGTTCAGTGTGATTTCTCCCCTCTATTTATAAGGTTCTGAATTACTCTGTGGTGGAACATTTTTTGTAAAATTACATTTTTGGAATGCTTCCTTGTGGTTTGGAATGCTTCCTTGTGGTGATATTACCATTTGTACGAACTCTGTTAACATTAGTGTGAGTTGCACTCTTTTTAGTGCATTTCTTTTCATTTCTACATTTTGACACAGGAATTACAGTTGCCTTACTGGTAGGTGCTTTTGTTTTCATTAGTGACTGTATTAGCTCTTCTCTTTGAACTTTCTGTATAAATGTTGCTATGGATGGATGGCTCGTTTGTATGCTATTAGGTTGTGCTGATCTATTTCTGCGTTGTTTCCTACACAGTTGCTGTTAGGTAGGCATTCTGAAGTAGATGTTGGAGAAAAAAGGAAAGGGTGGGTGTGCAGATTTTGAAATGCATATGTGTGCAATGTGCATGAGTGGTTGAATATTAGGGTAGGCATATACATGGAAGAGTGTCACTGTGAAATGGGCTCTAACCTTTGGTTGGGAACGCTTATAACTATCTGGGGGTTAGTATAATGGTGGCAAGATGATAACTTAAAGTAATGAACTGTAGAGGTGTCATGAGTAAGAATGAAGCAAATATGGGTGGGTTGACGTAATTCTATATCTTACAATACAAGAACACTGCACTCTCTCAGTAAGACGTAAAACACTACGATGGTACTGTACTTTCTTTGTTGGTTGGTGAGAGTAGATTTATTCTAGGTTGTATTTTCAAGTTCACATGCCAGTGGCTTTCAGGACAGAAGTGGGTACTGCAACTGTACAAGAAGATTATAAGAACATGTGTGTATTAATAATAATAATAATAATAATAATAAGCATATGTTAATGGCATAGGGATTGCATTTGGAGAATACATTATTTAAAAGTGTAGGGGATATCTTGGCAGGAAGAGTTAGTGTGTGTGTACAAATGGGTGGCTTTGCATATGAATGGGAACTTCAGAGCATCAGCATGTTTCGTAAGTGGGTAAGTGGGTTATTTGTAAGTGTGTTGTATGATGTGCATTTTAGCAAGTGTGTGTGTTGGTTTAGGACTATTTAGTTTGAAAATTGATTCTTTATCATTGTAGAAGGGTGAGAAAAAGGTTCGGAAAGATGTACAGATTGCAAAAGGAGAATGTTTTTGTGTGTGCAATTCCATTTACTTTTCTGCACATATATGCTTGCTACATGAGGGGAGCAATCATTTCAGTTGTTTCATTTATTTATGCACATTTATGAATAGTACTGTTGTCAATGCACACATAAATTTGTTTTGGTTTTTAAGTAATGTTGCATTCTGTGAAGTGTGCAAGGTAAGCGGCAGGCACCCTGTTGTGATGCATGCAATGTATGTATTTGGCTTAGTTTGGTTGGATACATTCACTGATTCCTTTCTGTGAGATTCTTAAACATTTTATAGGAGGTGCATTAGTGAGGGAAAAGGTTGTAAAATTGACAGAAAGCAAGAAGAGAGTAACAGTTTGGATATTACAATGGCTGATATGGGTGCATTCCAACTTTGCAAGCACATACCACTGTAGGTGGCATTTGATGGTAGGTGATGGGAGAAATCAAAGTATGCTTTTTGAATACGTTATGGAGGTTCAGTGGCATGTACCCTGTTGCAAGGCACTTATAAGAGACTTGAACATGTACTGTATAAAAAATATTGCTAACTGCAGGTTGTGGTGATGGGTGGCAATGAGGATGAATCTGGGTGCAGAAATCATAGATAGTTTTAGAGTACTTTCCAGTGGAATTGCTTTTGATTCACAGGACACTTGACCTCTGAGTGTTTAACGGTTAGTATGGAGTGTTGAACAGAGATGACAGCGTTAAATGCAGAGGTCTTGGATGTGATTAGTGGATGAGTGTGTGACTGTTTAACAGTACCCAATGAGGGAGTGCTGCAAAATAAGTACTGGAAAGGGAAAGACGGCCCCTACTTTACTGGGGCGTGGCCCTCGCGGTAGTTGAGGAAGCGCACATGCCACATGATGGTCTTCTTACTATGCTTGTCATATAAATGGGACTGCAGATTATCCAATCAGGTGTTAAGGGTGTGCTTAACAGGAAGGGGTGGTAATCCTTTTTTTATTGCTTTGTACCGGGATGATGGCAGAGATGCAGAGAGTGATAGTGTTCATCTTCGGTGATTCATTTGTGGGTGAACTGCAGACATATGCCCAAGGTAACGCCATTGATGAAAATGTTGGTGTGGAAAGAGTGCACGCTTTGTGGCGTAGCGTGGCTTACCGAGTTTGCAAGCTGTGATTGCAGAGTGCCGAGATGTGGCCACTTGGAGTACTGTTGACATACTAGTGCTGCATTGTGGAGCACTGCATGTGGCTTTTTGCACTGCTGCAAGTTTGCTGGGTGAACTGAAGGAGGTGATGAAAGCAGTGATGTACCTTTTTCCCACTGCAACTGTGATTTTCTCATGCATACCACCAGGACCAGTGTGGAACAATCCCAATGTACTTTCTTCCGAGGTAGAGAAGGAAAGGTGTCTTGAAAATGGCGGCATATCATTTTTGTTCGATGCTGGCATGTTCTTCTGTGCCCATGAAAACCTTAGTGCTTCTATGTGAGTTTTTTCAGTGGAGCTCATTTTTTCTGTCCCCCATTGAAAATGGTCTGGTGTTGCAGAATCTAAAAGCTATTTTGGAGAAGAGTGTGTAATAATGTAAGAAGGGGAAGAAGAGAGTAATCCCCAATAAAAACAAAAAGAAGTTGTTTGTTTACAAGCACCTTTAAAAAAAACACTTTTCACAGCTACCAATAAAAGGGGCGTTCCTCCACTCTGGTTGAAATTAATTGTGATAAAAAAATCTCTAAAAGGGGTTGTGTTTATAATGCCAGTAACAAGATGTCCGAGGTGATCAGGAAATCTGTCATGCACCACTTAATGTATTAAAGAATGTACTCATCTGAACAAAATATAACATTGAAGTGTTGTTAATACAGGAACCTATTCATATGTACACATAGGCAATGGCTGCAGCATGCACTACAGGAGTACAGTATTTTTTATTTGGTAATTTTGGATAGTAAAATATTGAATGGTACCTTATCAGAGTTTTCATGAATAAATAGCTAATTGAAGACTTACTACATACTTGTGTTAGTACAAACAATACACATCAAGACCTACAATGCACACAAATCTGCGGCACATACAAGGAAACTTCAGTAAGGAGGACAGAAACACCACCAAAAAATGACAGTAACATAAGACTTTATCATCAAGTACACAAATTAATTGTGTGTTTGAGGCTTACTTATTTCCCCATGTATGTGTACCATGAACTGAGGGCAAATTCTAAGGAAAGTGCCTTAATAACATAGGTTAATGTGTACACATGTAACAATATCAGGTAATACATGATGTCCCCATACATAATGTTGTGGGGAAAAGCCGCTGATGACATTATATATGGTGAATTTATGGATGGGGACAGGTTGCAGGGATGTTCCCTGCTCCCATTGTAAGCAACAAAAAAATCAGGGGTTGTGGGGGTGGCCCCCGCATGTTCAATGTTCAATGTAATAATGTCTCTGCAAAAACTGCGACTTTGTTGTCAGGAGACATTTTTGCGGGGACATTATTACATGGAACCTATGTAACACCTTTTAATTTGTAAAGTTGTCTCTACCAATGAACAAATCTACACGTGGTCTACATATATCAGTGAACAAAAAGATTTTGGCCAGATATGTGATGTCATCGGTGATGTCATCAATGACATGTGTGATGTCATCTTTGATGTCCTGGGTGTTAGTCTTAGCAGTGCACGGAAGATGGTGCAGGTTATGCTTGCTTAGTGTACCATAAATGGCGAATTTCAAGGGTTTTTCAGTATTACTTGTAACCATGACGTCCCTTTACCAACCGTTCGGAGGAGAACACTAATGGCTGAGAAGGTTGTGGAGGGAACTGGGCCCCTCTCCTCGTTTTACCATATTTACAGGATTTTGAAGGGTGGAATCTTCAAGACCTGATAGGGTGCTGCACCGGGGGGGCATATGCCCTGCTTTAGAGTGCCTCACTGCAGGCTACTCCCCCCCTTTCTCCATTGCGGGATTGGGCGTGAACTTTTTCCTTGCTAAACCTGATGACTACATCTACCAGAAGCCCTTTCAGCAGAAATCATCATTGATTATCATCACCTGCACTTGCTGTGAGCTGCAAGTTAAACTGCCTCCCTGATGACGTGTAAGAGCACAGAAGCCGGTCGGAGGAGAACACTAATGGCTGAGAATGTTGTGCAGGGAACTGGAGTGCACCCTTCTCCTCGTTTTACCATATTTCCAGGATTTTGAAGGGTGGAATCTTCAAGACCTGATAGGGTGCTGCACCAGGGTGACATATGCCCTGCTTTGGAGTGCCTCACTGCAGGCTACTCTCCCCCTTTCTCCATTGTGGGATTGGGCGTGAGCTTTTTCCTTGCTAAACCTGATGACTACATCTACCAGAAGCCCTTGCAGCATAAATCATCATTGATTATCATTACCTGCACTTGCTATGAGCTGCAAGTTAAGACTGCCTCCCTGATGACGTGTAAGAGCACAGAAACCGGTCGGAGGAGAACACTAATGGCTGAGAATGTTGTGCAGGGAACTGGAGGGCGCCCTTCTCCTCGTTTTACCATATTTCCAGGATTCTGAAGGGTGGAATCTTCAAGACCTGATAGGGTGCTGCACCGGGGTGACATATGCCCTGCTTTGGAGTGCCTCACTGCAGGCTACTCTCCCCCTTTCTCCATTGTGGGATTGGGCGTGAGCTTTTTCCTTGCTAAACCTGATGACTACATCTACCAAAAGCCCTTGCAGCAGAAATCATCATTGATTATCATCACCTGGACTTGCTGTGAGCTGCAAGTTAAGACTGCCTCCCTGATGACGTGTAAGAGCACAGAAACCGGTCGGTGGAGAACACTAATGGCTGAGAAGGTTGTGCAGGGAACTGGAGTGCGCCCCTCTCCTCGTTTTACCATATATATGTATATATATATATACATACATATATATATATATGTATATATCTCTATAAGTATTAATCATTTATAACAAACCCAATACCGGAGACCAGTCTCTGAGCACTAGACCAAGATTCAAAGCTGTAATGCTCTGTGTCGTCTTTTTTCAAAGACAAAAGATCTGCCCCGAGCTATCCTCCCAGCATCAAGGATCGTTGAATTGACAGATGAAGAGAGGGACAGTATTGACACTCCCTGTATTAACATAAGTGGAGTGCTAAGGTTTATGGATGGCTTGAAGGTTTGGTTCATATAATGTGTTGCCTGAGATATGAGATACCCAGAGCTTATTTCCATTTCCTTAGTGATGGTACGCAGGCAGAGAACCTCATCAAAACCGTTTCTACCTAGCTCAAGTTTCCTGCCCTTTAGGGCTGTTGGAAATGTGTGCTAAAAAGTGACATAGTTTTGCAGAGCATGTATAGCAGTCTGCTGTTGAGTTGAGCTGCAGCTGTGTCACATAAATATAGGAGCACTGTGGAGGGGAGGTGGTGTTTTCAACTATTCTCACCAGTTTGCATTACAGTAGCACAGGAGAATAATGAGGGACTTGAGGCCTATATACCATATCTGCTGAGATAACTAACATCTGTTAGTATATTACTGGCCAAAACATTTCCAAAACCATGCATGCAGAACATCTTTATACTCTAAACTACTGAGAAAAAGAAAAAAAAGAAACACCATGGCATTGATTCTGCCAATGCACGTTAAAGCCTCCAAAAATACAATGCCAGGACTACCTTTTGAAATGCAAGCAATACACATACCATCAAACGGGAACAGTTAATGTGTAGAGGAATCATTGTATTCCCACCTCTAATGGGGCATAGCAAACTACCGCCCAACATCTTCCCTGTTCTCAGCTACAATCCCCATCTCGTCATTCACAACACTTCATTACGCATTTTAGCAGGGCCATGACCGTCGCTGACAACTCGGCACATCAAAGTGTGACTCCCATCGACTCTAGAAAATAAGGAAATGGAGTGGTGCCGTATGTGTAGGTCAATTCAAGGTTCTGACTGAGTTGGCATGACAGATAGATTCCCTCTCCCCTTCCACAAACAAAGGTGTTTTTCATGATGGCTATTTGCTGATAAGCAATGACCTTGCAGCAACCAATTAGGGCATTCAAATCCCTTCTCAACATTCCATTAGTCTTACATTTAGCTCAGTAATGGCAAACACAATCAACAGCATGCCAGGAAGGAAAATGGTTCAGGAATTGCATCAAGAAATAATCAATTATAGTAACATACATGCAGAGTGTTAAAAACAATATTTTATTAATATGTCAGAACTACTAGTACTCATTTAGAAGTATTACACATCAACAATAAACCCTTTGGCTGGCAAATGTCTATAGCTTTAAAAGAGCTCAAAATGCAAAGGCATTTTCGCTGGAGCAGAGAAATTATGACAGATGGCAAGTAAATGAGGGGTGAAGAAACCTGCTAAATAATATGACATGAAATTTAGCATTTAAAATCCCATCTGGATTGCCTTTACAGTCAAATGGTCTTCTGGGGCTCTGATATGGATTTATAAAACGTGCCTTGCATTCATGAGCTGGTAATGCAATTCCAAGTGCTTGGCAATTGGGCCGCGGCACACATGACTGCTCTCTTGACGTCTGAACCACAGGGAGCACATAAGGTAGCAATTACATCTCCTCACAGGGTGCTCATTGCTGTGGGGCTGCAGGCATGATTAATGCGAGATGCATGGAAGTCATGTGGCCTACAAACTCCGCCTCTGAAAATATTTACACACGCAGCATTCGCTCCTCGCTCTGCCTTGACGCTGTCTTCTTTGACTTTATGTGAGCGCATTGGCTGCCTCTATGTAAATTAGCGCCTTAGAAGGAATAAGAAACATCCAGTCTGTTTACAAACCTCATCATCATTTTTGGTAACAACTAAGCGAATTGTTATTTGTTTAATAAAATGGAGAGAGCAGGCAGCTGAAAACAAATGAAAAGGGGATATGTTTTAAGACATTTGAATACACCATATGCATGATTTACAAAAGTGTTTTTCAATGGGAAAATGCCATTGAAAAATGTTGTTTAAATCAGACCCTATTTCTTCTAACTGGTGTAGCCCCATCGGGTTACATAACATTGCAGATGGTGTTTGTTCCCAGCCATAGAATGATGAATTAAAGAATGCTTAATGTTGAAATCCACATTTTCAATGCACAGGCCACAAAATAGTATTTATATGTATGATGTGTATTATTTGCACGTGAAACCCTAACATTTCCGTATATGAGAAATACACACTTATTATGCATTAGCTCCTCCTCCTTCTTCCTTGTACCGGTACTTACTTTTGAGATACTAGCCTTCATGAGAGGGGCCCTATATTTTATTTTTTCATGCCATGAAATTCGCTTGTTGCATGACGATGACGCGCAACACATTAATGTCTTCATTAACTATTTTCTGCTTGGTTTAGGGGACTCATTAAGGTGGTTCTACTAGGCCTTATGACATTCAGAGTGTGCAAGTGCAGTGAAAAGAAAAAGGCAAAAAAGAGGGGGTGGGGTAAGGGTAAGTGATATTAGGGTCCCTTACGGGAGGAAGTTCCAGAGGTGCACGTTGGGGAAGCAACAGTTAAGTGAATGGACAGAGACATCTCAGGAGCAAAGTGAAGTTTACCGCCCAACAGATAAGTGCGGGCAGAGGCGAAATGAACCAGCAGGCGGGTGTGGGACCAGTGGGCAGTACAGGGGAGTGCTGACAGTGATTGGGCAGAAGGCAAGGACCCTATTTGACTCTTGAGGGATCAGGGCGCCAAACCCAGCGGCAGTGGGGAGGGTAAGCATGGGATGGGGAGCGGAAGGGGGAAGGAGGAGAAGAGAAATGTCTTCAGTTTGTAGAACTTGAGGTGGAACTGGAGGTGGTTCGGTTCAAGACAGAGAAAAAGCGGGAGACTGTTACATAAAAGGGAGCCGGCTGAGGTAAGAGATCTGCCCGCAGCTCTCTGCTTGGAGAAGCGTTTGATCAGCAGAGAGTTGGAGTCAGAGGATCAAAGGGATCTGGATGTAGAGTACTTAGCAAGAGAGAGTTGCATGTAGCATTGACCTAGGCCCGAGGCAGCCTTATGGATGATTCAGAGGGTCTTGAATTTGATACTTGCAACAATGGGGAGCCAGGACCCAGGGCTTGAGGCCAAGGATAAGTCTGGTAGCCCGATTCTGGATTAGTTGAAGAAGATAAAGGGAGGAAAAAAGGCACCTGAAGGATGCTACTGTTAAAGTAATCTAGCCTGGAGAGGAACAGAGTTCTTAGGGCATTAAGCTTCTAGGGGAAGGTGAGGAAAGGAAGCATACCTCTAACAAGGTGAAGTTGAAAGTGGGCCTTCTTGTCAAGGTCCAAGATGTGAGGACTAAAGGAGAGAGAGTAGTCGTACATGACCCTGAGGTTTCGGGCGTCAATGGAAGGAAAGGGAGGTGACCCCATAGATGGCAGCCAGAGTGCAGGAGCGAAATGGGGAGAATGTGTCCTTATAGGTAGGATCATTAGATGGCCACAAAGACTGAATAGCAGACAGGCAGTCAGGGATGATAGAGGAGGAAGAGGAGGAGGAGAAAGAGGGGAGCTTGAGGAAGAGTTGAGTGACATCAGTGTAGCACTGGAAATGATGTCAGGTGAGCAAGAGATGCTAGGTTGATGTTGAAAAGCCAAGGCAAGAGGATAGAGGCCTGCGGAGCACCACAAGTAGAGAGAGTGGCGGAGGAGGATAAGGAGCCCAGGAGCACCTTGGAAGAGCAGTCAGTGTGATGATGGAAAAGCATTGGAGGCACAGGGTCTCCGTATCCTTGTCCTTTATTGCTATTATCAGGTGTTCTGTCTTGTTTTCCGCGCAGGAGTTCATGTGGGACTCCTGGCGGTGCTGCTCTTCCTGTATTTGGTTTGGTGAACAGACCCTTGGGATACCCTTATGGCACCTATGGGTGGGAGTACGACCCTGTACTCCTAGTGTATGTTGTTGGGGGTTTATAATCATTGCATTGAAAACGTTGCAGCGAAATGTCAATGCATTGAAAAAGATGCATCGAAAATAAAAGCATCGAAATTCTATATTTTACATTAAAAGTACATATCCATTGAAACTTTTCCATCTAATGAATAAATACTTTTAAATGTAAAAGATAGCATTTTGATGCTTTTAATTTATCCATTAAAACATTAAATGGAGCTGTCCGGTGCTGAAATTTAGGTACTGGGCAGCTCCTTGTAACATTTTTTTAATATATAAAAAAACATGCACACCCCCCATGCACACCCCCCTTAACCCTAACCCTAACCCTAGCCCCAACTCTAACCCCTAACCCTAACCCTAATCTAACCCTTAATATAACACTAGCCCCAACCCTAACCCTAACACTAATTTAACCCTTAATCTACCCCTTAATCTAACCCTGAATCCTACCCTAGACCCAACACTAACCCCTACCCCTAACCCTAACACTAACTCTATCCATCGAAATTAACCATTGAAAATAATTCAATGAATATGCTTTTCCATGGTAAGGCAATTCAATGAATAATTTTCGATGGTATTCAATGGTATGGCTTTTGATGGAAAGACCAGATACCATTTTTGGGCACCTGTGTGTGGCCCACAGAGCAGGGTATGGGCTGGTGGCAGCTCTGTGCTGAATTGACAGGTGCCCTGAGCGTCATCCATTTTGGGCTGCCAAGGCCCTGTCATTGGAATCAGTGGATTCCTGATAGGAAACAAGATGGCCCCTGTGGCCTCTTGCTTTTTATCTCCTGTTACCTTACTTTTCCCAAAGTCCCAGGAAGCCCTGACTCTGTCTCTTCCCCCTGACTGGCTGTTGGGTGGAAGTTACATATATGGTGTTGTGGGGAAGTCCTGGCCAGACTGGCAGGAGCCTTTCCAATGACTTTATGTTGTGGGTACGCCCATGGGGTGTGACCTGGGTGAATGGAGTGTGTGACAAATGCACATTCTGTGTTATGGGTGTCTAGTGTCTGGTATTTGACACAATGACTGAGGCAGCCCTTGCCGAAACTGGTATGCATGCAGTGTGTAGTGCTGAATGGCAGAGGGCTTGTCTGAATCCACATTCTGTGTTGTGAGTGTCTGGATGAAGAAGAATGGCCTGAATGACTGGGCGCTTGATTGGCTGCCTGACTGTCTGAATGCCCTTCTGAGTGATTGGCTGCCTGAGTGTGACCCAGCAGCTTGAATGGGAGATCAAAAGTATATCTGGGGGCCTCTCACTGCTAGAAATCGTTCAGAAGCTGAAGGTGAAACTACTGCTTAACTTTGGAGCCCACTGTAAGAAGAAGAACTGCTGCTGTCCTTCGCTGATCTGAAAACTGCTGTGCCTTCAAGGAACTGACCTGGAATAGAGGACCTGGCTAAGAGACCTGTTCCCGAGCTACGAGGGACCATCGTGCACCAGTTGATCTTTGCCAAAGCTCCCTGGTAGACAGACCTGCAAAAAGCTGCTGACCGGAGAAGGGGACCGCCGAGGAGAACAAAGAGTATCACTGGACAGCCGTCCTCCATCGCCGACCATCGTCGCTGACAAGAGCCGCAGTGTTCTCTTTGCCTATGTACATTTTGATCCGAGGACACCCTTTTTCATCACCCTTGACCGCTCTTGTCCTGTCGGAGAAAGTCAAGGCCGCCGAGGACTGAGGAGAATCCGCTGGTGGGTTTCCTGCCACCCGAAGACCTCAGAGACACCGGCAAAGCTACTGAAGCCAGCCGTGGTACCGTCCCGTTCGCGACAACAGACGCCGATGACCTGACGCCCTTGCTGGGCCAAAGTTCTTCATTGACTCTTTGTGTCAATAAACACTTGTTGTCGAGGTGCACCGCACACCTCAGGTTGCAGGACGAATTTGACCAATCGTCAATGAGCACCGCAAAAACCAAAGCTGCTGCCCCAATGACAGTGTTCATCGTCCTTCCTTGTGGGATCTTGATGATCCATGGCTCCTGCCTTAAAGGGAGCCACTCAAGAAGGATCCGTTGACGAGCCGACCTCAAACTCTGCTATTTCATGTATGTTGCGGTTGTAGAACTATTTAGAAGGAAATAAAACTCTCGTGAACAATATATGGACTGGGCTTGTACAATATATATTTATTTACAGGTTTACCAGGTGGGGGGACCCTCACACAGAACTGTGTCTAGGTAACGGGGCCAGTATTCTGCCTATTGTTCTAACCATCTGCTTTCCTCCTATATCTATTGTTGGTTCTCTTTATTACTTGATTTGTGTGACATTTAAACTAAGTCTAGTTGATGCACTTTAATGAAATCTGATAGTAATTGTGGTACCACGTAGAACTGTGTATATATTTGCCATTGTAGATTAACTGAGCACAAAGTGAGTTATTGTGATTGTGTATATAACTGTGAACCTTAATGATATAAAGACCATGTTTTCACTAATACAGTGTGTGGGCATTCCTTTGTGGGTGCTTTGGGACTACACTGTACTTAAGAACCAGCCTGTATCACCTCCTGAGAGCTAAGCCTTGATTGCTCGTCCATTGCTACCAACAATAGAGAATCTTGCCTGGGGTCCTCTGCGCCTCTCCTCTGCCATATAGAGAGCAGGAGTACAGACACCCCCCTCCAGTCTTTACAGTCAGTAAGGAAGGAGGTCAACCAATCCAGTGCCTGGTCTGAGGTACCAAGTGTATCTTGGAGCTGCTTTATGAGGATAGAATAGTTGACCATGTCAAAGGCTGAAGAGAGATCAAGTAGAATGAGAACAGCAAGAGAGTTAGAGTCAATATTTTCACAGATGTTCAGGAGAGCAGTTTCCGTGCCTCTGGAAGTTTGGAACCTAGATTGATGGCCATGTAAACAACCAGCGAGCTCGGTGTGTTGGGGGATGACCAACTTCTCCAGGAATTTCCAGAGGAAGGGTGTAGTAGAGATACAACAGTAGTTGGGCGGAAACGAGGGGTTGGCAGAAGGCTTTTCTAGGAGGGGGTGCACAAGGGAGTGCTTGAGAGAAGAAGGAAAAGCGCCAGATGCTAGGGAATGGTTGCAAAAGTCAGCAAGAGATGGAGTGAGGGAGGAGATGTTGTGCTTAATGGTTCTGTAGGAACAAGGGGATGCCTGTTTGGATGAGGCCTTCATAGAGCGGACTACTCTGGAGATCTCATCCGTTGTGATAGGTGAGAAGGAGGAGAGAGTGCATGGGGGTAAAAGAGGTTCCAAAGGAGGCAAATGGGCAGGAGGAGGAAAGGTGAGAGGGGAGGAACAGAGAGAGATGTACGAATGTCCTGAGTTTTAGAGGAGAAATAGGTGGCCAGGGCAGTACAGAGTACCTGAAAAGGAAGAGGCAAGGTGGAGACTGCAGATGGATTGTCTAGTTCAATGCAGATTTTGAAACATTAATCCGTGTTGTGAGAGCCTACAGAGATGTGGGCCTGCATATGAGCCCTCTTCTTGGAGTGAATATAGAGACAGTATTTCCTTTGGAGTAGGCGACAGGCCAAATTGTCAAAGAATGAGCCTGAGGTCTGCCATTTCCATTCAGCAACTCTGCACTTGCGTTTCAGATCGGCTAGAATGGAGTCATGCCAGCTGTTACGCTTGGAGGCAGATTTCAGGCAGACCCTTATGACAGGGGCTATAATGCCAATAGTGTTAGTGATAGGAAGATGAAGATTGGCAAGGACAGAGTCAGTGGGAGAGTCAGGAGGAGGGGAAGGAGGAGGGATGAAGGCAGAGGCAAATGCAGCATCTCACACCAGTTTCATAGGACGGATGACCACGAAGGAGACTGGCAGTGCTGGTGGTGGCTCGGTCAGGGGTCCAAGAGGACCCAGATGAGAAGAGAGGAGAGAGTGGTCAGACCAGGAGAGAGAGGTACTGAGAGGGTTAGAGGATGGGAGATCAGCAGGGATGAATGCATCAAGAGTATGTCCCGCACAGTGGGTAGGGCTGGAGGGGCGAATAGTGAGGGAGAGAGAGGTACAGAGATCACGGAAGAGTGTAGAGGCAAGAACAGTAGAGTCCAGGTGTATGTTGAAATCTCCAATGAGGAGGAGTTTAGAAGTAGAGGTCAAAAGAGAGGAGGTGAAGTCAGTTCATTTGAGAGGAAGACAGACACAGGGCCAGTGGGTCTGTTGATAGTGGTAAGGGGGAGAGACGCCAAGCTTGTAGACAAGGCTTTCAATGGATGAATATGGCTGGGTGGGTATGAGAGAGGAAGGGACCCACGCAGGGAAGATCAGGGCTACTCCACTGCCAGATCGGTTGGGCCAAGGCTTGGAGAGGCTCTTGTAGCCATCAGAGAGGAGGATGTCAAAAGCAGTGACTGCGCTGGCATTGAACCACGTCTCATTGAGAGTGAGGATGTTGAGATCAAAGTCTTCAAGAAGGAGGCAAATGTCAGAAGAATGTATGACAGCAGATTGATCATTCAGTCTGGATAAGTGTAGACGGTCACCACCTATGAAGATTTTCAGAGGAGGGGTACAGGGATCTGGTACATCCATCAGCGGTGGTGAAGGAAGTGCAGAGAGAGGAAGGAGGAGAAGCTGGAGAAGGTAGGAAGTTGATGAGGGCCGACAGGCACCAGTTGAAGAGAAAAAGATTGGTTTGAGGACCCTGGGCCATTACACTGCCATTGTGATAGACATTAATGAAGGAAAAGATGAGACATATGCCCATCTAGTGCCACCATTAGTGGGTGAAGAGTAGAAGGGGGGAGAGTAGAGATCAGATGAGGGATCCATGGGTCAGGGATATCAGTGGTAGTCTGTCTGGAAGTAGCATTAATGTAAATTTCAGCAATTGGTAGGCCAGGATTAGAGGCCAAGAAATATTTTTTTAATCTTTTTTTCTTTAGTCTTTGTGAGAGAGGAGGGGTAGTTTATAGGTTAACAATTAAAATAGATTGGGGAGATGGAGAGTGCCATTGAGGTGGCTGAGAGAGGGATAGATGGAGAGGCTGCCAATGCACGAGAGTTACCAGGTGGCCTAGCAGCTGAATGTTTAAGGCACAACTTTATTCAAATGTCCCCAAAAGCACAACAATGCAGCACAAAACGGAAGATACACAGATGTGCTAGCACATCTAGATTTGAATTTCCCCAAAAGTAAAGCAATGCAGCACAAAAAGGAAGATGCACAGATGTCCACCATTGTTAACAAATCATTGGCACAGGGTTTGGTCCCTGGCAAATTAAAGAATGCTACTGTCACACCACTACTAAAGAAACTCAATTTGGATCCGGCCAGTTTAAAGAACTATCAGCCGGTTACTGGCCTACCATAGCCAGCTAAAGTATTGGAGAAAGTGGTTGCATCCCAACTCCAAACATTTGTGGAGAAGGAGGCGTTGTTTGACCGATTCCAGTCAGGATTCCATCCAATTGGATAGAGACAGCACTGTTGTCTGTCTATTATGAGTTATTGGAGTTTGCGCACGGGGCTGGCTGAACCTCTTTTTGATGTTGGACCTATCTGCGGCTTCCGATACAGTTGACCATGGTGTCATGCTGAATCACCTAAAAGGGACTGGCAAGGTTTCCGAACAGGTTATCAAATAGTGTGTGTCATTTCTGGCAAATAGACATCAGCTGGTGAGATTTGGGAGCTATACGTCTGAGCCTATTACATTGAGCTCCAGAGTTCCGTAAGGATCTTCTTTGTCTGCATTTTTATTTAACTTGTATATATGACTGGTCTTAAATATTGTGCAAAATCATGGGCTAAGTTACCATTCGTATACCAGTGAGACACACATTTACATCAGGATCGATAATATGGACAATGCTTTTACTAAGGTTAATCAATGTCTAGAAGACATTAACAAATGGATGGCAAATAATCAGCTGCAGTTCAATACAGATAAAACTGAGCTCATTCTGTTTGGACCTAGGCAGTGGGTCCTGCCCACAAAGGAATCACTCATCTCCTGTATACTCGATGAGTATTTACACTATGCCACAGGAATTAAGAACTTTGGCTGTGTGGAAGGAGAATTTGGGGATTGAAGCACAGGTGGGGGCTAAGGTTCAGGCAGTTTATTACTCCCTGGAGATGCTGCGCAGTGTGTTACTATTCATCCCTGTGGAGGATTATGCGTCTGTAGTGGAGACTATGAAAAATACCCACTTGGAGAACAGTAATAGTCTGTTGATGGGCAATCCGGCCAAACAATTGCACAGGCTGCAGAAAGCACAAAATGCTGCAGTCATACTGGGAAGCCGGTTTGGAAGATCGGATCATGTCTCCCCCTCTGCACTGGTTGGCGAGGAAGACTGGGTTACATTTAAAGTGGCGTGCCTGATCTTCAAGTGTCTAAATGGGTTTTCTCCGGAGTACGTCATCTTCAAAAATGTGCTGTTACAACCCTCCAAGGTTGCTTTGGTCAGGGGAGCAGCTATTGCTGAGAGTTCCTTGCACAGTGTGTTTTTCCATAGAGGAGAGAAGATTTGGGGTTTTCGGACCTAGACTCTGTAATGAGCTACCATTGGAGCTTAAGGGCTTCCAGACACTTTTTCAGTTCCAGAAGGCGCTCAAAACCTTCCTGATTAAATAGGACTAAATAGGAAGTTCATTTACATTTGTTGGCCACTCCTGTGTTATAGTGGTCTGTTGTCATCTGCGCCTTTATACAGTTAAGTCCATCCCGAGCACGGTATAAATGCTCAAAATCCAATCAAAATCAAAATCAGATGTAATAGCACACTGAGATTTGAATTTCCCCAAAAGCACCACAATGCAGCACACAACGGAAGATGTGGAGATGTAAAGCAAACTCAGAGAGGTGGCACACACAAGCAGTGGAAAACAAGCAGTGAGTGAACTCAAGGAAGATGCACACAGTAGCTAAGAGTTAGTGGCAACCAGGCAGAAGGGTTGTAATTCAGAACCAGGGTGCTTGTAGGTAGGCACAGGTACATTTGGGGACACAAGTAGGATCAATACATAAGGAGACATCCACCGGTACCTCTTTCTCAGGCAGGCTCTCTTCAACTGACATTCCTGGAACCAAACGCACACCACATTCTCTCAGCACTCTGTATCCATGCATTGATAATATTCCAAACTCACATAGCAACAAAAGGGAAAGCAAATCAAGTTACAACAGAGGTCTCAGTTGCAGTCGTATTGGTGAACACGGCTTACATTTTTTGAGAAGCAATCAACAATTCAGAGCAGTCGGAAGAGTTATTGTTTGAAAGCTCAGGCTGGAGAAGTACTATGTTCGGGGGCAGCAGTAAGCCATGCCTGGCACCATGGAAGAGTTTGAAAATGATGCTGTGTTGATGAGGCCACATTGCATGTGGACATCTTCATTTGGAAACCATGTGGTGGTGCACATGAGTCCAACAGGAAAGTGTCACTTTTTAAAGAGGCCAGAAACACTGGCGGTGCTCTGGCACAATCACAACTAGTGCTGACAACAACAAGTGCCAAGAAGGGGGTACAATAAGGAGAACAGATAAGGTTGCAGAGAAATATAGAGGCAAACTTTCAGGAAGGCCCATAAGTGTAAGTGCTTTTTAAGGATTTTGAAGTAAATTGGATTGCTTTCATGGATAGAAACACCTAATGTCTCTCACCATACATTATTTATTTTAATTATTCAGGATGCCTTCAAACATGTAAAAGGAGATCTTGCACACCCAAAACAATTTCTATATTGCTTATCAAGGCTATTGTAGTTCTATAGATGATACCTACATCGGAATAGTAACATGCTTTTTATCTGACTTTGCTGAGGCTGAAAACCCTGCTTCAAAGAAACCTAAGCAGGTTGGGGAAATGGATGACACCCCAAACATCCAGGATATCTACAAAATCCTTCTTCAAGTGGCCCAGGATGTCTTTGAAGTCAAGTATACTTTATCTGATCTCAATTCCAAAACAGGTCAGCTTAATGGCAGAGTAACTGTTTTAGGAGAATCATGAGAATAGAAACACCTAATGTCTCTTACCATACATTATTTATTTTATTTATTCAGGATGCCTTCAAACATGTAAAAGGAGATCTTGCACACCCAAAACATTTTTTTATATTGCTTATCAAGGCTATTGTAGTTCTATAGATTATACCTACACCGGAATAGTAACATGCATTTTATCTGACTTTGCTGAGGCTGAAAACCCTGCTTCAAAGAAACCTAACCAGGTTGGGGAAATGGATGACACCCCAAACATCCAGGATATCTACAAAATCCTTCTTCAAGTGGCCCAGGATGTCTTTGAAGTCAAGTATACTTTGTCTGATCTCAATTCCAAAACAGGTCAGCTTGATGGCAGAGTAACTGTTTTAGGAGAATCATCTTCATCTATGAGCTCTGAAATTGCGGGCAGCTTTCAAGCATACAACAACTTGAAGACAGATTTACAGAAAGAGAAAGAATTGCGCTTGGGGCTGGAGATGAGGCTGAGGGCTAAAAATGTCAGGCTGGTTGGTGTGAAGGACTTTGCTGGTGAGGAAGATTTAACATTGTTGGCCATTCAAGTATTCAAGGACAGCTTTGATTGTGATTTGATTTCTCCAGAACATAGATATTGCCTACAGGATTGGAAAGGGTGTGGGATCTAAGACAAGACACATCCTTGTGACTTTTCAGAATCAGAAATCAAGGGAGAGTTTGATGACTGCTGCCAGACTTAAAGGGAAATCCACTTTTAAAGGTGAACCTGTTTTTGTTTACCCTGATTATCCCAGAGAGATCTTATTATTGAGGAAATCATTTGAGGGTGTCAAAGATTTGGCCAGGCAACTTCACTTAAAGGCTTTTTTAAATAAAAATAATGTCTTCACTATTTTGCTGTCAGATGGGGAAAAGAGCGCCCCTGACCATGCGCAAGCCATGCACTGGCTGGAGCAACACAAGAAAGTTTCACTTCCTTTTGCCTCCAATCAATGATTTCATAGCCTCCCCGTTTAGCCCTATTTGAGTTTTTTACACATTTTGAGAAGTTTTTTTACATTTAATTTTTGCTTCAATGATACAAAATGGTGCTGATTTAATCGTACAGTTGACTTTTAAAAATATACTTTAGAAAGTATCCCTCCCTGTCTAAGGGCCATATCATGCGTCATTTTTGTGAGTGGAATGCTTACTGCTATTTTCGCTATCTTCCACGGCATCCCTACCTGCCATATTATGCGGCACCTTCCAAGTAAGGGACCTCTGAGACGCGGATCAGCTGCCCCGGAACTTATTGCTGCAGGCTGCGTGACTACGTGTGGAGATGGTGATACGGAGGACACGCTGCGTCAATACTTCAATTTTGATGGATGATGATATTTTGGAGAGGATTACATCTGAGGCAAATTTCTTTATTGAGGTGAACCGATCTGATGAGGTTAGTATACAAAATACTTGGGAGGCTTTCAAGTGTTGTATGCATGGAATGTGCTTGGGGCTGTTGTGTGGTAAACAGAAAAAAAGAGGAACATGCTAGATTGACACTTGAACTGAAAATTAATGAAGTTTCCAGAGACTTGATGGTGGACCCGTCTAATTCAGATAAATCGACGCTCCTGAAGAAACTTAAAAGGAAATGAATGATGTCTTATCATTGAGGGCGGAGTATAGTTTATTTTATTCTCATTGTACTTACTTTGAAAAAGATAAGAAATGCGATAGATGGCTCTCTAATAGACTGAAAAAGAGCATGTCGGAGGCCGCAATTGCATCCATCATAGATACAGATGGTAGGGTCACGTTCGATCTACAAAAAATCAATTTGGTCTTTTGTAATTTCTATGAGGATTTGTATCACAATGAGGCAGACTTTACTGGTGTTGGGAATGATTTCTTTGGTAATCTTGAACTTCCCAGAATTTCAGATGTTGATCGTCAACTTCTTGCTGCGGACCTCACGGTCAACTAAGTGAAACATGCAATTTCTAAATTAAATATTGGTAAATCTCCAGGTCCTGATGGACTTACTAGTGAATTTTACAAGCTTCTTCCAAGTTCTACTCTTGAACTTTTCAAAGATATGTTTGTGGCTAGTAAATCGACTAAGGTGTTACCTGTAAGTCTCAGGCATGGCTCCATCTATGTGTTTTTGAAGAAGGGAAAAGACAGTAAGTATCCGTCAAAATGCCATCCTGTCAGTGTCAGTCTCGTCAATGCTGATGATAACATTTTTTGGCTTTTTTTTATTAGAAGCTTTTCTCCCTTTGTTAATTGGGGTGGAACAATCTGGTTTGTGAAAAATAGACGCACGTCCAGTAATATTCGACAACTGTTTCACACTATGGAGAGAGCTAATGAGATGGATTGTGATGCTGCTGTCTTCTCCCTTGACGCTGAAAAAGCTTTTGACAGGCTTAATTGGGATTTTTTGTTTTCAGTTTTGAAAGAAATTAATCTTGGGATGGAGTACATTTCATGGGTTGAACTTTTATATTCCAAACCAATGGCTGATGTTAATACAAATGGAATCAAATCTGGATTTTTTTTTTTGGAAAGAGGCACTCATCAGGTTTACCTGTTTTTACAGCTTTTGTTTGTTCTGGCAATTGAACCGTTGGCCATTTATTTGCAGAATTACCCTGGCTTGGTCGGAGTTGGTTGTTGGGGTATCACACAGAAAACCTGGTTTTAGGCGGACAATCTTTTGTTGGTTCTTAGAAATTTGGATAAATCTCTCCCATATTTGATGCAAATTTTGTTGAAGTTTTACACGTCCTCTGGTTACAAAGTGAACTACTTGAAATGCGAGGTTCTGCCTCTTTCTTTTCGCTGTGATAAAGCTTTGGTGACCGGATTGGGATTTAAATGGTGTGATGTGCGATATTTAGGTATTTGGTTGACGCCATCGATTCAAGATATCGTTGATGAAAATATGTGTGTGATCATTCAGTAATGTAGAATGAGTCTCGATAGGTGGTCACTTCTTAATCTATCATTGTGGGGTAAGGTTAACGCCATTAAGATGAGTTTGTCATGGGTATGCTCCCTTTGAAAGTCAGTAATCGATATTGGAAAGATTTAGATCGCCTCATGCAGGAATTTTTGTGGGATCAGAAGCCCACAAGACTCAGCATTTGGAAATTGCAGCTTCCGGCTCATGAAGGTGGACTGGGGGGTACCAAATATTATAGCTTATCACTTGGCCTTTTTTTCACATACATTCATTCCCTTTTTGAGTGCAGAACCAGATTTCTGGCCTTTGGCGGAATCTACTGCCTTTGGTCCTCTTGGGCCGGAGGCTTTATTGAATACTAAAGGATCGCGGTTGCAGATCTTTATTCACGACATCTCTGCGCTCTGCTTGGTGTGAGTTGTTAGCGCTTTGGTGTAAGGATGTTTTCAAAAGTTTACGGGCTTCTATTTGGCTGAATCCTAAGATCAGAGAGAACACAAAAAACATTTTTTGGCCTGATTGGTTTCTTGCTGGCATTAAACAGATCGGTGATCTTGGGAGGGATGGCCGATGGATGACCGCTAATGAATTGTGAGATAGGTGGAGTGTCTGGGATCTGACAGATTCAGCCTACAGGCGTATGAAGAGGTCTATAGGGGATGTTGATTGGTCTAATACCATGGACTTTTTTTTTGTTTTTCCTGCAACTTCTGGTAACGGAGGTGGTGGCTTGGCGAGTAGAATATACAGGTTGATTGTATCAAATTATCGAGGTAATGATGCGCTGCGGAATGTTTGGAGTACTCGTATTGGCTCCGAAATCACACCGGATTGTTGGCAAAGTATGTGTAGAAATGTTTCCTTATGCTCTTTGAACCTGGGCGAAAGTACACAACAACAAAAAATTCTAAATCACGTTTATTGGTGTCCTGAGAAGCTAAAAACAAGGGAAATGACAGACAATGATGACTGTTGGAGTTGTATACGTGCAGTTGGTTCATTGGAACATATGTTGTGGAGTTGTGTCTGAGTTTCTGGATTCTGATCTGCAGATTGTGATGCTTGTGTTCAAATTTTCGGTGGGGATCTCAATTTAGAATTTAATACAATGATGTTAGGAGATGACTCTGGGATGTGTGACCTCAGTTCAGCCCATAATAAATGTCTTTTTAGGGGTGCCATTGTGGCGAATCACTTGATACTTTCGGGGCTGGAAAAGTAGAATTTCTCCTTTATTCGATGATTGGATAGAAGAAATGCACAAGCTTTCAAGGATTGAAAAATTGATTTATAAATTGAAATGCAAATTGTCTCTTTATGATAAAATTTGAGGGAGATTTAATGATATTTATTAAAAAGAGGAAGTTTTTTTTTTTTCTTTTTCTTCTTAATACCTGACTATGCTGTAATTAATGTTTTGCATTTGGTTGTTATTCTGTTTGTATTGTAAATACTTATAAATATATAAATAAAACAAACATTTTATCTGACAGCTACATTTATATTATGGAAGTATTTATTTATTAAATCATGTTGTCACATATAAGTTAAAGATACAGCATTTCAGCTCCAATGTATAACCAGTCATTGAAACATTATTCAGTTGTATTTAAATTAAATGTGTTCACCAGGTCCCAATAACAAGTGTTGATACACTTATACTGACACACATTAAACACCTAAGAATATCTTTTATCTAAATTCGTCAATGCACTTATCATAGGAGGATTTCAAATTACAACACAGCTTACTCTCCCTGTGTCAAGTAGTGATATTGTCCCTCAAATACTTATATTTAAGAATTCATCTCTAGTTCCCTGTGTGCTGAGCTCCAGATTTATATATCTGTGGACCGTTCAGAATTGTTTACAGTCGTCAAAGCTGAATCACAATATCTCCAACACCCATTTGTCTGCGAGGAATAAGTCTGTAATCTTGAGGTTTCAGCTGCCCCTTTTACGTTGTATAACTGTTAGAGGCAAAATCAGCTTGGATTCCTCTAACACAAATGAAGGCCCCTTCCTGCATTCATTAAAAAAAATATCTTCCAGTTCAAAATACAGCCCCAAAGGCCATCAGTAACCTTTTTCCTCTGCTATCTTTTTCTTTATTTTCTCTTCCTGCGGGCCCTGATTATGGTATGTTTGGTTCCCTACACTTTCCACAATGATCTATATGCTCATTCTATCAGTATGGCTTTCCCTGCCTGCAAGATCATTTAACCCTAATATTGTGCAATATGTTCTTACTCTCAAGTAAATTAACTGTTGTTTCAAACTAACATATCTATCCAAATGTAGTCCTACTTCCTTTCCTCAGCAACATGCCTAAACACCCTGGTTGCTTGAGTTCATGGCTCACGTGTTGTGATGCATTGT
Organism: Ambystoma mexicanum; assembly: GCF_040938575.1. NCBI lineage: Eukaryota > Metazoa > Chordata > Amphibia > Caudata > Ambystomatidae > Ambystoma > Ambystoma mexicanum. Next base: position 498,887,363 of record NC_090923.1, read on the forward strand.
TTGCTAATTCCATGTTTAATTTTGCATTTCTCATTTGTTTATCACCCTTTTAGCTAAGCCATTCTCTATGTTTTGAGCTTTAGTAATCAGACGCTTTGATTTTAACAGTACAGATAATGCATTTTTAAAGCAATTACCAACATGCTCCCGCCAGCAGAGCTCAGCAATCTTCACTGCGTGAGTTAATAACATTCATGCATTTCCTGTTATTATTTTTTTAATGCAGATTGAAAAAGTGCTGCACGTTCATACAACACTGCCCGGTTAGATAATTTACTTACACTGTCCCTGTGCTCTTTCTCCTAATCAAGTTCTTCTTCCTCCTCATCTTCAGCATCACATACCTTTACAAAGCAGCAGTGGCCAGGGAGTTGATTCAGTCCACAGCATTCATAGGGTTTCAAGAGCAAGAAGTATCTCCTACGGGCATGAGACTTAAAAACCTTCTCACCCCTGCAGTTTAAACATATGCAGGAATGCTGCTGGGTTGTGGAATCACAAAGTCGACACTTCATATAATTAAGGGTGAATTTATTTAGTGATTGGAGACCCCCTTTGGTGCAGGGCGTTGTCACACTGGGTTCTATCCAACTGACCTCCTGTGTTCTGAAATCCCTGTGGGGAGCTCCAAAATGACACAGGAGATCAAATCACACCATCTCCCTTCTGTACAATGCACAGGAAAAGACATAACAACAAATAGGATAAGGGGGGAGCAAGGAGCCAGGCAGGGATAGGAAGGTTGGATCAGTGAGAGTATAAAGTCATCAATAATATATATAAAATTGGGAATGATCTTCCTGTTCCTCGAAGGCATCCTTTGGCCAACTCTTTGTCATACGTTGAATGTAATCCTATTTCCCATTTTGGCAGTCCATACTTAGGAACTAGACTTGCACCCTCAGAGAACCACACCACATCATCAAAGGACAATATACTTCCATCGTACAAGGTAACATACTTTTTGCCCACCTTCTCTACCACCTGAGCATCTCTGAATTTGGACAAGCCTTTGAGGACTTTGTTGGGTTCCTTCTCGCTCAGCCAATTCTCCTACTTCAAAGTTGAACTCATTTACACCCTTGGTCCGGTCATAATACTCTTTATACTTCCTCTGTCTTTCTCTCACTCAGTTGAGTGCATCTACAATGTTGATCTTCTTGATATTCTGTAAGTATAACCATGCCAGATTGAGCAACCATCCCCTCATCATGACAAATGGCTATAAATATGTTGTGGAATGGGGAGACATTCTATAGGCACTGATAGCCTCCTTAAGGGTGTCTTTCCAAGTAGGGAATTTGCAACTGCCAATTGGAATATGCATTTCACAATTCCGTTCATGCACTCCACTAGTCCATTCACCATAGGATGATACAGCAATGTGAGTCTATGTTCAATTCCTCTGTTTTACAGAAAGGTTTGGCATCTCCCACCACTTCTACGCTGACGACACTCAACTCTTCCTCTCTTTCTCCTCCTTCTCTACTGACCTCCACCTACAACTCTCTTCCTGCCTTACTGCCATTAAGAACTGGATGTCTTCTCGCTTTCTCTCTCTCAATACATACAAGACAGAAGTGCTATTATTTCCCTCTAACTCTCTTCCACCTCCCTCTCCTCCCCCTTTCATTCACTTCCCTCCCTCCAACCTTCCTATCTCTCTTCAAGATCGTAACTTAGGCATCCTCTTTGACTCCTCTCTCTCCTTTTCCCAGCACATCTCTCTCACCTCCCGCACCTGTCGTTTCCACCTCTTCAACATTCGCAAAATCCGTCCCTCTCTCACTTTCCACGCCACTAAACTCTTAATCTCCTCCCTTATCTTCTCCGTCCTCTTCTACTGCTCTTCCTTGCTCTTCGGAATTCCTACTTCTCACCACACCCCTCTTAAATCCATCTACCACTCTGCTGTTCGCACCCTCTGTCTCCTCACCTCCCGTGACTCCATCTCTACCTCTCTATCCTATCTTGGCTGGCTTCCCTTCCACTCCCAACTTAAATTCCGATTTCTCTGCCTTGTCTTCAAATCTCTCCATGGTCTTGCCCCCCTTATCTCTCCTCCCTTCTCTCCTTCTACTCCCCCTCCCGTTCCCTCCCGTTCCCTTCGTTCCACTGACCATTTCCTCCTCACTTCACCCCCACAGCCCTGTGCCTCCTCCCTTTTTCACTCCTTCCAACTCTTGGCACCTCTACACTGGAACTCCCTTCCTCTTGATATCCGTTCTTCTCCCACCTTCACTTAATTCCGCACTCTCTCCAACATAATTTCGTCCATCACCTTTTACACACATTGCACTAGCTTAATTTCTTTACTCATATTAACACGCCAGTATATAATAATCAATAGTATCAGGCTCAGCCAAGATTTTTGCTTCTGTTCAAGCAACATAATTTGCTTATGTATTGTTGTTCCATGTACAGCACTTTGGCGTAAGGCGCTTTATAAATTAAAAAATACAAATACAAATACAAAAACAAATTGAGCTCTGTTGTCAGTTACCATCTCCCGTGGGTCTCCTTCTCTGTTGAAAAAATCCTCCAAAAATCTCTTAATTTGTTTGATGTTATGGTGTTCTCTAGTGGGCCCCACTCAACCCATTTGGAGGTATAGTCTATCAGCACCACTATGTAAATCATGTGTGCTTCTAATGTTTCGTACAGTCTGGCAATGTCCATGGATAGTTTTTTCCAAACTAAGTCTGGGACTTCCACCGGTTGTAATGGTGCAATTTGGCTTTTCCTACTTTTGTAACTATGGGCACATGCTTGGCCGTTTTACACCAGTTCTTCAATGTTGCTTAGCAGTCCAGGCCACCAGTAGGTCTCCTTCAGTCTTCTTTTGGTGAGGTCCTTTTCTAAGTGCCCTTCATGCACAACGTTTAGAATCCTCCCTCTCAGGCAGGTCGGTGGAAAGATAAGACTCCCTCTGAATACACATATTGCTTTCTCTGCAATTTCATCTTGTATCTGAGCGTATTGGTTGAGACTATTTCTTGCCTTGTTCCACCCTTCATGGATAGCTTGTTGTAATCATTTCTGTTCAGGGTCATCTGTGGATGCCTTGATCCATTAGTCCTTCGGTATTCCTGCCTCAATGTGTGCAATGATGCACTTTCCGTCAATTTTATCTTGTTGTTCTTGTACATCTTTAATCCATGGTAACCTTGTAAAGCAGTCTATTATGTTCCCCCTGCCAGGTGTATAGACAACATTTATGTTGTACGGCATTATGTTCAGAATCCATCTACGTATCATTGGAGAAGCTAGATGTGGGTTTTTAGAGTTCAAAATGTGTATTAGGGGGTTGGGATCAGTTTTGACGACTACAATTAGGCCCCATATTTTCTTTGTTTTAACTGTGTCAGTCGTCGTTGTATCTATTTTTGTTTCTGTGTGGAATGAGCTTCTGCGATTTATTTTCAGTGGTCATTACCTCGGCATGGGAAATTAGAGAACAAATCACGCCTCATAGCTGGGCGTTCAATCTGACACTTTATTTTTCTGATTAAATTCATCATGTGTACAAACGTGGTGTCCAAATTCCATCTCTCCCAAGAGATTGTCCTATCGTCATTATTTCAGAACCCATCCTCACTGGTAGAGGTGGGATGGAGCACATTAGATGTAAAGAGATTGATGTTTACTTTGCTGAAAAGAAAAATATCACATAGCAGGTGCATCTGTGGGACAGCTGAAATGGCTCACAGCACTTCTGGTAATATTTTCCCTCCTTGGTGCATGGGAGGTCAACACGTGAAATGGCAGTTAAGATGGCATGGGTATATCAATGCAGGGCATTTGTAGAGCAGCACAATGGCTGGACCCTTATATAGTTCCTGAACTTTAAACCAACCTTCTGAATATGCATCGATTGCCGGAAAGACTATTTTGGAACAATTTAAGTTCAGGCTTGCAGCGACGTACAAGGTATGTCATCTATCATCAGTGATGGATGGGGCACTCAGCATACCTTCTGGTTCTTCTACCCATTCATTACTTAATTCTGTATACCTCATACGTAAGTATGTGTACTCTTCCTTATTACAGTACTTACAGCGCACGTCAACCATCCAATGAAATGGGCCAATATAAAAAATATAGGTAAAATATGTGTCGCATGATTCTTGGAATACTCCTAGGAGAAGATACAGGGTATGAAATAAAATAAGGAAAATACAACAATGTGTTCCTCTCATACCTTTGGTACTGCATAACAAAGTAAAGTGAAGAGGGAGAGGAGAACTAAAACAAATTAAATGTACCCGTTAGTGATCCAAGCATGATCTGTGATGTGAACATTGGACATAAAAGAGCCATACCATTGTATTGTATTGTGGCTTACTTAAAAATTGTGTTTTAATGTATTCTTTACCTGTTTGAGGTTGAACAGCAAGTATAAGTCAAAATCCTATAAGGTGTACTCGGTACGATATTGTGATAATGGATTAGACTCAAGTAGGCCTTCAAAAAATACTGAATAGTCTCAACAACTACATAAGGGAAATCGACATGAAAATAAACTCCAACAAAACTCAAGTCATGTCATTGGCCCATTGCTCTAGGAAGCAAAACGCCTGCCCACGCCTATATCTAGAGGGGAAAAAACGTGAAGTTGTCAAGGAGACCAAATATCTTTGCATTTGGCTGAACCAGTCTCATATCGAATTGAACTGGTCCATCTACTTAAAGAACAGAGCCCTCACCTTAGCCAGACAAGGCTCGATTACCGATAGGAAATATGGCCAATACACCATGAAACCAGTTATAGCCTTTTTATAGGTAGAAAGTTGCTGTAATAATACTATATGGAAGCGAAACACTACTCAACTTTCGCACAACATCTGGTCTTTGGTGGAAGGAATATTCTGGCGTAAGATACTTTCCTTGGCTCCGTCCTTCCCGATGACCATAATATGATATGAATTGGCACTTCAATCACTTGATTCCATTCGAAACTGGAAACAGTTGAACATCTATTGAAAGACCATCAACAACAACGGCATTCCAGGAATTAAGATCTTGACCCAAGCGAAAGAGACATCAATCAATTTCACGCTGCATACATGGAAAGAAGCCTGTCTACTCCTACTCAATCAAAACAACATTTCAATTGAGACACTGATAACAGACACTTGGAGGTGAAAAAGAGAATCAAAGAGAATGACTGGATAAAAACAACTTTAGATAAGGCCTTTTACAAAATTAATATAATTTCTGAGCTAGAAACTAGAGCCCTTTATGAACTACCTTTATACCTGGCAAGATTTCCTTCTAAAACAATCCGAGACCTGTACCTAAGACTTCGCCTCAACATCCTACCTACCAGAGAATACTCAGCAGCAACTAAGCAAATACCAGATGAAGAAAAGTTCTGCAGATTCTGCAAACAAAACAATCAAAACGAAACTATACATCACATCTTAATGAGTTGCCCCACTTTTTCCTACCATAGAATCCAGTTCAACAATATGATGAACCATCAGAGAACACCTTACGAAGAGGATGAAATGTGGCTCCAGATAATATCTGGCAAAAACAAAATGTTGATCATAAAGGTAGCACAGTTCTGGACCTTTATCATGAGTAAAGAACATTTCAAATAAGGTTTTAGATCTTAAATTTTAAATGAAATAAAACGAATTTTAACTTGATGACAAATGAAATATAATGCAAAAGTTTGTATTCAAACTAAAACGTAAAAAAATAAAAAAAATAAGATGTACTCGTCAATCATTAGCATGGAAAATTCCGTGGACTAACTCAAAATATGATGCTGAGTTGGAATAACGCACAAGTACACAGATCTTTTTCATCAAATGGATAAAGCCAAAGTGTGGGTGAAGTGCAGTAATGGGAGTTTTACATTCACAGCTCCCCTGCAAAGAACTCAGAGTTGTGATTCTCTTATATAAAAGCTATACATCTTCACAACAGGACTGTACACAGAGCAGTCGGACATATTATACTGCTTAAAAGATTCACATGTTCATAGTTAAAGCAGTCCAGTCGCTTGTATGTTTTCCAAACATATAAAAATGCTTTTTAAATTAGGGCTAGTGAATGTATAGTTATGTTGATTACAGTTCATAGTAAGAATGCAGGGTTTTAAAAATACATGTTGCATAGTGCCGAAACGGCAATGCTGAAAACATCTGCACCGAAGTTGAACATTTTCAAGTGAATGCCCGATAATGACAGACGGCAGCGATTCTACCACTTAATAGTGATTTGCAAAAGGCACTTTGCAATGCTATATATAGTGAACTTTTTTCGTTTTTTTGTACGTATGGGCACATACTGTTTTCCTTCATTGACTTGGCAAGAGGTATTACTAACAGCTTCATGAAGCTGAGAGGTACTTTACATGGTAAGCGGCATAAAAGGCTAGGTCAAAAGTTTATGATACTGAGACATGAACGTCTTTTGGGTCATGTGCCTTCAAGAATGTGAGTTTCCATGTTATTCTTTATATTGTGTTAGGGAGATCTCCTTCCACTTCCAAACTGACCGGGCATGTTGGTGTGTGCCCATCTTGCTAAAGTCCTTTCCTGCTGGTGTTTTTTTCATGGTTAGGTTGTGGTTTTTCAATGTAGGTTCGTTCTTGCATCAGGTTACTGACAATTTTCACCTACGTAAATTCCTTGCATGCATGTGTTGCTTTCTATGAGACAGATGAGGCAGACAATGTTTGACGTTCCTAACATTATTATTATATTCTCGTAATATTGCATGGGTATGTTACAGGATGGATTTATTTACAGTCCAGTGGAAATGGGCTTCTGTTCAGGCACTGAGTTAGATTTGTTGGTTTCTTGCTTACCATCAAGGGGCTGAACTACCTACCGTATGGTGGACACCTGGAAAGCTCCTGTCCTGATTGGGACAATTCGATTTGCTTTGATTCTATTACTTAGAAATGGCATGTCCATCTGTTGAGACAGTCCAAGAATTGAAGTAATAGAAAACCAAAATAGAAGGGGCACACAGCTGAAGACCAAAATCCATAAAGACCATGACGCAATGCATATATGTATAAGAGACAATCTTGCCAGACCAGCATACTAATGGTGAAATGATGACAAAACAATCTGTGGATACTGTGGTTAAGTCCAGGCCACCAATCAAGTTATTATTTAAAAAAAAAATTGTTTATTGGTTTGACAAGACAGAAAAGAAAACATAACATTCCTTCTCTCTTTAGACAGAAAAGAAAACATAACATTCCTTCTCTCTTTACATAAACCTTTAACATTACTTTAACATACTTTCTCCATAATAAAAAAGAAGAAAAGAGAGACAGGACAAATTAAAAGCTTATTTCACTTTCAGTCATTCATTCATTCATTCCATTCCTTATTCATCCACATCATTCAAATTCAGTCATTAACTTGCCTTATCTCTTCTCAATACTATTTGTCATAGCCTCTCCTTACTTTAAAACCAACATGATTCTATAATATTTCAGTCCATTCGCTTTTCATGATTAAAACATTTTCAGTAAACTTCAGAACAGCAATGATTAAACTGATCTGTTCCCCCATGATAGCCCAGGCCCACCACTCCTTCGGACTCAATATACTTTCATCCAACTTGAAATCCGCTAGATAAAATTCTCTAATCTCTTTTAGGGACTCACATACCTTACCCAATTACCTAGCATCTCAACCATATTCTTCTTCTTGCAGAAACTGCATTTATCACTTTCAATACCTGGCATTTTCCATGCCCACATTACTTCTCCTGTGGCTAGACAATTTAGCCTACACCTAAGGAGCAAATCTGATAGTGGTGAGACGGAAATTTCAGCAAATAGCTTGGAATAGAATTTAAGCCCTTCCTTTCGAGGGTTCTTGCTTTACTCTGTTTATATTTACCACATTGTTCAAGAGTCCTAATCCAATCGCTGTCTCGCAATTTCTGCTTGACTTTGATCGGGTTGATCTCCAGAGCACTGGGATCAATCTCATTTGAATGCAGAATCCCTTCAATCTTACCTTTCCACAGCTTTCCATATTTATCTAGTGTGGGGATCAAACATTCCACATGGGACTATCTTTGTTTCATAATTGCATTTCTTGTACAGGGCCACTGACTTCCACTGGACCATAGATTCTAGCAAATGAAGCTTAAATTCTTGCCTAATGGTGCACACAGGCACTGCGTTAGGAAGTCTTAATAGCGACCGCCAGAACAGACCCTCGAATTTCTCACATGATTCCCAAGGCAGATGAAGAATGGACCCGGAACCATAAGTTAATACTTGCGCGATTTTCTGTTTGTAAAAAGACAGAATGGGAATCATTGTGAATTGCCCATACTTCCTATGAAATATTCTTGCCTGGTCTATTAGCGTATTCAGTCTAGATCTCAAGTGGGTAAAATGCCCCTGATCGCTAATGCTTTTGTTGATCACTACACCCAGGTAAGTCATTGTATCCACTACTTCTAAGGCTTCGGCCTCTACTCTCCAAGTAAACTTTTGAATTTTCTTTTTATAGGTCGATTTCTTTTCAAGCACCTTGGATTTTCCCACATTCATCTTCATGCCATTCTCTCTTAAATACAGATTGAATGCATTAATCCTCCACTGAAGACCAATTACAGTTAAATCTAGAAAGACCAAGTCATCAGCAAAAAGTATCCAAGGGACTGATGTATCATTAATCTTTGGTGGGAAAGCAATAACCTCCCTCTGTGAAGCTGCCAGGTCAGCCATATACAGGCAAAATAAAAACGGGTCCAAGGCACACCCTTGTTTTAGACCGCGGTGAGAAGGGATTTTTTTAGACAATTTACCTTTGCTCGAGAGTCGAATTCTCACCGAGGTATCTTTATATAGCGCCTCCATGGCCTCAACCAAGTCATTAGGGCAGTTCCATGCTCTTAGTTAACCGACAGCTTCTCCCTAATGACTCCATCAAACGCCTGTCAAGGTCCACAAATGCAAGATATAAGGTGGTATCTGTTTCCAGGGTTTTATCTTTCAAGATATTGATCATAAAAAGGTTTAAGGTGGTACCCACGCCCTTGACAAAACCTGTTTGTCTTGGATCCAGAATACCTCTCCTTTTTGCCCATAAAGGAAGATATCTCAAGAGGACCATTGCAAACAGTTTTCCAATTGGGTCTAGGAGAGTAATCGGGCGATAATGTTTTGGATTTGCCCTATCTCCTTTTTTGAAAATGGGCACTATATTTCCCTCCCTCCATGATGCTGGTATCATTTTATTTTCCATAATCTGTGAAAAAAGAACTGGTAGAAATGTACTCCACTCTGTCTGATTTTTTTTTTAAGTTCATAGTTGGATAGACCATCAGGTCCCTCCGCTCTAGAGGAGCTAAACTTCTTTATCATTAGTTCGGCATCTAGATCGTCAAATGCAAAACTCCAAGGGTAGGAATCCCCACCCTTGTTTTTCCACCCTGGGTCTGCGTATATTGCTGTGTAATGAGCTACCCAATCTGCTTCCGATACCATGCTAGCCGTAGCACTTTGCCTCAGGGATCCCTTGCTATTAATCAGTTCCCATAGGTTTCTAGTGCTCTTTGCACAGATGGTTTTTAGCATATGTTCGGAGTCATTTTGGCTCGCAAACTGCTAGTTCCAATGCACCAATTTCTATATTGCTGTTTGAATCTCCTGAACTTCTCCTGGCGATCAGACTTCACACCTTCTTTACTTATTTGTCTGATTGATGCTTGCAGCAATTTTCTTCTATTTACCAGGGAATAATCGTACCAATGGTTCCGATCCACCTGATTAATAAACTTCCCTCCTCAATTCTTGGAATATCCCCTGGTATTCAATCCAGGAAGGATCTATTTTCACAGAGTCCTTGTATTGATTAATAATCTGGATTACTTCCCGATGTTTTACTCTAAGGCGAATTCCTCCCCTCTCTAATTCCACCTCCCCATTTCTCTCCTTTCTTCCTTCTCCCCATTCTTTCTGATGGAGATCACTATGATCCTGTGGCACGATGTCGAACGTCTCATCTTTCTCCCTAAGATTTTCAAAAGTAAAACAGTAATCTATACATGATCTCTGCTCCCCCTTTTCTATGTACATTTCCCTGGTATATCTCTGGAAGTTTGGCCATTCAGCACGAACATATTTCTTGCAATCATGGCATTCATCCACTCCTTTTCCCTTCCATTCCATTTGTTCTTATTCAGTGAATACCTCCCTTTCCCAGAAGTTTGATGTTCAAATCGCCACAGATGAGGATGTTAGCCTCATCTCTCTCCAACATAATTTCGTCCATCACCTTTTACACACATTGCACTAGCTTAATTTCTTTACTCATATTAACACGCCAGTATATAATAATCAATAGTATCAGGCTCAGCCAAGATTTTTGCTTCTGTTCAAGCAACATAATTTGCACGTAGGGATTGGGGCAGTTGACCTTTGTTAAAGAGCAACCTTTGTCAATCTTGACCAGTCAGAAGTCCAGCATACGGACGACCAGTTATCGCCTTAGGGGCTGGATTCAAAAATACATTATACCCATCACAAACAGGTAGAGTCCTCATCCACGTTTCCTGGAAACACAAGACATTATATTTTCCCAATTCCGAGGCATAATCTGAGAAAAGTGACCTAAATCCCCTCGTGTTCCAGGAAGCAATCTTCAAGGTTTCTGACTCCCCCTTCACCAAAATCTAATCCTTTGTACTGCCGCTCAAGTTATTCCATCAAACATGACACATAATGGTCAGCAAGGAGTCACTGGATGGAGGATTATGGCAGAGATAGTTTAGCCATTGGAGAATAAACGTGGGGTGGAACTCAGTCCCTACTCCTGCACATCCAGTAAGGAATTAGGGACCAGCCAAACAGTGGGATTTTGTTTTGTTTTGATGCAGTCAGAGATTGTTGGTGTTAACAGGAGTGGCAGTCTCCATAGGGTGGCTACAAAGATGTACACATTTGGGAAGGGTACACAGACATGGCCTTATCCAAAGAGAACTACCCTCCTGCAACAACCAATGTGATCGCAGCACAGTACCAGCATCACAAAGACAAACTCCTGATACCAACATTGTCCACCCCAGTTTGGGTCCAGCCAATGCAGCCAGAATGCAATGTCTGGCCACACCCATCCGCTGCATCCGCTGGCCCCATTCCACATTGATGTACAGAAATAGACATAAAAAGCGATCAAGCAGAAGCAGATCTCCAAATTATCGATAAAATCGCATACAATCAAATACAAATCCACCTTGAACAAAACAATATCTTAGGAGACAGACAATCTGGATTCAGACCTAGCCATAGTACCAAAACTGCTCTCACAGATCTGAAAATCCAAATTGATATCATCAGAGAATCTGGAAAAATGGTGATACTGCTGCTGCTGGATTTATCAGTCTTTGGATCAAATCATTTCTAGCTGAATGTACGTCCAGAGTTGCCATTGGTAAAGATGTGGCTGATCCCATAGCTGTTCCCATAGGAGTTTCCCAAGGATCATGCCTCTCTCCTACCCTATACAATGCGTATACAAAACTTCTATTTGCAGCATTAGACGATATAGGTGTCATCTACACAAATTTTGCAGATGACACCCAGATCCTTATCCTCATTACCAGTGACTACACCCAAGACACACAGGCCATCAACAAAGTCTATGCTATTATTCAAAATTGGATGGCAATAAATAGCCTTTTCCTTAATGATGGGAAGACCGAGGTCCTCATCGTAGGCTCCCAATCTAAAATAGGCACACACACATCAATATTGATGATACCATGATCCCAGTACTCAAACAACTCAAAATGCCAGGGGTATATCTAGACGCCAATCTTACCATGAGCAAACACATCTCGGCCCTCTCATCTTCCACAACATACACAGCCAAACTCATTGCGCTAAGCCGCCAATTCCTCTCACCATCCAACTGGATCACACTGTCCAGAGCCCTACTCCTAACCAAGCTCGACTACTGTAATGCCCTACTGTTAGGAACTTCCAATACCAATATCAGTAAATTACAACTATTGCAGAATAAAGCCCTCAGAGCTGCACTAGGAATAAAGAAATCAGAACACATTTCCAACATTAGGCGAGAAAACCACTGGCTTCCTATCAAAGCCAGAATCATTTTCAAAACCTTGTGTGTTGTATACAAATGCCTTAAAAACAAAGCCCCTAGCTACCTCAATAATACCCTTAAGAAAAGATTACCTAGCAGGGTTCTCAGATGAAATAACCAGGCTCTTCTGGAAATTCTGCAATATAAATGCACTAGCGCAGGAGGAAGTAGTTTCAGAGTGCTCGCCCCTACGCTCTGGAACTCACTACCACATAGTATAAAACATGAGGAATCATTATCAGGGTTCAAAAAAGTGCTGAAAACCTGGCTGTTTAACCAATATTGACATTGAGTGCCTCCCTGCCAAATCCCAACCAGCACTGTCATTGAGTTTTCTAGACCTGAAATACATTAACAACAAGTAAATGCCATATACATGTCCTCTATGCATGCATAAGCATTTATGTATAAATTGAGCCGTCTGGCAAAATGTTATAACTTGCTATTGACTGTTCTTTTTTAAGCTTCTGTAACCTCGCCGTGATAACTAAGGATCTGGGCGAGTAACAAATGTAATAAATAAATAAATAAACAAAAAAGGACCAGGATGCAATGTTCCCTGCCATCCCCGGATTACAACGCTGGCAGTCAAACACAAACCAGTAGCTCTGCCATGGGACAAGCATTGGTCCTCTCTTGAAAGGCCTGAACATTCCCTCCACTTCCTCTTTCTCCTGACATGCTGATGAATGTGGCTTCATCCTGGTAGACGGAAAAGATACATTGCTAAAAGTGCCAGAGATGGTATCTGAATGAATGTCACAATTACCACCACAGCACTTCAGAGACAGTGGAGGTGATGGCAAGTAGGAAGTGAACGGACAGCAAAAGTAAAGCAAAACCTTTGTTATAAAAATAAATTACACCATGTAACCTGTGTTCCAAGAAGTTGATTATAACGATTCATGGGTAATTCCTCTGTGGCTTTTCTGCTTGTCATATTTTTTCAGTTGCATATTTTAGTTTTCAAGCCATTCCGTGGTAGTGAGTCAGCTTGTTGAGTTAATGATGGGTCATTGTGCTTTGTGCGACATGATGATAAGCTTCTTGGAAATAAGCCTTTGTCCAATAGTGGCCCCAATGTAAGGACTGAAGAGTGGGTATGATTTGCACCATTCCGTTTAGGGCTACGGTTAATCTGCTGAGTTTGCAAAAGTTGGAGTGAGTTAATAGGTTAACATAGTACAGATTCGTCTTGTGCGGGGAAACTTTGCAAGGAAGTCATTATTATGAACATGCAGAGCAGAAAGAGCATACTTTTTCTTAAGACATTTACCTTTGGGCATTTGATATAAAACGAGTGTATAAAACACCAACATTGCCGGTAAGATAGCTCAGCGGGTAGAGCTCTCGCTGCTTCGATCTGAGCGTGATCTGCAGGTCGCAGGTTCGAATCCCGGCAAGGCCAACTCAGCCTTTCATCCTTCCGAGGTCCATAAATGAGTACCAATTTCGGTTGGGTGATACTGTATGTAAAATATGTGCTCTGTAAAGCGCTTTGGGTTAAGGTGCTATATAAATAACACATCATTATCATTAGTGGTTTCCTAGAGAGGTGGGCCAATGTATTAACAGAAGGTTTGTGGCTGAACTTTCCGAAGGCACAACAACAGATTTGGGGCAATTTAGTAAAATGGTGCCCTCTATTCTCCCCCATCTTTGACAAAGCAGTTCCATTTAGTGGGTGGTTATGACGACATTATCCGTGTGAAATACACTGTGTAACACCTGAGCATGTTCGTTATAGATGTCTGTTTTAGATGTTTGCCTGGAGGTACTCATTGCTTCCCCTTGGCTGGGAAGATATGTCAGGGGCAACGGGCTTGTCTTGGAAGCAGGACCACGCTGAGCAGCATGGGTTTGATGCCCGTCCCAGCTTGGAGGCTGGATTCCGGCATGAAGTGTGATGTAATAGCATCATTTATTTATTTTTTCATTGGGCTGAGAGGAGATAGTTGTGCTATTGCTGGTTTGAAAAATGCACTGAGCCATGTCAGCATCCTGACTTATTCCTATCGCTTAGCTTATTGTTGGGCAGCGCATATATTGTTAATCAACATGCATTTTTATATTCTTTTAAAATGCATGATGACTTTTGGTGGGATTTGGCACATATTGCAAAAGGTAAAGTCACATGGCGCACAGAGAGTGGATTCGACCAAGGCCAAATGTTACATGTCTCGGCGTGAACACACTCCATTTATCCGAAGCCCTAGCGGTATAAACATAATAAATCATTGTAACATTTCAAGCGAACAATTTCCCGCTGACATCTTTGAGGAATTTGTATAGATCTGTAACCATGATGAGACACACTGATTTATGAGGTGATAAATATTCCATTATGGTGTAAGCTGCAGCTGGTTCAGGTGTTCACATGGTTGAATTTCAGACTGATCCCATAATATAAAGGAGTTTGAATTCCCAACATGACAAAACACATTGAAGTGTTTGCAGGCACTGAGGAAAGTACCTCTTACCATGAGGGCCGCAGGCATAATTCCACAGTGGGAAAAGCGGTTATTATAATAGGATCCTATACAGAACTGAATTGCAGTACTGCATTTTTAATACTTTATTTGTATTGGCATAAGCAGGAAATTGAATTTTACGATGACAATCAGTAGGTCATTTTTGTGTGGCCTAGCGGAGTGTGGGTGGCCAAACACACGTGCACACACACACGCATGCACAGAGGAGCCAGACACGATGTTGCCGGTTGCGTCACCCGGCGGCAACTGCCGCACGGATTTACTTTATTCCATTGCGCATGCGCGAGCCCAAACGAGGCTCGCGCATGCCCAGTGCACACTCGGGACGTCACATCCCTTTTTATCTTTAACAACAAACAACAACATGCAATTAACTTAGTAAAACAACTGGGGGCAGGTCTATTCCCATCACTTACTGACGGCCACGGATCTCCTGACCTCAGTCCCCTGAGTCCAACACATAGTCCTTGAGACGGGCAGGCGGTCTCCTGGACACTCTTGAGGGATACCTAGACGTGACTGTTGGGGTCTCCGCCGCTGGGGCTCCGATGTTCATGGGTTCCTCGCCAGCTCTTCAGGGCCTTCTTCCTGGGCGGGCACGGCTTGGGCACTGGACATTCCTGTTGATGGGTCCACCTTCTTGAAGAACGATACATTCCGCATGACCGTACTGCGCTCACAGGCAGCTGTCACCATGGTCCCCTTTACATGGGTGACCTTCCAAGGGTGCGGTTCAAACGGTAGAGCTAGCTTTCCTTCGGGGTGACGGTTCTTGACTATCACCGAATCTCTGACAAGGATCTCCTATCCCTGCAGACCTCGTCTGTCACTTTCCTTCTGGTTGTGTATGGCCCGCCTTGTCGTACCTTTTCATTGTCTATGATGCCCAGACTCCTCCCCTCCATTTCAGGTATCATTCCTCTGGGGCAGCGCCCAAACAGGGCCTCCGCCGGGGCGACGCCCATGGACTGATGGGGTGTGGTCCGTTATTCCCTCAAGAACTCCACTAGCTTCTTCTGCAGGTCGTCACCTCCGTTAGCCGAGATCCTGAGCACTTTATTCAGCGTGCGCATCATTCTTTCCGCTTCACCGTTAGCACAAGGCCACAGTGGCAAGACTCTGCGGTGCTGTATTCCCCTATCACGGAGGTATTGCGCAAATTGGTTGCCGGTGAACGGCGGTCCGTTGTCGGAGCAGAGCATCTCCGGAAATCCATGTGCTGCAAACATTCTGTCGAACGCCCTCGTGGTGAATTCTGTTGCCGTTGATTCTACCACCTCCACCTCCGTGTATCTCGACCATTGGTCAACGGCTACCAGGAAATACATGCCCCGACCCGTCGAACCAAAGTCTACATGGATTGTCCCCCACGGCTTCTCACTCCGCTCCATCGAGCTTATAGGGGGAGCCCTTTCACCCGGGGTCGCCACCTGGCAAGCCAAACACCTCTTCACGAAGCCCTCGACCTTTTTCTTCTAGATCCGGAAACCACACCTTTGGTCGCAGTCTCGCTTTCGTTTTGACCACCCCTTGATGTCCAATGTGTGCCAGTTCAAGCACCCGCTTCCTTAGTGTCTGCGGGATTACAATTTGCCTCTCTCTCAGTAGCAGACCATCGTCGGATACTGAGAGCTCCTCCTTCACCCGCCAGAGTGCCTGAAGATCTCTCTGGGCCTCCTGCTGGCGCCGGGAGTTGTTGCGCAGCATTTCCTTCCATTCTCCACTTCTAATGGCTTCTTTAGTGATGTCAAAAACCTCCTCCTTGGATGACTCAGAGGCAATGGTTGTTCCCAACAACGCTACGGGGAGCGCCCCATCCACCACATGACAGAGTAGTCCCGGGCAGTCCGACACCTCTCCACCTTTGTTGTTACCTCCAGCGTTGGGGTGACGTGACAGGTAGTCCGCCGGATTGTTGGTGCCTGGCCTATACGTTAGTCGCACCCCGTACTCCATCAGGGCCAGCATCCACCTCTCTATTGTTGGTGGCAGCTTCGAAGATAGACCCGCCAGTATTGGTAGTAGGGGCTTGTGGTCTATTACCACTATCACCGGCTTTCCCAGAATATATAGGCGAAAATGGTGGCAGCCCCACAAAATGGCGAGCGCCTCCCTCTCAATTTGCGAGTATCGCATTTCAGTATCAGAGAGGGCCTTGCTGGCGTACGCAACAGGTCTCATGTCTCCTCTTCCATCCGGCTGCAAGAGCACTGCCCCCACTCCCACTGGACTGGCATCGACAACAATCTCCGACTCTACGGCGGGGTTAAAGCAGGCCATAGTGTCCCCATCCGACAGGGCATTCTTGAGTGCCTGAAACGCCTACTGCTCCTTACCTTCCCACTTCCACACCGCATCGCTTCTGGTCAGTGCCCTGAGGGGTTCTGATAAGAAGGCAAGGCCCTTGATAAAGCGTCTGCAATAGTTCACCATCCCCAGGAAGCTTCTTACTTCCGTGGGGGACGTTGGCGCTGCTGCCTCTCGAATGTCCCTGATCTTTTCCGGGTCCGGTGACACTCCCGCTGCGTGAAATATGAACCCAAAAAACCCAATCCGATCTTTGAGGAACTCACATTTCTGGTGGTGCAAGGTGAGGCCTAGCTCATGCAATCTCTTGAGTGTGCTCTCGAGCCTTCTCATGTGCTCGGCCTCTGTGTCCGCAAACACCAAGATATCGTCACTTATGTTCAACACCCCTTTTAGGCCTGCGAGTGCCCCTCTTATAGTGTTCTGAAAAACCTCCGCTGCTGAGGAGATACCAAAACTCAGGCGTTTAAATTGATAGAGCCCCTCGTGTGTCGTGAAGACGGTGATGAACCTAGAGTCTTGGTGGAGCTCAAGCTGGTGATAGCCCGCTCGTAGATCTAATTTCGAAAATACTTTCGCTCCCTGTAATTCGCCAATAATATCGTCCAGTGTTGGCGTGAGGTGCCTCTCCCTCCTAATGGCGGCATTAGGGAGACGCATGTCCACACAAATCCTCACCGCCCTGGCTGCTTCGGCTTTGGCGCCACTACTATGGGGGATACCCAGGGTGTCGGCCCTTCCACCCTCTCAATAATGTCATTGTTGACTAGCGAGCAAAGCTCCTCTTCCACCTTTTCCCTCAGGTGGAACGGAATCTGCCTGTGCTTCAGGGCGGTCGGCCTGATCGCATTATCAATGTGCAGCCGCACTGGTGGAGCTTTCAACTTTCCAACCACTTCAAAAATGCCTGTAAATTTGTTTAACAGTACCTCGATGTCCATTTGATAAACTGCCATCGTGAAATGGACCAAATTCAGGGCCTCGGACGCTGCGCAGCTGAGCAACGAGTGGTGGCTCACGTCCGTAACGAATAAACGTGCCTTTATGGTCTTACCATCCTTGGACACGGGCGCTATGAACACGCCATCAATGGGAAGGGGGGTGTCCCCACCAAACGTAAAGATCTTGGCAGTTGATGTGCTTAGCGCTGGTGGTCCTGGAATCCTCCTATAGTGGTCTGCGGCCAGCACATGAACGATGCACCGGTATCGATGAGCACCTGTGTCGGCACCCCCTGGATGTCGACTACGCATTTAGACTGCCTCTTGTTCTTGGCACCTGAAGAAATGTTTGAGATGAAGAATACTTCTTCTTCTTCCTCTTCCTCCTCTTCTGCCATGTGAAGCCTCTGTATCTCCTGCTCCAACGCCACGATGCTTCGCAATTTTCTTGAGCCACCGCCACGTGCTCTGGCTGGGCCTCTCTGCACTGACACCGAGGCGGGGGCGCGACACATTCGGGCATAATGGCCAGGTTTATCGCATCTGCCACATGACCTGTCCTTGGCAGGACATTCCTCTGAGTGGGGCAGATCATAGCCGCATTGCTGGCAAATGCTGTCGGACCCCGCAGTCGAGCGACTTTCCTGCTTTCTCTGCCCCCACTTGTCTCTGGACATCGACCGCTTTCCCATGGCGAATGCTTCCTCCGACGCTCCTGGACGCACCGCTGCATCCATTTTCGCACCTCTGGACTCGGCCAGCTCAAATGTTCTGCCACTGTCCAATATCTGCTGCAGGGACCAGCCTGGTTCTCTTAACACTTGTCCCCGCAGTTTGCTGGAACTGCAACCCTGTAGAACCTGATTACGTATCATGCACTCATCATTGTCCCATCGACAAGAGGTGGCCATCATTCGAAGCCGGGCACAGAACTGGTCGAGCGACTCCTCCTCTCTCTGCTTTTCCCCGCAGAAGAGGAACCTCTCGAAATCGACATTCGAGAGCGGTATGAAATAGTTCTCCAGCGCCTTCTTCACCTCGGCGTATGTGCCTACCTGCAAGTTGAGGGACTCGTAAATGCGTAAAACCTCTAAGCCTGCTGAGTATAACAAAGTGGCCCTCTTTGCATTGTCATCAGTAATCCCCGTTGCTGTAAAGTACATATCCAGTTATTTGATCCAAAGCCGCCATCTTGGGCCCAATTTCGAAGGGGGTCCTGACACATCAAATTCTTGCATCGGTAACAAGGCTCCCTGTTGTGCTCTCGCCGCCACCGCTGCAGTTTCTGCCTCTCCATCACTGTCTGACATGATCACAGGTCGCACAGGCACCTCCTGCTGGGCTCTTGCACGTACCTTCACGTCTCTTACTGCGTGTGGTGGCACCCTTGTTGCATTTTGCTGCTTCCAGGTCCCCTTCGTGTGGTGCCTGCCTTCAACGGGTCATCCTCTGTGCGTGGAGGATAGCCAGAAATCCCCAAAATTGGTAGAAATGGAGCTAGTGGCGCACGAGCGCCTTCTCAGGCCGCTACCACTGTGCTCCTGCTTCCAAGACGGTGCCGAAGTGCACCCGCCGGGTCCGTGACTCATCTGCCGTGACATCGCTGCTACAACATGCCAATGTGTTTCACGAGCGCTTGTGCGGCATCCCGCCTCGTCGCCAGTTGTTGTGTGACCTAGCGGAGTGTGGGTGGCCAAACACACGTGCACACACACACGCATGCACAGAGGAGCCAGACACGATGTTGCCAGTTGCATCACCCGGCGGCAACTGCTGCACGGACTTACTTTATTCCATTGCGCATGCGCGAGCCCAAACGAGGCTCGCGCATGCCCAGTGCACACTCGGGACGTCACAGTCATCGCTGCCACAAACACTTTTTAGTGTGAAAAGGCAACATGTAAATTTTGTAATTTGATGTTTGCAGTCTAACAAAAGTCACATGGGACTTAAAGCAGTTCTTGATTGAGGCACAGAACAAGACACTGCAAAGGTCACAAAGCAGTCCATATAGTGAGTATAATGTGCCGTTTTGATGCTATTCTTAATTTTGGGTGAGCATTGAAAGAATCTCAAAGGGACTCAGCTAGACAAGGAGTTTGCCTTTAGGCCACCACCATCAACCAGTCGTCTGTTAAAAAGTAGGGGTTACCGATCTCAGGCTAGGGAGCGAAAAGCACACTGGAGACGAGAGGGGTGGCCCTTAGTGAAACCCTTCTCTAAGATTTCAATAAAAAACCTAAACTTCCCTTGAAAGTTGATGTGTGCCAAAGGCCATCTTTGACAGGTCACTAATGAGGTTCCACCAACAGAGGCTGATTCCGTGGAGTGCACCATGTGCTCAGGGTCAAAGAAGGTTAGGGAGGGAGAGCTTGACTACCCATTCACTGGGTTCCTTGTCACTTGAACCATCTGCAGTGCTGGTACTGGAATGTGTACAACAAGCTCCACCCAACCAAGTTCATACCAGTGATGATAATGAAACTGCAGCAGGGGCATCCCAGTAGTAGTGCAAGGCTTCAGTACAAAACTGGACTGTGGATGCCGCAGGAAAGGTGAACATACACGGTTCAAATAGTGAGGTCCTCAGGCAACAAAAATGCAAGATGTCTGAGCCAAAATACTAGTGTTATAGACACGAGGAGTAGAGCTGCAAGATGTTTCATTTTCAGTTCATGTGTGCACACCATTGGCTGATCAAAATACAAGATAATTAAGTAACAATTCAAGTGGCAGTGTCTTGGAAAACCACAATTCAAGTTATTTAAGTAACAGTACATGGAAGGGCTCGGGCAACCAAAATGCATGATGTTAAAGTTACAAGACAATATTTGTCTCCGGAGGATAGCTCAGGTGCAATACGCTCGCCTTGGAAACAAGACGACGCTGAGCAAAACAGGTTCGATCCCAGGGTCCACGCTTAGAAATCTATGGGTATTAAGAGCGTTATAAATAACCAATTACACATTTACAAGGCGAGGTGTGTAAGTTGCAATTCACATATTTTAGGCCTTGGGTGACCAAAATGAAAGTGCTTAGGTTGCAAATTATGTTGTTGTGTGTTGGGTAACCAAAATACAAGCTGTTTAATTCCCAATACAAGTGGCAGGGCGTTTTATGAACAGAAATGTAAGTTAATATCACAGCCTGATTCGTAGTACTTGCTCTAACCGTGGCATAGTGCAGGTTCCAAGGTCAAAAGATGCCCACTTGACAGCCGCAGCGACTGCCAAGTCTGTGCAGGAGCAGCATTTTAGATATGCCCACATGTACAAAAACTAAAATGATCATAAGTATCCCATGCTGGTGACAGGGTAAACTGTAAAATAAAGCTACACCTGTGTTTAGGCATAGTGCATGGCACTACCAATGATCATGGTTGCCACATTCCATTTGATATCGCATATATGTCAACTCCTGTGAGTCAGCTCTGCTATGAAAGGTGATGTGTACGAGCACGATATAAATAAAATATCATATCATGTCATATCATGTGTATTCTGGTCAGCCAGGTGGATACCGCCAAATGGCAGGACAGGAGCCTGGACGACTGTGCCTCTTCTTTGATCTCTTTGTGAGGATAGGTAACACCCTCCACCAGAGAGCCGCACATAAGGCAGCTGTCCTGATCCTGGGCATCGAAGGAGCATACCAAATCAAAAGGAGTAGCCTCACATGGAACAGTACCAACATTCGCCTCTAAAATTGTGACTCTTGCAATACTGTGCCTTGGCGCGTAATTAAATGCTGTCCCCCACTACACCGACTAATGGGAGTGGGGGTTGCAAGGGCGTCCCGCGCTCCCTTTTGTGGGTGTAGTGGGGTCAGGGGTTGCGGGGGTGTCACCCGCTTCCATTAGATGGGAATAGGATACAATAAATAAAAATAAATAAAAAAGGAGCCTGCAATGCCAGTTTAGACCCACGTTAGTGGGTGAGAACTGACACTTCATGGTCGGGGGGGAGATGTCATCGCACGTCACAGAGAGCTGCCAGAAAGGTTAGTGGGTGAGGGGAATCGGTTGCAGGGGAAGCAGAGCACAGTGATCTATGTGATCACTGTGCCACGCCATAATGGGTGTCAGCAATTTAATTGTCGACATTATGGGCGGCACAGTGATCACATAGATTCGCCCCACACCAGAGTACTGCATTTCAAAAGGCCTTTGTTCTTAGTGGAAAGGCAGGGGATGAGATTAGAGTAGGCAAAAGCAGTCAATGGAAGGAGACTTCCACAATTTTGTTTCTCTCTCTCTCTCTTTCTCTCTCTCTCTCTCTCTCTCTCTCTCTCTCTCTCTCTCTTTCTCTCTCTCTCTCACTCTCTGTATCTCTCTCTCTCTTTCTCTTTCCTGTGCCCTCCACATCTGCTGGAGAAAAGCACTTTGGTTGTGACATCAGAAGGGCAAAATCAGGTTCAAGAGCAGGGATTGGACCACTAAGGCAAGCTAGCTTTAGTGTAATCGCCTGGGGACTTGTTCACCGCCTCCTTCTACAGATCCTCTCAAGACAACCTAAAGACTTGCTCTGAAGCTCCTTAGAAGAACTCACGGGACTTATTTTGGGAAAGTTGCACCTTCCAAAGACCTTATCCTGAGGTGAAGATGGAGCCATCCAAGGTAGAAGAAAGATCTTCTCCATACCCGCTCCATCGGCACATTAGGGGTGAAACCTTTGCTGTGGATCAGGACCTGCCACTCTGCACAGGAATCTCCTAAAGCTTTGCGATCAGACCCTGAATGGAACCATCCTGTCCTCGAGTCTCTCTTAGTGGGCCTCACAGCAGCTGGAAGACCAGACCAGCTGAAGCTTCCTGTTCTGTTACACCAAATCAGTTCCTTCCATGATTCCTGTGCCTTGAATGAGAGGGAAGATGCAGCGCTGGCTCCTCCACGAATCTGAACTATTGCTTGCACTTGAAACCAGCTTGATGCTGCATCATGCCCTAGCTGAGCCTGTCACTTGCTAGGCCTGAATCTATTGCTCGACGCAGGAGCCAAACAAATTGTTTGAGCATCACAAGCTGACTCTGGCAGGAGTTACAACCATGGCTCGACATGGCTAGACCTTGTACCGCCACTTCACCAACCCGTATATCGATGCCCCAACAATAACCACTTCGATGACCGTAGCCCGATGACGGGTACCACTGGCATGTCACACATTGACCCCTTCCAGTGGATAAAGCCTGGCTCGGCTTGGCCTAACTTATAAAGAGATCCTGAGACCACCCAGACTTGCTTCACTGAGAGTCCCCCATTCACTGCACAGATCAACTGCAGTTGCCCCAACTCGACGCTTGGGCCCACATGATCCAACGTCCCTGAACTGAGCTTGATCCGTTCACCAACGTTTGACACTGGGTTTTACATCGTCAACCCACTGAGGAACTGAAACCAGATTCTTTTGATCACAAACTGCACCCTCAGTCCACTGGGACCCTACAGGTTTGTTTGGTCACCTCAGCACCTTCTTTCACCAAGACATGTCCTTTTGTGGTTGACATTTTCCTATCACCCCTGTACTCACACTGAGAGGGCTATCATCTTCAGTCTCTTCCTTTCTGTTCTCCAAAGGGGTGGAGTTTTGTACAGTGTTTCTATATGGTTCGATTGCAGATGCTGTGTTTAATTAAAGTATATATATATGTCCCTCGTACAGAGTTTTTAAGAAAAGTAAATGCACATGTGATGTCATCAGTGTCATCATGACATTTGTGATGTCATCGTTGATGCCCTGGGTGTTAGTGTTAGCAGTGCATGGTGGCGCGAGTTATGGTTGCTTATCTTACCAAAACTGCCGAATTTCAGGGGTTTTTCGGTTTTACTTTGAACCATAACGTCCCTTTAACACATTTTTTTTACTGAATTTGATAGGTTTCTAGTAGCGCAACTTAACCATAATGTCCCTTTTAACAAAGTTTTTTCACTGAATTTCATAGGTATTTAGTAGCGCAACTTAACCATAACGACCGTTTTAACAACGTTTTTTCAATGAATTTCATAGGTTTTTAGTAGCGCAACTTAACCATACCGTCCCTTTAACAAAGTTTTTTTACTGAATTTCATAGTTTTTAGTAGGGCAACTTAACCATAACGTCCCTTTAACAAAGTTTTTTTTACTGAATTTCATAGTTTTTTAGTAGCACAACTTAACAATAATAACTTTGACTTTATGTACATGTAATATGGAACATACTGAACCCTTTCTACTGAATTGGACGGTCCGCGGAAATGTTCGGACAACAGTACCAGCACCTAAAAACTCTGGGGGGGTATGTGTAATTGTTATATCATAACATAGGAACATTTAACAAATTCACAAAGCAGCACACATACAAAGTATATGTAGTAATACTTAAGAAATGTAACCCACATATGTAATACACTAACCATTCATCTAAATACAATACGTTCTAAAATGAATATACCAAAAGAAGATAAAGTAGCTTCCAACATAATTACCTCAAAGACACTCCACAACTAACAGCAAGACCAGACGTATAGACTACTGATTACATATCTTACCAGAAATAGTAAGTTCACTTCATTTTACTCATATATTTATAAACTTTCTATATTAGAAAAAAAAACATATTACTTCTTTGTTTTCTCACAGAAATGTGTAGTACTCTGGACTGGCTAGAGGACCATTTCCCACGAGACGAAATGTTGGAAGATAGTCCACCTAATGGTACACACTTTAATATATAAACCAATTAATGAATATTATTTTGTGTACATTCAACATATACATTTTATTTTTTTTACAGACCCTTCAAAAATTGCAACTTCCAAAGAAAAAGAAGCGGTGGATAACACTCTTGAACACATTGCTCACAAAATGGACCAACTTATGGCAAATTTTACGGATTTAAAGAACTTTGTGGAAGATCACCTAAAACCACCAACAACATACCATTGTCCCACCTGTACTTGTCCCCCCTCACCATATCCCATTCATTTAACCCCAAACTCTCTCCATGGACCACAACGTTTTGATGAGATTTCCATCCCTTCTTCACCTGATCCCACTTATATTGAAAACCCTAATTCTCCTGTTTTTGTTTCCGTTTCTGCCCCACCTTCTCAGTCATAAATTGTTTATATATGTTAAATAAAGTTACTTTTTAATATTGTGTTGTAATTACTTTCAGTTCTTTGTGGTAAAACCAATTTAGGTTCCACGGACAGCGCGGTTGTTCGGAAATGTTCGTAAATAAACGAAAATGGAGGTGTGCTTGAGACGCTATGTCTGTCCGTATTGTGCACAAGTAAATTAAACTGTGCTAAGAACAAACGGCTGTCCGTAACTGTTCGTTTTACGTGTGACGCACTTTTAAATAGTTCAGGACCCGAACACTGTCCGTAGAACATCAACACGCATGTGCAAAACAATGTCCGTACATTGGGTGTCCTGCGAACGGCTGCTACCTTAGCGAACATGCTCATGAAACAATCATGTGACCGCGCCCAAGCTGATCGCGTGTTCTGAATGCGGACACTGTTTGTGTCCCCGAACACTTTAAAAGTACATTTACAAGTAATCCACAATATTTATCATTAAAAACTCAACATACCACAAATCTCACATACTAATCCTAAGTTTCCACATAGTTTTTGTGACTTTTTGAACCTTTTTTGGTGTTCGATCTGTCTTGCGGATGGCGCGCAAGTCCGAGAACCGCGCACAAGCACCCCTATAAAAGACCATGCCCTAGATCTCATTCTCATTGTGTTTCTGGCTATTCTACAGATTTTTGCTGCAACCTGCAGATTTCCATCTTCAACCTGATGGCTTCTGTGGCTCCACTGCTGCCACCTGGTGCTGTATCTGCCTCAGCACCACCCCCACCCCCTCCACCACCACCACCTTCCCAAGGGCCTGAAGAGGGGAACAGGAGTGAGGATACAGAGGAGGAAGAAGTGGATGATGAGAATGAGGTAGAGGAAAACCCTACTACCCGCCCTCGGCGTGATTCTTGGGTGTGGCGGTTGTTTACCGTTCATGGGAATGGTCCTAAGGCTTGTGCGAACAGTGTCACCTGCAATGAGTGCAAAATGGCACTCAGTCGCGAGAGGCATGGTTCGTATAGCTTTGGGACTACGACCATGAAGCGACACCTGAACTCATTCCACACTGGGGCCATTTGCAAGTTTGTACCTTGCGAAGAGCGTAGTAGGTTGATTGCCTCTGCTTCATCCTCCGTTTCTGATCCTGTCACGACAAGGAACACCTCTCTGGGACAGCGTCTTCCTCAAGCTGCCTCACAGGCCATACAGAATTCTGATGACCCTTACCTTTCGAGGGTCACAGTTGTATGTATGTACTGTGACACAGTACTCTGCAGGGGGGGAGCGACTTTGCAGTGCTTTTGAGACTATCGTCTCAGAGCACGAGAAGACCTGCTCACTAACCAAATAAAACCCACTCTATATCTTCCTCTCTCAGCTCGCCCTTTCTTATCCCTGTGGTTGGTGCTCCCCCCCCTTTACCCTCCTTTCCCCTCCTCTCCTAGTGTGTCGTGTGTAAAAAACCAAAAAAATACAAAATAACAAAAATAAAAAAAAAAATAAGGCTCTTTTCAGAGCCGCCTTTCACAGTTAAAAAACAGAAGTAAAGATAAATAAAGCAGGGCCCTTTCTATTTCTTGAAAGTCCGCGGACAGTTCGCGAACATAAAAAATTGGGATGCTACCCTATTGTAACCATTGCATTTTTCTCTGGGAAGAAGTGGTGGCTCTGAAAAGAGCCTTTGGCAGGTGTTTGTATGTCAAAAATTATAAATACTTAAGACCTACTTCGAAATGCATCTTGCATTTCTAAAAAAGGTCACAATGCATTTTGTACATTTCTCAGAAAAATCTGCTTGCCAGCATAGGTAAGATGGACAAATGTATGCACTACGAAACATAATATTTTCATTGTGAAAGGAGGATATGCCAAAATCTCTTAGGAAGGCACAAACAGCCTTATTGACATTACGCCTTGCTTTCTCCATTTGTGGACCACATGAGAAAGAATAAAGCCACATTTGTCTCTGCGCAATCCGTGAAAAAATTACTTTGGAGTTTGGAAACATGTCCATGATCTTCTGAAGTCCTTCTATCATTGCAAATTGCAAAGAAATTCCAGACACATGTCCTAAACTGTTCCCTCCACAATGAATTACAATTATGTCTGGATGTTCCTCTATCTTCAAAGTTGCACAGAGAGGTAGCAAGTCCAGCCACTTCATTCCACGGACTCCATGCCAGTGTACTTCCACACGTGGGAATCCAAGATCTATAGATACTCCACAGCTTTCTGCATGCACCTTCAACCAATGTATCCACGAGTCTCCCAAAATCCACACAATCTGTTTTTTAAAACACTCAGCCATAGCTATCTGTTCTTCTCTCAGCAAAAAGAATATCTGAGAAAACCTCTCCTGGCACAACACACTCACTAAACTTTACTGACCAATCCCTTGCTACATTCAATCTCATTTGCATACCTCCCCACCCCAAATTCCCCGGATCTAATACGCGGTGTCCTAGAACTACTGCCATGTCCGCGAACATATCGTAACATGGACAGCCCTTCTACCATTTCCACTTCACTCTCTCTGCCATTCCCTCATTGGATGTAGCTAAGAAATCACATGACCATCCACCAATCAAATCCAAGACTTCTACATGTAACTGCATCATCATAGATCAGCACTGCAAATGTACGGTGAATCTCTCGGACTACAAGTCTCATACCATTGGCAAGCACGATCTACGAGAAATACTAGACAAGTCTCCAAGATTTCTACTTGCAGCTTCGTCCATATCCATATGCATGAACACAAACTACAGGTATGCATATTTTCTATACAGTACATGAACACATTTTCTAACCGACTTTTACCTTGTATAATCTGTAAAATGCATCTACGGTCATTTTTTCATTCTCCTAAAATGAACTGTGACTTACAAACCTTTATACCGTTTAATTTCTTCATACATACACGCAAATAATGTTAAACTAACATTTTTGAAATAAAATATATAGACTGCATATGATCAAACAAAATTACATGCACACTCTATCATCAAATCTCAAAGAATAATATTTGTACAAACACATACTTGGTTTTAATTTTTTTAGTTTATATAATTACTTACATTTATATAGAACAAGCAGGCTATGACATTGACTCCCTCTTACGTGGAAAAGCAGGCTATCACATGGACTCGCTATTACGCGGAAAAGCTTAGTTACAGGAATAGTGGTATACAGTGGTACATTATGATTTTGACAAGCCATAGTAAAGATATTTTCTTTCCTACAGTTAGTCATAAGATAGTTTTAATATGTTTTGAGGAAGGCGCTGAGGATTTCAATTTAAAAAATGTATGTCTAAATTAAAAACAGTGCTATATACAAACCAAATTACTAATTTCTTTCTTTTACAATTGCAGTGAAGACCATTCTCCTGAAAATAAGCAGCCCAATTTGAATTACAAAGAACAACTAAGAAGCAAACTGCTCATTTTAGAAAAAAAGTAAGTAGATTGTTACCATAATATTTGAATTATTCCTCAAACACACTCTAATGTTAATTCATGCTACTTCTATGCCTAAAATAGAGATTCTGCACCATTCTGACCAAAAATCCTCCTGTCTTAAACAGTGATTTACTGGCAGAATGGCCCACAAATTCCTATTTTTCGCCACACAAATTACCCAACTCAGCCACTAGAATTTAGATGTTGTAGAAGAAACAACTGTTTTAATTGTATAGCTTTAGATATACTATTTATACTTCTCCACACCACTGGCTTACTTTTTTCTGTCATCTGAACCCCAGTTTATTAACACATTAATTCAAGAATACCCATCCCTAGTAGTTGTACTTCCCAATGCACAATCACACACCATTACATACATCTTTATCATCTCACTCAAACACTCATGCACACAACACACATGCATTGCAAAACACCCCAACCCATACCTTCTGCATTTTTTTCAACAGACCCTAAAGCATGCCTACCAAAAAGCAACTCCGTAAAAAGGAACACAGAAGTAGAGCAAATGAAAATAAAAGTCTCCAACATAAACATCCATCTACAGCAGAATTTGTAAAAAAAAGTTGAAACATAACAGCTAATACAGTCATGTAGTGAAACAGAAGACAATTCTAGTACAAAAACTTTGCCTCCTCTATCAAAAAGTAAAACAACCCAAAAAACAATTAACAGAAAATCAACTATCACTACAAATAAAACTTCTTCTATAAATCTTAATATAGTACAAAGTAAGCATACCAAGAAAACTATTTTAGCCAAAATGTTCCGTCACAAAGTCCTTCAAAATCTTATAAAAACAGGAGAGAAACCAGGTTCAACACTTCAAACCTATCGTAGTAAAGTAATCTTAGAAGCGTTGATAGACAATGCACTTCTTCTCAAAAGAAAGTTATTTATTTTGGTGTTAAACAGAATGAAACCACTAACAAAACTAATAACTAAATTACAAAAAAGACTTCTCAATAAACGAAATGTCAACAGAAATAACTTCTTAAATATCTGTGGAGGTGAATGGAGTCACACTACAAGCACATAACCATACTTTAATGAAGAAGCCTACAAACAAAAGCAAACAAATACAATTGCCATACATAGCAGTGGTCGAGGTTATGAAAAAGTTAATAATTACAAAAATATGCCCTGAAAACGTAGATTTACCCCTCCATTCAACTGAATCAGAACATCTTGTGTACAAATGGCCATGCATGTCAATGTGTAACATTCCCAAAAAAATGTAAAGTCTTTACGCCAATTCCTCAATCAATATGTGAAAAGCAAAGACAAAATCAAGATTAAACTACTGCAAAATATGGATGCTTGTCCAGTACGCAAGTACACAGGACTACAAGGACATTCATTGGCCTGCATTACAGGACCTACTTGCAAAACACCCTTCCATGATATCAAAAGGATATCAACACATCATGCAAGTATAAGAAATCTAGTTTATAAACTGTACTATGCTAAAAGTTCTGCTTTAGTTCTAGCCAATTTAAATAACATTCTTCTACATGGTACAGCAAAAGACCTACTAGAAGAAATCGACTATATCCAGACAAAATATTTTGGTAGTGAAACCCACTTACAAGATGAATTAGCTGTAAACCAACTTCGAAACAAATCTGCTTATGGCAACCTTTCACTACACACATACAAAAAAGAAATACTAAAATTTGAAAGTACTTCAGCTGAAGTACCAAACCATGTGTGTGTATGTTGCCGCAGAACTTTTTATAAAAGTAACACAAAAACTGTAGACCTATCATACAAAATAGAAGACAATGAAGATTCTAAATGGTTTGAATTAGCTCTCCACCTTATAGCAGAAAACAAATACGAAATAACTGACCCCATAATACTTTGCAGTTACTGCACTACAAAACTTGACAACAACCAAACTCCTTCACGTGCTATCACAAATAACTTGGAATTATATCCACTACCAAAACCCCTTCAACAACTTAATTTATATGAGAGCATCATAATTCAAACAGTACACCATTTCAAGCAATAATACGCCTTCAACCAAAAACTGCAAAATTACCTCCATCTGAATTAGTAAAAGGTATTCGTGGAAAGGTAGTGTATTTACCATTAGATCTAAAAGAAAATGTGCACACTCTAGGAGTGCAACATTCAATGCAGCAATCTTTAATTATTTTGGTAAATGGAGTACCTACAAAAGACAAAAAAATTGGCAACAACTGGTAGATATACATGAAGTTAGAGAAGCCCTGCAATATCTTAAAGAGAATAATGAATATTAAAAAGAAATTAATATTGAAGAAAACTTGAAAGATACAACTGAAATAATTCAAGAGACACAAGAAGCTGGTCAATTTGAGCTCCTAGATCCAGCAACAATATCAAACACTTTAGACCATTATACAATTCATCCATTGCACTCTAATGACACCATAGAAGATGCACTGGAAACGTACCAAATGCGTCAAACAAAAGGATCACCAATCAGCATATGGGAAAAAAGTATAGAAGCACGTCCTTTTCCTCTACTCTTTCCTACTGGCAAAGGAGGAAGATACGATGATAGACCTATTCAAACATCAGCATCAGAATATCGCTCATTACGGATGTATTCTGAAGGTCCCAGATTTCAATAAAATGTGGAATACATATTCCACCTACTCTTTGAAAGTGAACTAGCAATTTTATGTCACGGAGTTGCACACATATTAAAATCAGGATCACACTTTCAAAATATGACAGCTACATAATTATTACAAAAAGTTCAACAAAAAGATGAGGTTTTACAAGCAAATCTTACAAATCTATTAGCAAATATGCGAGGTACTAAAGAGTACTGGTTTCAACGTCATGGAGATGTACGTTGTATGATCAGAAACCTTGGCCCACCCACTTGGTTTGTTACCTTAAGTTGTGCAGAATATGCATGGGAAGATTTACATGCTTTCCTACGCATATCAAACGAAAACAAAACAAACATAGATATACTAACACCTGGAGAACTTTGTTCACAGGATCCTGTTAATGTTTCAAGATATTTTCACCATCGCTTCATTGCTATGCTACATTTTATTTGTAACAAAACTGTTCCTCCCCTTGGAGAAGTGCAACACTTCTTTTGGAGAAAAGAATACCAAGCCAGAGGAGCACCACATGTCCACATGCTTTATGGATTAAAGATGCTCCTAAATTTGGTCAAGACAGTGATGCCACTGTTTTACAGTTTATTGAAAAATATGTCACTTGTGAAATTCCATCAGAATCCGCAAATAGTGATCTTCATGCAAAAATGTTACAATTCCAAAGATTGTCATCGCAAATACAAAAACAAAGGGAAATACTACACCAAATGCCGATTTGGTTTCCCTAGACCAGTTACAAATACAGGTCAAGTGAACAACCTCATGTCTTCAGTTAGACATAGGCTTAAAGGTAGGTCACCTAAAAATACATATTGCATACAAAGAAAAGAAGAAGAAAAATATATCAATGATTACAATGCACTCATTGCACACTTATGGAATGCAAACATAGACGTGCAGTACATTGCAGACAATTCTACTGCAGTTGCACGATATGTCACAGCATGCTTAACCAAATCAGAAAAGACAGAGCTCCAAAACCTCTGTAATGACCTGTCATCAGATAAAACAGTGACTCAGAAATTATACAGCTTGGGCATAAAAATGCTGTCCCATAGAGAATGTGGATCCTATGAAGCAGCTGATCGATTAACTGGTACTGCATTGTATGGTAAATCTGCAAATATAGTATGGCTAAGTCTTGGTCCAGCTAAATCTAGAAAAAGAGTTCTAAAATCATACGAAGATATAGAAACAATAGCCAAACAAGATCCCAACAGCCAAGACATTTTAAAAAACAATGTATTGGACACATACTAACCAAACAGGAGTACCACTTTGGAAACCATGAGCCTATACAACATAGCCCAAAACTACACATACAAAAATAATATAACACCTGATGAACAAAACCAAAGTGACAAACTGTGAAGGCAGCTTAGTAAATCTCACCAAACCAAATTTACTTAATCATATCAAATTGTCATTAAAGACTCCTCAACATAAAGAAATATATTACATGTCCCTGCTACTCTTTAAACCATGGAGAAAAGAAGAAGAAATACTAGATAACTATGACTCATATGAAGACACTTTCAAAGCAAATGAAAGCAGTATAACTGATGCAAACTTTGCACAGTACAAAACAATGTTGCACAATGAACAGCAACACAAACAAGAATTCCAGGCCCAACTAGATAAGGACACTCCTGACAGTAGTCAACCTTCTATCACAGGAAGCCAAGAACCACTGGGAGACCCACTAATAACAAATGAGTCAGAAATAGCTATGATAGAAGTAGAAAACACCATGTGTCAGTATGAAGAAAAAGAAGACTTAACTATACTACAATCAAAGCGAAACAATGAGCAACGTAGCATTTTTCAAGAAGTAACAGAAGAAATTGCACATGGTGCACAACATGAAAACAAAGAATGCACCTGTCAAAATTACAAACCTATACTATTGTATGTCAGTGGTGAAGCTGGTTCTGGCAAAACATTCCTAATCAAAATCATCAGTAAGTTCCTTCAACAATTGACAAACAACAAACTGTCAGCTGTTGTCACTGCCCCCACAGGTTTAGCTGCCTACAACATAGGTGGTGTCACTTTACACCGATTACTACTCCTGCCAGTAGGACACCAAAACAAATTAGATTATTACAAACTTTCTGCAGACGCTGCAATGGAACTACGCAGAGCATTGAAACAAATGAAAATGCTACTAATAGATCAAGTGAGCATGGTGTCCAACCTAATGTTGGCTTTGATTCACCTCAAATTACAAGAAGTACTCAAAACAAACTATGAAGAGCTCTTTGCAGGAAAATACATTATTGTTTTCGGAGATCTTCTTCAATTGACACCAGTAAAAGGTGAGCCTATTTTTAAAACATTATGACACACACTCTGCCGTAAAACTGTTGGCAGCATTGGATATGTCAACCTTTGGCAACATTTCCAATACAGAGAATTAACAGAAAACATGCGCCAATCTGCATATCTCACTTATGCCAACATCTTAAAACGTATCAGAGTTGGTATACTTTCTAAAGAAGCAGAAGCAATATTGAAAACCCAGCACATTCATGCACTTTATGGTGATAATGCATGTGCTACAGATGTTATGGAACAATTAGCCCACAAAAATGTCAATTGTATGGCCTTAATGCCAATTCTTGCAAGCTGTTTCAAATTCAATGAAATAATGTTAAGTAAAGAAATGCAACCAATTATGGAAATTAGCGCCACAGTCAAAATAGATGTACATCGAATGACACTACCCATGTGTGACCAAGCCACAACAAGACTAAATAGTTTAGAAAAATCAATCTCAAACACAGCAGGCTTGGACAAGATATTAAAATGATCCTTAAATTGCAGAGTAATGCTGAAACATAACCTTGACGTGGACCAAGGGCTAGTTAATGGAGCACTGGGTACAGTTGTTTCAAACATAACAAACATACCCATGTGACAACAAAATTCAGTTTGTCAATATTCTCTTTTACAAACTTTCAGAAGTAAAAAGAATAGGACGCTCAACAGCTCGATTCCTTCTCTTCAAAGACATGTATGTACGCAGAGAACAATTTTCTCTAACTCTTGCATACACAGTCACCATTCATAAATCACAAGGCCTTACCCTAGACAAAGCAATGATAGACATTGGTAACACAGTCTTTAAAGAAGGCATGAGCTACGTAGCACTATCACGCTTACGTACACTTGAGGGTCTATTTCTAATCAACTTTGATGCAAGTAAAATAAACGCTTATATTCCTTGCATTTTAGAATTCAATAGACTTCGTTCACTATACACTCCCCATCTAAACACATATTCTGTTCCACAAAAAGTAAAACACTATAAAAGAAAAATAAATCAAACAGAAAAGCAACAGGATGTCACTGCAAATCCTCCAAAGAGAGTAAAAGAAAGTAATACTTCATCAAGTGCCACAAGCAAAAAAGAATCAATTAGGGAAGGTAAACCAGGTACTTCTTCAAAGAAGGAAGACACACTCCAAAAAAGGCCGTCAGATACAGAACTAACTGATCCATTTAAACTCTCAAATATAGTTGGTGTAAGTTGCTACGCAAATGTAGCAATGAATATTCTATTTCAATTACCACCAATTGTTGAGAACATTTACTTACACAGTACAGACCCATTGTGTTTGCAAATGTTAGTACTTCACAGAAATGCAGCAAACAATCCTGACAACACGTATAGTGTTTATGGAATAAGACAACAATTGGACTACTGTGCTGGAATGGTGAAATTCACTATAAACTTACAGGAAGATCCACAAGAATGTCTAATGTACTTACTATTAGTACTGGAAAACAAAAACATACCTATAAATGAAATCTTCCAGATTTCATACACGTGGAAACATACATGCAATCTCTGCAACAATGTGACACAAGAACAAATCCCCAATGAGCGCTTTGTGTATATATCAATACCTAATTGTGAATCAGTTCCATTTCAGCAACTTGTACAAAATGCAAACCACGGTAGATTATGTTTGAGCT
This sequence comes from Ambystoma mexicanum, assembly GCF_040938575.1. Classification (NCBI taxonomy): domain Eukaryota; kingdom Metazoa; phylum Chordata; class Amphibia; order Caudata; family Ambystomatidae; genus Ambystoma; species Ambystoma mexicanum. The sequence continues at coordinate 498,922,366 of NC_090923.1, forward strand.
GCAATTCAGATAATCGCTCCACGTTAGTAATACAAACACATAGTAAATATGTAATACTAATGCTTCTACGTTACAATGCAGATGGTACCAAAAAGAACTGCTAGCTGACTGGATTCACACATGGTCAAATATCACTTGGTAGGAAAACCTTCACAACTATAGGTATAATCTACCACGCAGGAACACAACCAACTCAGGGCACTACACTGCATATATAAAAAAGAAATGTGGATGGTTTGAATGTAATGATAGTACCGTTACTCTAAAGCAGAGATTACCAGCAAATCTTACAAACGCTTATTTAATGTTCTTAAAACCACAATTTGATAATTAAACTGTACTTAAAAAATATAAACTGTCACAATATTCCAAAAGCTATCTAACTGCCCAAAGATGCTACAACAAGTAATCAGATAAATTAATACCACTCAAATAGAGCAAAAAATAGACAGTTAGAATACGCCAATTGGTATCTAACTGTCCCAAACTTTAGAAATATCCAAATAAGAGCAAAAAATAGACAATTAGAATACGCCGATTGGTATCTAACTGTCCCAAAATTTAGAAATATACAAATAGATAAAGCAATACCACGAAATTATATCAAAAAATAAACAGTTAGAATATGCCTACTGGTATCTAACTGCTCCAAAGTTTTACAATATCCAAACAAATACCTAATATCTTACTGCTCCCAAAAACTGGAACAATCCAATCTATAAAGCATTAGCCAGAAACAACAAGTAAACAATGAAAACAAACAAATAAACTGCAGCATAACAGAAATTGTTTTTTTTTTTAATCCAACATGGATTTTTTTCCTCCCACAGACCCAATGATTTTAGCAACAAACACAGAAACTGAGCAAATTGCACAGTACTCTGGTTTGTCATCTACTAAATATGAGGGTAAAAAAAAAGAAAAAAATGTGATTATACAATGTAATAAGTCTTTATAAAATACTAATACTAACATGCCATTTTCTTTTATCACAAAAATGAACAAGAAAAACATGGACTTCCGTTACTAAACCAAATAGTAAGTGTAACATGATAAATACAACCATCGCAGCATATCACACCCATACTGGCTTATAACATTATTCCTTATAAATGTGTTTTTGTCCCAAAGTTATAAGCCACTATGAGTGTGATATGCTGCGGTGCTTGTGGCCAGGGCATAGACTCTTGGGTGCATGGCATATGAGTGTGATATGCTGCAGTGGTTGTGGCCAGGGCATAGAGTCTTGGGTGCATGGCCAAATGACCATGCACCCAACATTTTATACCCTGGCCACAACCACTGCAGCATATCACACCCATAGATTCAAGCATTTGAACCATTTTAATGTCCGCGGACACAAGGAAGTTCCTAGAACAGATTCAACTTGCCAGAGGACGATACGGACAGCGTCATCAGGACACCCCCATTTTCTTTATGTACGAACATTTCAGGACACCGCGGGTGTTCTTAGAACACTTTCAGCTTGACAACGAACAATACAGACTTCGTCTTCAGGACACCCCCTGAGAACATTCCAGGACCCCACCCGTCTTCTTAGAACACTTTCATCTTGACACCGATTCCATTCTGTTTATTTACGAACATTTCAGAACAGCCGTGTTGTCCGCAGACAAATCGAACACAACAAAAGCGTCTAGCACATAAAAAAACTACAACATTGCACCTATCTCATACTCCCCCACCCTCCCCAAACACTCTTACACACCAACACACTCCACTAAATACAATTTTTAAACCAAGTTTCACCTTGCTGTCCGCGGTCGTCCGCGAATGCAAGATGGCGGGCGCCACCAAAAATCTGACTCGCTCCACGCCCCACGCCGTCCAATCAGCGAACACGTCAGATGTCCGCAGACATCGCGCAAACCGCTCGGCCAATCAGGGCACTGTCTGCGGAGTGAACAGGGAAGTCCGTCCGCGAAGTGAACAGAGATATCATACATTTTTTTGCCTTACATTTTGGTCATTTTAAAAAAAAACTACTGGACGGATTTACACCAAATTTGCAAAAGCACGCTTTCAGGACCAAGCCCCGCTCCTGCCGCAAATTTGGTGTAAATCTGCCCAGCGGTTTGGGCTGTAGATGTGCGCACATTTTTTTCCCATTATGTCTATGTGAAAAAACAAAAGTTTTGGGACCCCACCTATAACTTTGCCCCCCCTGGACCAAACCTCTCCAATCTTTGCAAAAAAAAAATCAGAGTGGGCCATATACTTTTTTTGCAAAGTTTGGTGAGGATTCGTCCAGAGGGAGCGAAGTTATAAGCCACCCAAAAAATGCTCTTCCTATGGAAACACCAACCTAACCATAACTACATGGACGCTACTGCGTCCATGTAATCTATGTATAGAAACTTGATTGGCCATTCCCCTTATTTTGGACTGTGTTGTTTGGGTCACTACTAGATCACATTTACACCACTCTTAAGAGTATAGCCCTTCCTTCGGCCTACGTTATCACAAAAGACAAAGTATATATATATCTCTTAACTGTCCCTGTTTTAACTTTATGATTGGGTTGGGTTTTCTTTGTAGAAGTGTGATGACTGAGTGGGCCGTTTTACCCCTACTCAACCCTGTACTCCTGCAGAGGAGAATCCAATTTGTTACAGCCTGACTGGTGGGAGGTGGCAGCTGGCACACCTAATCTAGCTGCTGAGGTTGGGAGCAAACACTGGTAATGGGTTCCCATTGGGTGTAGCGAGATGTATGCCAAAGGCTAAACTTTACACATGTACCACTGAATTGTAAAGCATTTTAATGCCTTACATTACAATCCTATATATGGAAATGTCTTGCTACCAAGTTAATTGTTTGATTGAGTGATCAAGTACATTTATAAAGGGCAAACAACTAGGAATTGAACAGTCTTATTTTGCGGTAGAACCAATCCCTGAAAAGGAAAAATCGGCATCAGTAGCAACAAGTTGTAATATGAATAATAGAATTTCTTTAGCTCCTTTCAGACAATGTCCAGGCTCGTTATGCTTTGTAGCACAGATGGAAATTAGTTAAAAACATTAGGTGGTTCAACCGGCAAATCCTTTTGAATGATGGTGGTACATGTAAACTGTCGAATTTGAGGAGATTTGCTGCAGTCTATTGGGAGCTTCTGGTTGGTTCTTAAACTCAGATTTTATTAGCCTCATATGATAGAGCACTTTCTCTAAGAAATATTTGAAGGCGACACTGACTTTTACAGGCAACTAAGCCTGAAACATTTCCATGTCGTTTAATGAAGAAAATCATGCAGATGGCTGCATTCTGGACTACTCGAATCCGGTCTAGAACAGGTAACTTGGGGCGCCCATTGACAAACCTTTATAACAGTACAGCTGGGAGTTAACGAGGGTGCCTAAGAACATTGCACCATTTTACTTTTGAATATAATCGATGATGCTTTTCAATTTAGGAAGTTGAAAAAATAAGGCACTAACATTGGCTTGAATTTGAGATATAAGAGACAGGTTTTCCTTCTGCCAGAGGCATAGATTTTGTTCTTTTTTGGCAATAGTGACGTTGGAAAATAGCTTGGCACAATGATTTGGCTTGGTAGTAATCACAGACACTTACAGCTGCCTATGAAAACCATTTTGGTCTTGTACGCATCTAGCTGCAGCCAATTTACTTTCATCCTAAAGATTACCGCTGCCTGTACCAAACACTCCCTAAGCTGAGTTAGTTGGCCGTTGGGGCACACAGCTGTAAAATATGTAACCCTGTATGAGTGAGAAGAGACAAAATACATCTATCAAATTAAATAGTGGATGGATATACACATTGAAAATGACAAGTGAGAGAGGTGACCTTAGTGAGCCTAAATATTTATTTGTCATCCATTAAGACGTGAAGCATTCTGAAGCATTCTGAATACACCACAACCTGTTTGACCTTCAAAACTTTACTCTGGTCCAATTGACGTTTTTTACTCTCACCAGATGAACACGGCAGGGGCGTAATTGGTTGCCACAAATGTTTGTGCTGACAGTGCACCCTCTGGCCTGAAGGCTCAAATGTGATACTGTCATTGAATGGTTTTCCTGTGCAGGTGAATTCATAATATATACCATTTTACAGACAATTTCCAGTTTACTCCTGCAGACCCCTGCTCATCCATTTCCATTATCTTGCATTTATTATAGGTGTTTCGGAAAGTGCTGGGTGTAAAAATCAACCTGGACAAATCAGAATCACTGAATGTTAATCTACTACTAGATGTTCACCATTAACTGTCAGCCTCTAAAGGCTGTTTGACTTGTGGTTTTCCGGCTTCCCTCCACCTCCTTCTCACCTGATAGTGTCCGTGTCAATGGGTACAGAGGTCTCTGGGCTCGGTAATCCTTCTTGTTTTTTTGTTTGAAGACTTGATCTCCCTCGAGAGGAAGCCAAAGTGAAGGCTATTAAAAAGCACAACCTTTGACTCCTCGCCAGAGAGTGACTGAAATGGGGAAAGAGCAAGGGATGGAACAAAAAACCCCAATGAATTCTGTTCCACTTGAATCCAACTAACAAAGGCGTCAGATGGCAGATGGGCTCCACAGGCTTCCAGAGTCAAGTTTGAGATGAGCGGCAACAAAACCAGGCAGCGTGAAAGAACAATGCACGGGGAGGTACAGCAGTACCAAGACCAAAGCATGTAAGCGACAGTATCCGACAAGGGGTCGGAAAGGCAAACCAATAGTGACAAGGCAAGAAAGGAGCAATGCGATACAGAAGGAATCAAAGAAAGTGAAAGGTACGTGGTGATGTACCAGGACGGAGACGTTGGGTGCGTAGAGCGCGAAGGAAGGAGCAAGAGAGAGAGGAAAGAATGATACATTCCGAAAAGGAGAAACGGGTTGGGAAAGCAGATGTAAACTAGTGTTGTGCAACGGGAAGGAAAGCAAGCAGCACGGCTGACCGTAACGGGTTGCAATGCACTGAACAAGGGTGACGGCGTGGCTAATAAGCACAACAACGCAGCGAGGAAAACACTAGACTGCTACCATTCTGAACGTGTAAATATGATGGGAACATTAATGGCCGCCGAGGCAACAGACGCCAAGGAGCGCGGCGCATGACAGTATGCCCCCCAGTGCCTAGGACTACCAGGTTTACCAGGATGAGCCCGTTGAAACCTCCGAAAGAGGACGGGAGCTAGAATATGAGAGAGGGGCTCCCAGGAGTCTTCAGCACTGGTGAACCCTTTCCAAGGTACTGGGTATTCTAGACAGCTTTTCCTGTAACGAGAATCACAAAACTGTGACAAAACTGTGACACCTCATATTCTTCATCTGAATTGGAAAAATAATGCAGAGGAACTGTTCTAGTGGCGGTATCCTGAACCACTTCCTTAAGCAAAGAAGAGTGGAAAACGGGATGTACCCATCGTAGGCTGTGAGGGAGCCTGAGGTGGAAGGCGACTGGATTGATCTTAGCTGTAATGGAGTAAGGAGCTATGTAGCGTGGAGATAGTTTAGAAGGGCGCACCCAACGGGGCAAATATGTGGAAAGCCATACCCTGGAACCCACCTTCCAATCTGGAACCTCTCATAGGTGTTTATCGGCCTGTACCTTGTACATCCGGAGACTGTCCGTTAAACTCTGTTTAGCGTTCTTGTGGGATTCCGGTATTTTGGAAAGGACTTGTTCCACTGCGGGCAGAACGGATTGGAGTGGGGGTTGTGGCACAATGGAACGGGGTTGAAACCCATAGGTGCAGTAAAATGGAGTGAAGCTAGTTGCAGAGTGATGTGAGTTATAATAGGAGAATTCGGCAGTGGGTAATAAAGACACCAAGTTGTCTTGTTCCAAGTTAGTATAACTGCAAAGATATTATTCCAGAGTACTGTTCAGGCGTTCCATCTGCCGTTGGTTTGTGGGTGGAACCAAGACGATAAAGCACAATCTATGCCCAAGTTCTGACAGAGGGATTTCTAAAACCGAGAGACGTACTTGCTGCCTCGGTCGGACGTGATCTTGTCCGGAAGACCACGCAACCGAAAAACATCCTTTACGAATACATCTTCCATTCCTGCAGCTGTGGGTAATCTAGGAAGGGGAGAAAAAGGGGCCATCTTAGATAGCGAGTCCACTGTAACCATGATGCAGGAGCAAGATTGCAAAACTGGAAGGTCGACAATAAAATCAGTGGAGATATGGCTACAAGGGCGAACAGGGACAGGGGTTTGTTCCAGCAATCCTATTGGTCTTGTGGTACTATGCTTATGCCTATTACATACTCGACAGGAGTTTACATGTTGTTTTACATCGGCTGAGAGACTGGGCCAATAGAAGGTTCTCTGTACGAGTTCCAAGGTCCCTGCTTGACCGCGATGGCCTGCAGTCTTGTGGTCATGACACCAGGTAAGAAACTTTTGGCGAAGAGCTACAGTGGGTACGTGAACCGGTGGTCGTGGAAAAGGAAGCCCTCTCGTTCGGTTAGTCTCCATTTATCCGCTTGAGTTCCTTGCGAGACGAGAGCTTCTTTAACCAGATGCAAAAAGGTGGAGACATTACCAATGATCCTGTTTCTAGGAAACAGCTTCTCCGGAGGGAAGAGGTGAGGTCGTGGATCGCAAGTCTTCAAGAAAGGGCGTCTGCCAACGTATTTTGACTACCAGGAATTTATGTTATTCGGAAATCATATTGTGCCAAAAAGTGGGCCCAACAAGCCTGGCGGGAATTGACACAATCCATGGTCTGGAGGACCTGTCAGTTCTTGTGATCGGTTGGAATGGTGAACGGATGTTAATTTCCCTGGAGCAGATGTCTCCATACTTCGCATGCCAATTTCATGGCTAAAAGTTCTCTTTCGATCACCGAATAGTTAAGTTGGCTATCAGAGATGGTTCTTGAGAGATAAGCGATGGGGTGTTCCTCCTGATCATGTTCTTGCAAGAGTACAGCTCCAATGGCAGCCGTTGAGGCACCAGTTTCCAAAAATAATGGTTTCCTTTGGTCCGGGTGCCGCAGTATGGGGGCACTGCAGAATAGGCTTTTGAGGTGATTGAAGCTGTATTCTGCTTGGCTTCAGAGTTCCAGTGAAAAGGAGTTGAATCCTTCTTCAACAGTCAGATGATGGGCAATACCACCTCCGAAAACCCTGATATAAAACGCCTATAGAAATTGGCTAAGCCAGGAACCTCTGAACCTCCTTCACTGAGGAAGGAGCTGGCCACTGTAAAATAGCCTCTATCTTCTTCCCATCCATCTGTATGCCTTGAGACGACAGTATGAATCCGAGGTAAGGTACGGAGCAGGCCCCAAAGATGCCTTTTTCCTTTTTTGCCAAGAGTCAATGTGTTCTAAGGCGGTTCAAAACTTCTGTGAGTTGAACCTGGTGCTCCTGCAAACTCTGAGAGAAGACCAGTTTATCGTCTAGGTATACGACCACCATTATAAACATGAGGTCGGAGAATATACGGTCCATGAATCTTTGGAATAAACCTGGGGCATTGATGAGCCCAAAGGGCATGCCATGGTACTCAAATAGCCCAAAGGGGGTCTGAAAGCCTGTTTTCCACTCGTCCCAAAATGTATTCTCAGCAAATGATAAGCACTACATAGGTCTAGCTTAATGAATATTGTGTCACCCTGTACTGCCTCCAGAATGTCTGGAATAAGGGGCATGAGATAACAATCCCATACTGTGACTTTGTTCAGGCCTCGGAAGTCTATGCACGGCCGTAGGTCTTTCGAGTCCCATTTGGGGATAAAGAACAACAGGACCCCGGATGGGGACTTCGATGGTCTAATCAGCCCATTGTGTAGGTTGTCATCAAGCTTCTTCTGGAGGACCCCTTTTTCTTTCTGCGAACATCCTTCTGAAAGGGACCAATGCATTGGGCACCAGATCTATGGAGCAGTCTTCTGGCCTGTGAGGCGGTAATTCCAGTGAAGATTGTTCTGCAAACACTGCTTCATACTCTGCCAGAATGACTGGAATAGAATGTACACCCACTGTAGTGCTGAAGGAACTAGGTAAGGCCTGTGCTTCTTGATAGTGTATACTCTGAAGGCAGTTCTTTTGGCAATATGGTTAGTCGAACCCCAACTGGTTTGTGGTTCAATTGATGCGAGGGTTGTGTTTACGCAACCAAGTGATGCCTAATATCAGGGGAAAGTGTGCTGCACCGCAGTCCAACAGGGCTAATGCTTCTACTTGGTCTTGATCCACCTTGTGTCAAACACTAAGTACCATGAATCTGGCACATTCAGTCGCATCATTTGGAGCTGTAAAGAGCGACACATAGGGACTAGAAGTGACCCCTTGATATCCAGTCCCTTCTAAGATCAAGATCCCTTGTTTTCCAGATGCCGAGAGGGGACCTCTGTACAGACCCAGATTTGATGCTTGTCTGAACAACAATAGGCACAGAGACACTTCTCTCTTCTTCTTTTCCATTCTTCGGGAGTAAGGGAATGACGGGCAGTTCCTATTTGCATGGGCTCATCTGTCCACTTGGAGATCAGCGTTGGAGGAGGAGAAGGAGAACCCTGTGCGAAGGGGGGGTCGAAAGCGACGTCTCTCATGCCTTCTCTCTTGCATCCTGAACTCAATTTGACAGTGATGCCAGACGTGGGGATCTAACCAACTTGTCTTTAAGGTCTTCTCAAAGTCCACGCCTGGAGATCACGAACTGCGACTGTTCAGGCCATCCGGTTTCTGTGGCCAGTCTCTTGAAATAAGATTTGTAGGTTAAGACATCTGACTGCCCTTGACACACAAGGCTGTCTCTGGTCTTTCAAAAGTGTGTTTCAGAAGACCTACAAACGCCCCATAATCTAGTAACACTGGATATGCTCCTGTAACTAGGGGGGGTTGGATATCAAAAACCCTACTTTGGAATGATCCGTGGTGAATGTTTGGGTTTGAAATGTGAAGTATACCTTGCAGGCATCCAAAAACTCCTTAAACTTTGTAGGGGTTCCATTGAACTTGCCTGAGGAGAGGGCCATAAGGAGCAGGTCAGTGGTTCGGGGTTCTCTGGCTGTTACCATCTGCTTCAGCAAGTTGTTTTCAGTTTTGAGGTTCTATATTTCCAGAGAGAGGTTCTGCACAGCTGCGACTAGCTCCTGTAGCTGCTCTGCGGTAGCCATTCAGGTTGTTTGGCATTGCAAACTGTCAGCCTATAGAGGCTATTTGACTTGTGGTTCCCGGCTTCCCTCTTCCTCCTCCTCCTCCTCCACCTCTTTCTCCTCTTCCTCCTCCTCACCTGACAGAGGTCCGTGTCAATGGGTACCAGACGTCTCCGGGCTTGGTAATCCTTTTTGTTTTTGTTTGGAGACTTGATCTCCCTCAAGAGGAAGCCACAGTGAAGGCTATTAAAAAGCACAACCTGTGACTCGCCCCCCGAGAGGGACTGAAATGGGGAAAATGCCAGGGATGGAACAGAAAACCCAATGAATGCTGTTCCACTTGAATCCGACTAACAAAGGCGTCAGATGGCAGATGGGCTCTGCAGGCTTCCAGAATCATGTTTGAGGTGAGTGGCAGCAAAACCAGGCAGCGTGAAAGAACCACGCATGGGAAGGTACAGCAGTACCAAGACCAAAGCAAGTAAGCTACAATATCCAACAAGGGGTCGGAAAGGCAAACAAATAGTGACAAGGTAAGAAAGGAGCAATGCGATAAAGAAGGAATCAGAGTAAGAGAAAGGTACACAGCAGGATACCAGGACAGAGACGCCAGGTGCGTAGAGCACAAAGGAAAGGAGCGAGAGAAAGGGGAAAGAAAGGGACGTTCCAAAAATGGGAACACGAAAAGCAGATGTAAACTAGCATTGTGCAACAGGAAGGAAAGCAGCAGCACGGCTGACTGTAATGGGTTGCAACAGACTGAACAAGGGTGAGGGCATGGCTAATAAGCACAACAATGCAGCGAGGAAAACACTTGACCACTACCATTCTGAACCATTCTAAACGTGATGGGAACATAAATGGCCGCCTAGTCGGATACGAGGCAACAGGAGCCAAGCAGCGTGGCGCATGACATCAAGTTACACGAAAGGATCACCCAGCACAATCTCCTACAGGAGTTCCTATGTGGTTTCTGACCATGATGAAGCACAGAGCAATCACCGTTATTGATGACACTCCCAGACAAAGAGGACACATCCTGGGTAAAGGGGACACCTGCTTACTCGACTCTCTTTGTCTCACTGCTACCTTAAATACGGTTGACCATGAGGCCCCCCTCAACACCTTTGCCATTCACCTGTGATTATATGAAACAGGTCTGAAGTGGTTTTCCTCATACCTCTCCAACAGAGAGCATTTCATGCAACTGGACCCCAAAACAGCACAGTGCTGCATAGTGCTGCACAGTGACCTGCAGAGTTCAACAAGATTCCATGTTCCCTGTCCATTTATAATTCTGCATGGAACCGTTGCCTGGGGGAAATTCTCACCAACACTGACAATATGCAGATGTCACACAGCTGTCAACCAAGGACAGCCCTTCAAGCATGCCCAATCTCAGAAGTCACAGACTAAACAAAGGTTGATGGATTCACTCTTCAACTCTGACCAAATTCAGATTTTCTCAGCTTTACTATCGACTGTGACTTCTAATTCAAAAACCACATTGCTAAGAAGACCAATGCAGGTTGTTACCACTATGCACTCCTCTACAAGTCACGTTTGTCATCCATGCCTCAGTTTTCAGAGCAGTTGTCCAAACCCTAGTTATTTTATACATGAATGCCGGCAAAGTCCTACTTGTAGGAATTGCAGATGCCACCTTAGCCCCTTTAAAATATGTGCAGCATGCTGTAACACACTTCATCACAGAACTCAGAAAATTCAAGCACATCATCCCCAGACACAAGGAGCTGCACTTACAAGCCCTTCAAACACGAGTCATGTTCAAGATTGCCTGCATCACCTACAAAGCAATTAAACCAACAAGCTAATGGGGAACTCACCATCTCCAGAGACCAGTGCACCATCAAATGACACAGTATCACCTTGTTAGAAACAAATAACTGCAAGAGGGAAAGCACTAGATGAGAAGCCTTTTCACACTATGCAACCTGTCTCTGGTACAAGATACCAACACAGATAAGAGTGGCCCCTCCATCCTACGCTTCAAGAATGAACTAAAGACCCAACTCATCAAAAAACATCTCACCATTCATTGATCACACCTCTCATCCTGCTCTTATAACCTACACATTTCTCCACTACTTTCAGCAGAGGCATTTGGTGCTACATAAGGCTAACAAGGGAGCCACAACCTGCCTTTATACACATTTTGAAAGGCTTATTTTCCAAATAAAGTCCTGATCATGAACATTTATGAGATCCTTTTATATTTACAACACAGAGCAAGCCTGTAAACATATGTTCAGGTGCTATATTCGACACAAGACAGCGCCAGAAACCTTTTAAGAATAGGACAGGGCTCTGCTGGAGGGGATGTTGAGGGGAGAAGGAACTTACCTTGATAACTGGTGGACTTGCCAAAAACAGGACATTCTAGGGTTGGCTGATGACCACAATTCATGATATCAAAACAAGTAAAATCTCAGGTCCAAGTGTTCTTCTTTTGGCTGATTTTCCAATTGTCTCTTTTCCTGCAGAATCCCGAAATATATAACTATTATCAAAGATATAACTAATTGCTAAAACCGCTATTGCTACAGACTGGAAGTCTGTATTTGTGCCAACAGTTGAGAACTGAATTTCTAAAATGCGTGATCTTTTAATTAATGAGACTATGACCTATGTCTTGCAAGTCAGAAATGGATGCTATGTGGGGCTATTTCATTGGATTTGTAAACAAATAAATAAAGAGTACATATGTACTCAGAGGCCTAGATGAAGGCTAATATGTTAAGGAGATACATACACTTTCAATATGGAGATTGCACATTGATTTTGACTTCTAGTCATCTGTCCTCAATGACACAGCCCTTTGATATATTAAGGCAGGCTATCATGGAAATGTGCTTTTTCATTAGCAGGTACCGAATTAGTGGTATGGTTCTGCTTGGGGTAGAGAGAATATATTTTTGTTGTTGTCAGTAGTGTGTTTAATGTATTTCTTGCTGCCAATATCTAAATCCCAATGCAAATATTTTGTTTAGGAATAGAGAGAAAGATGACACAAATCTGCATTTCGATGTCTTGCCAATATTTCTTAAACTGTATACAATCAATGATTGCATGTCAGGTAACTTTTTAAAACTACAAGCTCTACTGAAGGTTCCTGGCCGGTCTTTGCAAACATGTCATATAAAAGATAACTTGCTGTGGGGTTTTGATCCTGCACTTTGAGTTCTCCGAAGTCTATAGATATTGCTTTTATTAATCATATTTACTATCCAGGATCAATTGATCAGTGCACTGTCATAAACAGTTTGACTATTACAATATCTTTATTCCAAATCCATCTATTAATTATTGTAACATGTAGCTGTACAATTGCTAAACAAACTATATTCCTCATGTCTACTTATATACATCAATAGAAATATATACATGAATGTATAACTTGAGCACATTTTTACAAAATCCACAAATGAAAAAAAAAACAAATGAAAACTAAATTGAATAAATGTCCTTGGTTTAAATACCACTCAAGTGAAATACATCTTTTACAATTACACTGTCCAACACATCAACTGCGCAGTTTTAGAAATGCATGAAAAGTTCTCAATAAATCAGATATAGATCTTCCTTCTCTATATAATCAAACAAACACTGAAACTTTGATTGCATATATGTTAGAGTTAAATCCTATCAGACATTATGCCATACAGTGCATGCTTCTGTGCTTTAATTCTTACTGTCATATTCTTAATAGAGGTCATAATCTTATCTCATATTACTAATTACTTTTCAATATTTGAACCATGCTGTAGGAAGAACAGAACATTGTCAATGGCACATATTCGATTGTAATACTATTAATTTTTAATTTACAAATCAAAGGTCTAGCATAGAGTAATGAGGGTTAAAGAACGATCCCTTTCCCTATTACTTATAACTTTGGGGGGGTGTATCCAAGGACACTGAAAAGCAATCCTTGAGCAAGATTAGCTATATTAACATTTGCAATTTGAGTTTTTAATTTGAGTCTTGGATAACTCTCAGTTGAATAATTTAGTGTGTACCAATCCAACCATTACAGACTGAGAGAAGAAACAAGCCTATTTTCACAAACAAGATCTTTCATTAAATAAACGAGTACCAATATAATGTGACAGGTGATTTTCCCACTTGTATTAAAATGGGACTGCATCAATAGCTCAATCTAAGCCAGTTCAAATGTTCCCTTAAACTCCAAATGCATACATACACATTGAGATAGATTACATTTGCCTGATTTCATTAAACAATCTGCATCAAAGAATTATGATTACTACGAACCCAAATCCATGCTGAAATCAAAAGGTGAATGAGTTCTCATCATAAAGCTTAAAACGAAACAGATTACTCCAGTTAGAGCTCCCATGTGTATGAGGTTCTTCAACTGTATGCATGATTTAAATCTACCTATGATAAACTGTAAGTTCATAGTTTGGGAATACAGACATCTTCACTGTTACCTCTATGATGTTGAACCTGTTGGAAACAATTATAAAAGCGTGGGTTTCTGATGATTTGTGTTGCTTTTGGAATATTGGGAGTGTGGGACCTAACTCTCTATTCCCAAAGTATCAGGTTTACCCAGCCAACATTCAGCAGACACAAAGCACAGTAACTGTTGTTCTAAGTTCAATATAAGATCTCTAAAGGTTTACATATCACAAATGTGAACCCAAACATAGCTCTATGTTCCCCTTTTCAGTGATAAAACATTTAAACAGGGCTCCAAAAATATTGTTAAATATTATATGGAATTTACTTAATTCTTTGGAAATATGTAAATACATTTTGTGGCATGCGTACTCACTTTTGTATGTCTTTCTAACATTGGACAGGTTGGGACACTAACTATCCTAAGGCATCTCCATCAGTTAAGCTCTACCTTCTGTCTGTGCATCTGCCTTAAAATATGCCTTAAAATCTCTCTCAGGTATTTTGCTCATGCTTTTGTAAAGTCCTCTGCATTCAGTCCGATATGGATCAAGTAAGTTTTCCTGTTAAAGGTACTTCCTCCAGTGCTAAATCCAGTTGGAATTCAATCTGCCTTCTATTCTTGCAGAACCCTATCAAAGGTGCTTTTTGGCTCTGTTTCTCAAAATCTCTCCTCATCATATTTGTGTTTTTGATGGATCTATAGACCCAGGGGAAATGTACACATTTAACACCTACTTTGATACTATTGGCTCTTTCACATAAGAACGCAGAACCTAGGAGTGACTGTTTTACATTCTGCTTTCATTTACTACTAAGTCATATCTGCATTATCTGACATTAGCACCGTGGGCGGGGGTGCCAGCCAATCAGGTGGCTAAGAACGTTGGCTGACACTACCAGTGAAAGGCCACTTTCTATGCCGCCTGATGTCCTGCTCCCCTGCCAGCCATATTACCCTCACTCAACCCTTCCTTTGTTAAAATCCCAACCAATCCCATTTACCTGTTGGTCCCTGCTCTGGCTGCCATGGAAATGGATGTGCAGCTCTATACTGCACCCCGAGTTCCTAATTCATGGCGGCCATGTCGGTAGAGTATTTCCCCTCTGTGCACGGAAAGAAAATACTTTCCATTTAAAAAACTAAACAACATTTGCACCCGCTTAGCATGCTACATAGGTGCTAAGGGCGATATGCCCCTCGGTAGCTGGACCCAGACTCAGGGCATATTGCCTCAGCATTTCATAACTGAATTTAGGCAGAATATTTTGACAATTATATGAATACAGATTCTGTGTAATCCAGTGTATTATACTCTGAGTTTAGAGTATGGTGACCAGCATCTCTCATAGTTATCCAAGCCACATAAATGTGATAGCACACATGTGTCAGTCCTGTGGGCTACAATTCAGCTGTGGAAAGGTTATGTATTCTCCCCAGACAGGCGGTCCTTGCTGTTGTTGGCAAGACAGTAGTCTTGAGGATTACCTCTCTTTGTTTCTTTGTGAGGGCAGGTAACACCCAACTCAAAGAGACAGCAACTCCACAAGAAGCTGTCTTCGAATCAGGAATCAAAGTGCACACTCATCCTCAAAAGGAGTAGCCCCACACCATGGTGCTTCATAGGGTAGGGAAGACTGAAGGAGCTCATTATGGCTGGAGGATGGTTCCACCATCTTGTTTCCCTGTGCTTCTATATTTCCCTCCACTCACACATTGGGCACATTGGGTGTGATGTCAGAAGGCATAGTGCACTTGTTCCAAGAACATGGATTGGACCCCTTCAGAAGGCTAGCTTTGGGCAAATCACCTGGTGGCTTTTGCCTTTAAAAGAGGGGGCCTCCTACTACTTCTTTGATTCATCTCTGGATTTCAAACATTTCATTGGACCCTGTTAAGAGAAGAGTCCTTTCTCAAGTCCTGGATGTTTTAGGTGAAGACAGGTGCTCCAGGATCGAGGCAAGCTCAGTCCCCTAACCATCTCCAGGGACCATTGGAGGTGAAATGCTGCTGGAACAAGGCCGTTATCTCTGCCAGTCACACTGTTGTCCAGGACCCTACCATGTCTCATGACCACCAGGGTAGCCCGCAGGAATACACAAATCGTCATTCCCAAGTCTAATACACATACAGTAATCAGGGCTAAAAGGAGCAGCAAGAGTGTAGGCTGGTCATCACTATGGTATAGCTGGCGCTTAAAAATCCATTCACTTTATTATACATCTGGAGAGGCCCTCTAAGATGGCCACCACTGGATGACTTGCTTGGTCAACCAACAGGGCTGACAATACTGCCCTGAGCTTCAACACAAGGAAGCTGTCTAGTTCCCATGCGTGGAGCCTGCTTCACTTTGTAACCGCTTAGCAGCTGAACGCTTATTGTCGGTTCAGCAGAGCACATCTATAGAATCCTGACCCCAACACTATTTACTGGGTTGATTGAAGCAATCCTTCACATCTCTCTCCGCAGGGAAGCCAGTATTTCGACTACTCAAGTATCAGTGAATTCTGACGTGGGACCTGAAAGAAAGGAAAGAACCAAGGTCAGCTGTACCTGTGCTCATCCCTCATCACGTGTATTACAGTAAGCCCCAAAGACTCTGCTGCATAGTGCCTGACGGAACAACGTGCTGATATACCAGCGCCCGGTGACATCGCTCTCTCCAGAACCCAGAGCACAGTTAATCCGGGCATGCACGTGCTCATCAACATTGAGCTTTAGGTGCTGAAAAATTCCTGAGTCAGAACGTTGAACGCAGCAGGGCCCACAGGCAGCGTTTAATCACAGAGACAGTAATGTGGATAGCAGCACAGCACTAGATTACCAAAAACTCATTGCAGGCAGTACTGAGAACTCAGAAGCAGATAACTCTGAAGCAGGAGAGCACTCCACCCAGTAGCAACTAGCAAGAGAGGACAGTCAAACACAGAAGACAAGAGACATTTATCGAGCCACATCAGGTCTGTGTTCACTCCAGTGATGTAACTGGAGCAACACACAGGAACTCATCGAAACCATGCACCTCTGCATCTGACACCAGGACAGAGAGCTCCTTAAAGCAAAAAGCAAGGTGAGGGAAGGTGGGCTGGCAATGCAGTCATGTACTTGGGGAAGTGTGCTGGTAGTACATGGGATCACCAACATTCCACACCATCCAGCGAGGTCCTGTGAGTCCACAGTGCTCCTGCAGAGTTCAAGGTAAGTGTAACACCATGTTGGGGGACCCGTGAATGTGTGTGCCAGCCTTCCTTCTGTTTATGATCCAATAAAAATGTGGTTTTGTCCCTGAGACACTGGAGTGAGACTCACAACTCACTAGAGTCAAAGCACCCAGGATTCCTACCATTTCACTGTAAAATCACTTTGAGCTATGATTCAATCATATTCAGACCAGTTCGATCCAACAGGACCTTCCAGCCTTCCAGAGTTGTCTTTGACCCTCTATGACCTGCAAACCGCCCGTACAAACCAGTTCTCCACCGCACCACACCTGCTGAAGCACTTTATTGTCTGTGCTCAAACCAAGAAGTTTAAGCCCACGCAAAGTTTGAGCCCAGTTGCACTTGCATTACTCAAAACCACCACTTGAAGCGCTAGGCTCTTCATCAATGATCAGGTCAATGATCAAACTGACCCTGTTTTCACTCCGAACTGTACCCTTCAAGCCCTTGTATCTAACAGACTCACCTGTCCATCCCATCTCCAGCTCAACTGATGTCTAACCTCAACCTCCAAACTGAACATGGGCACCACCTTGATCTGCATCACCTGAGTAGCTCTTAGAACCGCAACCTTCTTCATTTAAACCAAACCTTGACATCTTCTCGCCACTGCATGATCACAACTGCAGCATATTGAACTAACTTGAACTCACAAATAATGCTAGGGAGCCCAGTTTGTTGCAATGCCAATGCACTGCAAAAAGTATTACTGCCTGATAACTGCCCCTCAACCCCGGGTTTCATTTATATTATACGGTTTAGATTTCTCCTGAGATATTTTTGAAGATTGATCTAGAGTTTTAACTGTATGTTGACTTCATCAGTTACTATAAGAAATATATGGTGCTGCAGAAAGCCCTCATAATAACTCAATAAACTTCAAGTTTGGCAAATTCACTGTGCAAATGCCTCTACATCCAGCACAAAGATCAATCAAGACATGGGGCACTCCTACCTCCCTCCCTGTTGGAGAAATTAGCCTGGTGAAAGCAATAGAGTTGGGCAAAATCTATCACTCTTTTTAGTGTGAAGATGACAATAAAATAGGAAAACACTTTTTATGAGATAGATTGCTAATATCTAACAATCTGCAAGTAACCTTACCTGATTGGATTCACCCAAAAGATGCATGATGTTGTCTATGGAGAGGGCAAGTATTTTGGAGAAGATCTTTGCATCTTGATTTAGTTGGGCTATGGGCTGATAGGACACAGTGGCCCTCATCACAAGGTTGGCGGAATGGGTTTACCGGCACCGGTAAAGGTGCCGGTGCCGGTAAATCCATTCTGCCCTACCTGGAGGTCTCCTCGCGGGACCCGCAATGGGCACCTGGAAAAACCAGGCATCCATTTCGGGTCCCGCGAGGACACCAGGGAGCTAGCAACGGGCCTGTTATTCACGGGCCCGTCATTAGCTCCATCCCCATTCCCATTGAGCCCTATGGGGGCTCGAATGGGAATGGGGATGGACCGGGTCCGGGTTCCTCGGACGGGAAATTACCGGGTCTGCCAAGGTTGCGATGGTCCGGTAAGTCCTCATTTGAGGAACCCGGACCCCGAATGCGGTAAGGAGGCAACCATGCCGCTAAAAGTGGCATGGTTCCCTCCAACCTCCTGGTGAGGGCCACTGTCTAGGCAGTCTTTTCTTGGTTTGAGGAATAGTGAAAGTCTTGCTTCTGTCACAGAATCTGTGATTCCCTCAGAATCCAAAAATATTGCACAAGTGGATAAAGGTTTAGCCAGTTACCTTGTGTAGGCTTAAAAGTAAAAATATTATGGCCAGAGGCCTTGTTGATAGGGACATTTGGGATGTCTGTCTCAAATTGTTCAGCAGAGAGTCTAAAGCCAACGTCTTCCAGTGTTCCTCAGAGATATACTGGTAGGTTGTCTTGTGCCCAGTAGTTGTTAAACTGTTGTGAGTTTATTGGATGCTCTGTATTTAATATATACCATGGGGGTCATTACGAGTGAGGTTGGTAAGGGGTTAACGGTGCCGGTAACGGTGCCGGAGCCGTCATCTCCTTACTGCCGCATTACGAGTCTGCTTGCGGGAGCGCACTAAGGATGGCCCTTTGTTAGCACCCTCCCCATTCCCATTGAGCCCTATGGGGGCTCGAATGGGAATGCGGATGTACCGGATCCGGATTCCTTGAATGAGGAATTACTGGGCCCTCCAAGGTTGGAATGGCCCGGTAATTTCTCATTTAAGGAACCCGGACCTAGTACCTAGCGGCATGGTTACCTCCTACCGTGTATGACATGTTTTAAAATAACATAGCTTTTCAGATTCTTTCTGCTTTAATTAACCATCTTTTGCCTGGATTTGTTTTGTGCAAGTGGGATACTGTCTAGCCTTGGACCTGCATGCCAAAACCTATCAACTACATTAACCTTACCAAAATATGTTTGCCGTTGACTGTGAACATCTTACTCAACTTTAGATTAAGGAGTAATCCTAGCTGCCCTCTGATATCTATGATAGGTCACTGATTTCTAAACAAGCCTATTCCTTTTTTATATGTTTCAAGGTTATACAGAGTGTTTGCTAACTCACTGATTTTATTCTTGTTGGCCAACATGAGAGATGTTGTTAGTGGTGTGCGCTCCACAATAACTGCCCTACAGGCATCCCATAGTATTTGGTGAGTTGTCTCCTCCAGCCTTCTGTGGAGAAACACCTTTCATTTTTCTCTGGGACTACCAACTCTTTCAATAATGAGTTGTCTGGTCTCTATTAGAAATCTGTTTTGAAGGACTGACATAAGACTTTGAGCATGAGTGAAGAGACGAGTGATCGGTTACTGACATGGCGCATATCTGTGCTTCGAAAGTAAATTCACGCTTACCCTGCAATACCCAGAATTTAATAAGTCTAGAATTTGAGTCATGCAGAAGTGACTCAAATATCTCTATATACCTTTGAATCCAACAACTACCATCCCATGGACTTTTATTGAAACATTTTAAATCATGGTATCTAGAGTTTGCTTTTAGATCATGAAAATGCATTTTTTTAAACCTGATTTCTCCAATTACACCTTCTAAGTTTTGAATAACAAATCTACACGTATATAATGCAAATATTGCACCTGCATTCAGTTTAGCCATGTAGCCAACATGTAACAGAGAAACATCGTTTTGTCTATGAAATTCTGCAAAGATGCATGCTTTCAATTTAAGAAAAACTGCTCACAGATCCAATCTAGTATTTCTGATATAATACTGACCCCAATGCACACACAGATTGACAAACAGACTGCAACTCCCAGTAATGCGTTGTACTGCGCCCCGCTGCTCTCGAGCAAGGTCTGCTCTATAAGATAAAATAAAATAAAATAAAATAAAATAAAATAAAATAAATAATCGTCACCTTGAACAACATTGACCTTGCCGATCATATCAAAAGATAAAATAATTATGATGATCCTCTTCTTGGAACCATGGGAATGAATAGTGGGCAATACAAACACACATCATTTAAACCATTAATTATGGCATTATAAATAACCATCAAAGGAAAATTTGGGTATGTAAAAACATGTATAAGTTGAACTAATGATTAGCTATTGATTGATTAATTAATTGAGACCTTCTTGGAAACAAAGAATATACACAAACACCAATATAGAATAGAACAGCAAAACAAATAAAATACAACATAATGATACAATCCAGTACTTTTTTTAAATACATTTTATTTACAAGTAGGCAGGCATGTTACAGTACACAGCAATTAGAAAGCATCACATTCTTGGTATAACACACAAGACATTCACATTGGTTATCTATGCCCAACTTAATAGATCTGTTCTGGGTGCCCTACACACATAAATATCGTGGTACATTAATGATCTGCTCCATTGCAGCTCTCCGCCCCATTGTTTGTCCGTGCAAGATAGTCCCGGAAGGGTACCCATATGTCTTTTGGCCTGCATCTCCATACAACCATTGCAGTATATCCCCCCTCCCTGTCATTGACAAATGTTAGTACCTTGAGCCATTATGCCTTGGTAGGGGCTGCCTTGGATTTCCAATATTTCAATATCCATTTTTTGGCAATTATCCAGCTCAAATTAAAGAATCTGCTTTCTTAGCCGTACATAGACCTTCTCAATGTCCCCCAGGAGGTACTTAGGAGGAGAAAGAACAAGGGTTATCTGCACTATGTCGTACGAAACACCTACAATTTCCTGCCAAAACTGTGCAACCAGTGGGCAGGCCCAGTACATGTGAAACAAAACAGCCTATGCCCTTCCGCACTTTACACATTCATCACTAATGTTTGAAGCAAATTTGGAAATATGTACTGGTGTATAGTGAAGTTGGTTCAACACATTAAACTGTATCAGATGAAACCTTCTATTAAGCGATACATCCCTGTTCATTTGACACCATAACTGTCATTGGTTGTCTTGTATTTCAATGGTTAAATCGGTCTCCCACTTCTGCCGTGCCCTGTTTATTGAGGTCTGCCCTTCTTGCCCTTCTTGACATAACCGGCATAGGCTACATACCAGCTGCCTGCTGTCTCCACTGGGCGCCACTGCTTCAAAGCATACATTGGTATCTGGCTCCAGCAGGAATGACAGCCATCGCTGGCGGACCACTGCCCTTACTCTGTAATACTGCATATTTTTAATTGGACTGTCTCCCAGTTTTGCTGTATACTCCTCAGGCATCTCAAACCACCCACCTGGGTACAAGTCTCGTATGATCATGCGCTTGTCAACATCCCATGACCTTTGCATGTTGAGGTAAAATGTTGGGGGGAGTCCTGGGCCATTCCACAAGGGAATCGCCCCACAATACATGGTGGTAACCCCTATCCTCTTAAACAACCATGACCACGCGTTCATTGTCATGCGAACTGGGTTGAAGGTACAGGAGTCTGCCTGCTGGTCACCGAGAATGAACCATCTTAGATTCATCAGTGCTATAAGTTTCCAGAGCATGGTGTATCAGCCCGGGAGACGAGGTATACCAGTGTCTGGCGTATTGCACCTGCACTACAATATAATATAAGTGAAAGTCAAGCACCGCTAGGCCCACCTTGTTATATGGTTCCACTAACCCGGGCCACCCGCTACCCCATACATAGTCAATAGCCAGGGATTGCAATTTAGTAAAAAAAGTAATCTTCCACGCCATATTGGGATACTGCTAAAGTAATACAATAATTTAGGGACTACCACCATCTTGAGTAAAAATAGCCTCCCATACAATGACATTGGCAATCAGGCCCATAATTGTAGAGATACCATCTACCTGTTGGGGACCCACCGGGACTCCAGAATATTAGCAGGTTCTGGCGTGTTATCCGTCAACGGGAACAGCTCTGACTTGGCCATGTTTATTTAATAGCCAAGTAGTATGTGAATTTACAGACCTCCTCCAGTATCCGTCCCATATTCCACTCTGGATCCCAAATATATAATAGGGTATTGTTGGCATACAGCGATATGATTAGTGGTGGACCTGCTTTTCGGATCCCTCTATGACTATGGCGTTTACGACCTGTCAGCTTCACCATATCTGCGCGCCTGAGTGGGTCTCGCCATGCATCAGACCTTCTCGTCCGCCAGATCTTGGAACTTCAATACGTTTCCTTTGATCAGACCCAACAATACCGTATCATTTGTGATGTCAGACTCATTCTTCAGTTGTCTCAACCTTGCTTCAACCTTGTGCATTTCAAACCGGACTTCGCTTAGTACCTAGATGGTCAAGGACATCATTTCCCCCCATATCCATACCTTAAAAGTTTCCCACACCGTGGCATAGTGAAGTACAGATCCCTCGTTCCTCCCAAAGAAACCCTCATTTGTTTTCCTCCAATGAGAGGCGCAGCTCGACATCCTGCATTGATATGATATGACAGGATATTTATAACGTGCTTAATACCCAGATGGTTTTAAGCGTGGACCAGGGGATCGGACCTGTGTTGCTCCGTGTCATCTTGCTTTCAAGGCAAGCATGTTGAACCTGAGCTATCCTCCCGAGATGGCCCCTTCATCATTGAAGGGGCCATCCTCCACAATGGTCGAGGTACTGCAGACCCCTCCTACCTTAACGATATCTCAACTGGTGAATGATCAGAAAGGGTCCTTGGGTGGATCACACAATCCTGCACCTGTGTCACCCATATAGTGGACAGTAACCGGTTGTCTATCCTGGACTGCGCATTATGAACCGCTGAGTAGTAAGTGTACTCGGCCACCCCCACATTGCGGTCTCTCCAGACATCTACTAGCTTGATTTGAGTCACAAGCTGAGTGACCATGCACACTGCCCCGGATAGAATTCGCAGAGTGATTTTAGATCAGTCCAATACATTGTCGAGAACCATGTTGAAGTCCCCTCCCCATATTATCGGGGTGACTGTCATTTTCGTATCCTGGCCAGGTCCACTTAGAAACTGGGGTCATCTATATTTGGGCTGTATGTGTTAATCAATACCATCATTATGTCCGAGAGCCTCCCCTACACAATTACATAGCGACCCTGTGTGCAAATGCTCCTTTTTTCCTCCTGAAAGCACAGTGCTCGATGTATTAAGGTAAGCACCCCATGGCCTGTGTCAAGTATTCCATATAACAATGCTGACCTCCCCATCTGGGTGCAGACACCCTGTTTAACGGCCCTTGACTATGCGTTTCCTGAACCATTACTACTCAGGCTGGCGACTGCCCAAATATGCGAGAACCTTCCATGCCTTAATGGGATAGGTAAGACTCCAGACATTTCAGGCCATGCATTTCACATCTTCACCTGTATCTTCTGATGGAGCTTATAATATACACCTGCCATCCCACCAGTAATTGCAGGCCATACCACTCGTATTTAACTAGCAACACATCTGCCAACATTTTGAACTTGATTCCACCCCCTATTCCTCCCCCCGAACCACCCCCACAAACTGGGTGCTCAACACACATCCCCATTCAGGCCCATCCCCCCTCATCCCTTTCACCCCCCTGATAACAGCCACCCTTCCCTCCCTCATCATGACCCCCAATTTGATGATGTAGCCCATAACAGTAATGGAAATCTCTGGGGGTGCGCTGCAAACAGCAAAAACACAATTATGACAACAGAGTGGTGCAAAACCAGCGTTTCACAAACACTAGATCCATGTGCCATCTCATTGTCGCTACATACAGAATAGTTCAGCAGTGTACATTTCCCGCTCAGTCACTTGCATCATCCGGTTCACCTCTCTCTCCCGTACCAGGGTTACAGTTGTTTCTACCCTCCTGTGGCGGGAGTGGGATGGACGCCTCCACGTAAGCAATAGCATAGCAATAGCATATGATGGTGTAGCTGCAATTTCAGATGTAAACATAAGAGCATATGGGAAATGTCTGGCTCTGGGCACTCTCTTCACTGGGTCATTTGATCTTTGCTGTATCTGAACCCCGGCTGCAAAATTGCAGTAAATATGCACATTACTGCCTCATATCGAAGTGTGCCCTGCTCTCTGGATAGTTTCAGGACAATGTCTCTATCACTGTAATTGAGTAGTCGCGCAATCATTGTGCGTGGAGGGGCCCCTTGCTTGGGGACCAGGTGAGAGTGTGATGCGCAGTTTCAACCAGAAATTGTGGGGAAAATGTTGCCGCTCCAAGCAGGGCCTGAAACAGGTTTTCCGCAAATGGCTCCGTAGGAACCTTACATGCTGCTTCTGGCATTCCAACTATGCACACATTATTGCATCATGAGCGCGACTCAAGGTCATCACACTTACCCTGCATCTTTGTCAATTCTGACTGTAGAGTCGCTACACTGCGGTCGTGTTGGCCCACCCTATCTTCCACCTCTCCGATTCTGGTTTTTGCCTTGTTTATACAGACACTTTCTTTTTCCAATTTGGATTTCAGCGAGCCTATATTCGCCACTATGTAGTCCAGTTTGACATTGACAGACATAAAGCCATTCTACAAAGCTGTCATCAGTTGATCTTCATGGGTGTCAGCGGTCAGCACTTCTGGGCCACAGCTTTGCCCTGGGTCCTCTGCCCTTGGGGTCCTCACTGGGTTGTTAGTGAAGGAATCCACGGGTCCATGTTTCTTCCCTGAGCCCTTTGTCATGTTTTCTCCAGCATTGCTGTCTCCCTTGTACCATCACTGGTTCACTAGCTGTGCCCAGTATAGCCCCTAGCCATGACCACCCCCAAGTGTGCCTAGGGGTATCATGGATAACAGGTCTCCTCTCGAGTGATCCCAATTATCAGCAGTTCATCAGACCTACCAACTATTATTGAGGGGCGCTCCATAACACAGCACTCCAGCACTGTGTCTTGTGGGCGAGCTTCTTTGATGGGCTTGTACTGTTCAATCTGCCGCTAATTGTCTCCCCACAATTCTGAGGGGCCGCACTGGAATGAGGAGCCCAGCATACTGAGCTTAATGCCGATCAGTGGGTCTGAGATATTAGTATGGCAGGGCCACCGGGCGGGGTGTTGCATACAATAGAAATGGCTTCCCCTCTCAGTCCCTTGCAGTGGTAGTGTGATACAGTGCTAGCCACCAGTCCTAGTCACATTTGCTTTCAGTGATCTCAGCCCAGGATTGCAGAATGCCCAAGTGTGTGTGCCCCTCTAATCCATCCTGCTTATTGGCCACAATATGTCCCGTGGCACCTTGCACTCCTCTCCTCCTCCAGCAGGCCTTTGGCCAAATGACCAGCTGTCCCCTGTGCTCGGTCTTCTTTGGATTTCAGCCTGTCTCCGGGCCCCAGAGTGCCTCCAGGCTCCAGTCACTGCAAGATCGTGTTTTGCTGTACCACCAGGGGGGCTGCAGGCTGCCAACAGAGGATGCAGGGGCAGAGACAGACCTCCAAAAATCCTGTCTGCCTCCCCCGACTTCCAGCGCAGGCTCTCCACACTTACCCCACCAACCAAAGCCAGCATTCTATACCTCACAGATTGGACCGCAACCCAGTCATTTTACTAATACCTGTGCTCGGCAGCATGGGGAACGCTGGCCGTGTGCTCTCCTCCTCGCACCCCGGTCCAAATGGCTGCCAGTCTTCAAGGAAGGTGTCATCACAGGGTAAGCTCAACCCAGGCCGCAGGAGACTCTATTCCCTCCTCCTCTTGGCCCTCTCCACAACAGGTGCAGTTTATTTGGTGCTCCGAGTTCGGCAGAGACATCTAACGTCCGGAGTCCACCAGTCTCCCCCTCTCCTCTGCAATGACTTCAGGCTCCACCCTCACACCACTGACCCAGTACATTTTCGGTCGGTGTGTCCCCAAGGCTCCATGCCACTGCTGCCTTCTGTTCAATTACTGGTAGAAGGCTCAGAGAAGGATATTTGCTAATTCAGGATGTTGCCGGGGCCGAAGCTCCAACTCAGGCTGCCATTTCTCTTACTGCTCTGTAGCAGCCCCTAGGATAAAATTCAGTTTTAAAACATAGCTATTGTTTTGACTTGTTTTGACTGAAATGTACATAAAATATTACCACATGTAGAGGAAAGGGTGAGCATATAGTTTATTTATAATGAATCCTCTCAAGTCCATCAAGAATCACACTGTGTTTTGGGTATTTGCAGGAGTAGTCAGCTAAAGTGGTATATTGACCACATGTATTCCATGTTGCAAATAAAAAAGCTCCAACAGTTGAGGTAACCTCTGCATCAAAAACACCTTGTAAAACCTACATACTCTGATTTATGTCCATATACATTTTGGCTCTCAATCTACGACCTAACCTCCTATTTCTCACACAATTATATAAAGAACAAATCAACAAGGAATGTGGCACAATTAGTACCTTTAGGTGACAACTGCATAAAATAGTGTTTCTCATTTTGCCTTGTTGAATTGTTGCTTAGCTGTACTTGTTAAATTTGTCTAATATAAATACATGTTTTCTTGAAGCTTAGTGACTGAATGCATGGGTGAGCAATGGCAAGGGTCACCCCTCCCAAAAAAATGACACCTCTCTTTTATTTTTCTTGCCAAAAATCAAAATGTGTGCTTTATTCTTGTTTATTTTAAGGTCGTCCTGTTTTAAATATTGGTCTACAGCTGCTGTTGTGCTTGTGTTAAGATTTTTATACAAAAATACTGCCTGCAACAGCACTTAGGAAAGCCCACTTTGGGTGAACAGGGTTACACTACTTGGGTATAACCTGAACCACACAAAGGTTTGGTAGAGTGGCGAGCAGCCATGCGTGGTATAAGGAGGGTAGAGAGCTGTAGTGAGGTACAAACAACGCAGAGCCTACATTTAGTCCGAGAAAACACAGAAACTCTTAGAATGTATATAAAACATAGTTATTTAATATATATGCTAAGGCACACTGTTGTAACATTCAAGTCAAATAAGTACTATAAGACAGTAAAATAATAGAATAACACTTGCAATATTTTTTGGAGAATAAACAACACTTGTAGTCACACTAGAATAGCATTTTCAGTTACAAATCACATAGTAAAACCATAGTAAAGCCACCTGAAACATATATGCAAACTTTTCCAAACTCTTACTACTGTGATACTCGGGAGGATAGCTCAGCGGGATTGTGCTCGCCTTGGAAGTAAAATAACATGGAGCAACACAGGTTCGATCCCCGGGTCCGTGCTTAGAAACCTCTGGGTATTAAGCAAATTATAAATAACCTATCATATCATATCAGGGGTTGGGCAGAAATAGGCAGGAAAAAAAGAGTACAAGGTTCAGAGTGGAAGAGTCCAATAGGGCCTCTTCTTGGTTTTTAGGTATGTAAAAGTTAGGTTTCACAACTCAAGGAAGGCAAGAAGTTTCCTTGAAGGGTTGCCCCAAGGATCAATGTCCAAAGGCAAAGTCAGAGTACAATGGGTTGTCCACTTCAAGCTAACTCTTTGGAGCGCTGGAGGGGTTGCGAGATACAGGTTTTCTGCTGCCCCCCACGATCACAAGATTAGGCAAGCAGGCTCCTAGTAAGATTTACCAGAAGCAGGATAGTACCTTCAAGTGAAGAAAAAGCTGTTGCAGGACGGTCCCAGTGGTGAGGTGACAGCAGATCCAGTCACTGGTTTCTGTGTCTTGTCAACAAAAGAAAGGGACTTTGGTAGATCTGGTGACAGCTCTCATGCATATGGATGCCCAGCAAATAATCTTCATGGTTCTGGCTTGTAGGTGCCATTTTCAGGCTGGAGTGAAGGACAGTTTTTGTGGTGGAAGACTCTTCTCCTTTTCCCGGTCTGCATATCTGGTGAAGGTCTCTGGAGAGCTGGTTTGAATCATTGTAGGATTAGGAGGATGCCCCCAAAGTTCCAGCCGAAACCACACTTCAGGCAATGATGCACAGTGAAGTAGGGTATTGGTGAATTGCAGGGATATCGCAAATTGTATTTCATCTTGGGACTGCTTAGGCCCACCAATCCAAGGGAGGAATTTGTCATTTTTGGATCTTCCCTGTGCTTAGAAGTTAAGGTCAGGACAGCAGTGGTACTCAGCAGGCTCTGGCGGTCGCTGGAATTTGTAGGCAGCATCCTTCTTTGTGTTTCTTATTTGGAAACTTCTGTTCCAGTGGTTAACTCTGAGTTTCAGCTCCAGGACCTCATATTTAATTGAGGAACACCAGATTAGTCCACCAATCATGACCCAGGCACTATTCAAACTTGGGGGGTGGTTGTCCAATGGGGACAACTGAACTGTTTTCAGTCATCCACACTGCAGGACAAAGGACAGGGGCGTTTTGTTCACGTCCCCCATCTCCTGTCCTGACAGTCACTCAGATATCCTTTGTAGGCTTTCCTGGGGAAGGCAGCGAAGACAAAGGGACCAGAGAATCCTCCCTCACCCAGGAAGCTAGAAGAAGACATCAAAAAGGACAAGTCATCTTGTTCAGGGCTTAAAAAATGAGAGACAGCATTTTTGGTACATGGTGTCCCTTGTGTTCCCTACCACAGCTGCAAAGACAGCCTGTGACAGAATCCACAGAAAGTCATGCACAAAGTTGCACTGACACCAGCCTGCAGATAGAGCTTGTCACAGTAACCAAAAGGTTACTGGAGAATCGAGAAAAGGGATACTTTGGATTCCCTCAGCACTCCATGTAATGTGGGGTGTGCTGATCTCACAAAAGAAAATACAGGTAAGATAAAGGGTATCTCTGTGCCTTGGCAACTGTGAGTTAACCAAGGGAAAATAAAGAAATGCTAAAGTGGAAGCTCTAGGCGCTCCCAGCAAAATGAAATACCAAAAAGAGGTAAAAGGGTTCCCAAAAGCAGAGTAAAAGACGAGTGAGTGTGGAAAAATGTTCCCAGTCAGGAGAAATAGTCAAAAATCTAATGGTCCATTAAAATGTGCTGGGGGACTTGCACGTTAAGAAAATGTCAAACAAATATGGAAATCTACTCTTTAACAGCTTGCAATGCAATGTGCATTCTTGGAAGAAATACAAAGTCATACTCATTTAAAAGCAGGTGTACCTGTTCCCCTCCAATTTGTGGAACATTCCGAGACACAGTTAAGATATTATCAGCCATGTGATTCACATATAATGCACACCAAAATGCAGCATGCAGGACGCCCTGCCACACTCCCCTTGTAGTCATAAACCATTTTCATAGCTTCTAGCCAAACATTATATCCTTCAAAATCATTTGCAAGGTATGTAATTGGTCATTCAATGTTATCTATGATGAATCAATGTTATGCATTACCATGCAATTTGCATACCTCTTCCGGGCTAGATGAACTTCATATTAGAAAAGGGCCTCATATGGACTGGATTTCAATACCAGGAAGCTGTGACTTGGTCATCAAAGAATGACTGTTATTCCCCACCGCTCTGAGCCCAGTCAAATGAACAGTCTCTGTGGAGTGGGAGAAGTTATGATCCAGAACTCCCTGTATTTATCGTGTCCCTTGCAGTTGACCCAGGTTACTATTATTACTTGTATGAACATTAAACACCTTTGCAAAGTGTGATCCCCATGTGTCCTATGGAATCTTAACAATTATGCTAGAGCTAAAATGTCCCATCCACTGGGGAATATGTTTCCAAAATATCTTTGAGTTATTTTACCTCCCTGCTCTTTCTAAAGAATCCCATTGTGCTTGATGAAAGGACTTTTTCTTTTCTGACATTAAAATCTTATATTTGGCTCTGGCTTTCATCATATCATTTAAATATTTGCTTCATTTATAGTACCTTGGAGTGTGATGTTCCAGTCTCCACAGTCTATGTTCAACCAAGAAAGACATTGGGACTCATTACACGGATGGCAGTAAGGGTTTACCGGTACCGGTATTTTACCGGTACCGGTAAATCCTTACCGCCTTACTACGAGGTCCCTTTGCGGGTTGGGGAATTTAACGCCTGCTTTTTGCAGACGTTAAAAACCAACCCGCAAAGGGACCAGTGGAGCTAATTACGGTACCGCAATTTGCGGTACCGTAATTAGCGCCTTCCCCATTCCCATAGAGCCCTATGGGGCAAAAATGGGAATGGGGAAGGGCAATGGTGGAAGGGGGAATTACTGCCCCGCCAACCTTGGATTGGGGCGGTAATTCCCCTTTCCACCAAGGCGGTGCCGGTATTTTACCGGCATGAACCATGGCGCTAATAGCGCCATGGTTCACCGCCATCCGTGTAATGAGGCCCATTGAGTTTTTTTCTCTGCCTTCCCTTTGCTTCTATTTTTTTATTTGTGAGCATACGTGATGTAATGTAATATAATTGTCATTTGTATAGCGCCTATTTCCATTGTTATGGTCTCAAAGCACTGTAGGTGAATGACTTCGGGGGACTGAAGACCATGATATGGGAACATTGTCAGAAAGAGTATAGAATGTGTGTGTGCATTTTGGGCGATGCAAAGTAGGATAGGGGTGGCCATGTCTCAATTAGCTACCTATAACAAACTGGCATGTGGATGGGTGCTATGCATTCACCTGGAGAGCATGCAACTCATTATGTGTCCAGCTAGGCCAGATGTATGTTGTAGGGGATAGCTGCATTCTAATGACAGAGGTGTTGTGCGATTTGTTTTAAGTGGTGTATGATAGCAGATGTGTGTGAGTAGCTGTCCATGCCTTTGGCTACAGTCCATATGCATGGAGTGTGATACGTACCCACATACTCGGGCTGGTTTCTGGGTTTCGTAAGTCTGCTGGAGTTTATTCTCTGCATCCCTTTTAAATTTCATGGTGGATTCATGGCTTACCTGGAGGGATCTTAACTTAACTGAATATGACGGCAGGGCTCTTTTAGGATGCAGGGGTAAAAATCCAGGTCCTGAGGGCACTCCAGAAGGCCAGGTGTTCCTCAATGCATCGGATGCTGAGGGGAAGTCAGTTCCAGATTGAGGGGGCTTGGACGGAGAAAGAAGACCACTCTAATCTTGCCGATTTGAAGGAAGGGATCACAAGGAGGAGTGCAGTGCCTGAGCCCAAGATTCTGTTGAAGGTATACTGGGCCTGTCTTGTAGAAGGCAAGGTGGGTGATGAACGATAACAGTAACTGATTAAATGTTGAAATTAAGCTATCTACTATTCCAACAAACAAATTCTGAAAAGCGTCTTACTAAGTTCCCTATTTCCCGAAGAGTGTGGTGTTCATTATATTGATTTTTAAGATGGAGTTCCCACATTTCTCAAAGTTTGGGTGTATTTTCAAACGTGTAGATGTCTCCTTCTGGGCCAAAACTGCTTTAGCAATTATCTTTTCTTTGTAGAGTCAGGACATTGTGATATGAATTTCAAAGTTCTCTTACTTTAGTTATTCATCTATGTTTATCAAAATATGATTAAATACGGTGTTGGATCCTCTGATATTTGTTGGGATGCATGTACAGTGTCCCTGCCAGGCCAACATAAGCACATGATGCTTTAATTAGGGTTGACACATGTTAGATACTCACAAATAACAATATTGAAAGAGCAACAAAATGTATCATTGTTGTGGTTGCCGAGGTCATAGATAGGGCAGCATTTAGGCCAGGTGTTTTAAATTCTGTAATTGTAATAACGTAGTAGTGTGTGATGTGTGGAAGACCAAATTAGGTGGAAAATGGTGTCAGCAAGCTATTGTGGTAGAAGCGAGTTTGGTGTATTAACATGGCAAGGGTGTCGCCATTTCGAATGTTAAGGCCTAGCGCACGATGAATAACATAGAATGCAGGCCATGATGTGGAGCTGCAGCTCTGTTTGTTTCTGCTGCAAAAGCAAATCCCCCTTTCCTGTTACCCAGTAGAGAAACCAAGGTCAGAGGCATCCATGGTACACAGATACATGCTAATTGTGTCCCGCTGCAGACCTTGAAGAGGGTTGGACTGGAATGTGAACTGGTAAGGATGTGCTCGTTGAAGGGCAAATTCATGAGATGCTATTGCGCAAGATGAAGATTAAGAGCACTACTGCCGTCCCCATTGCGTGCTCATCCCATTTGAATAACAATTAGACACACAACTAAAAGCACATAAAACCCTGAAATTCAGATTCAAGAGTGGAGCCCTGGTTACAGAATTACTGGTCATGTAGGGTCCAAAGGGAATAAGGGGGAGCCTAGTCTGGAACTGTAAGGACTTGATACCATGCGACTCACCTGTAGCATGATATGTCGTCTGGAGCGATGCTAGAGACCAAGCACAACAGATGTCCACCTTGCCCTAGTAAACAGAGTAAGAGTGTGCACCTGATGGACTGAGCCCAAGGGGGAAAACCCTGAATGGAAAAAACTCCATCAAAGCTAGTGAAGAAGTCAGTGTTTTGAAGTGTAGAAAGGCAGCTCCAGTAAGCAGGAATCCAGATGGCATATCACGGTATCCAGGCAACAGAGACAGAGAAGCCTCAGAGCCCAGCAGGGACTCTGGAGCTCAAGCAGGTAGAAGAAAGAGGATGTGAGACAAGAAGGCAGCTCAACAGGTAAGTACGGAAAAGCAGGGAGCAAGGAAGACAGAGGCAGAGCAGAGAGCAAGTGATCACAGAAGTGAAGCAGAGAAGACATGGAACAATTGAGGAGCAGCAGCTAATGGAAAAAAAACAGGAAACACTGTGTCAGTCCCACAATAGGGATCAAAGCGATGCAAAGGTGCTCACCTACTGCTGGTGTTTTAAGGAGTAGCTTCACTGAGTTCAGCGTGCAGATTCTTTGACAACAGGACACTGGGGGACATCTTGGAAAACAGCTGAAATGCCTCTGAGGCTGTGGAACATATAGATAAGCCACCACCACCTTGAAGGGATGTAAAATCAATGAGGATGCCACCCCCACCACTGCTGCCAGAGAGACCATGGTTTCCTAACAGGAACGTTCCATAATTTGGGATAAGAGGAGCAGAAGTGATGCCAATAAATTGAGTACTAGTTTGGGGAGACAGCTTGTGTGCACTGCAACATCTGGGTTGATGAGAAGGCCTCTTGTCCATTAGTGCAGAGTTGGCTTCACCAAGTTACTTTGATCACATCTGGAACTGGAGGGTGCACACCATGTGGCGGTCTCATTTTACGAATGTATCAACAATGGGAAGCCACCAATCAGGTACCTATATGTTAAACCATATTCGTATAATACCGCTTTGTTATGAATATTGACCTAAACCCATTCGCGTTGCACAGAAAACCGCATCTGAAATGTTCCGCTTTTCGATCAACTTCGCTGCCATTTTAAGAATCATCCGCCATTTTAATTTCGGCATCTGCTTTGTGTTAAAAATTGGTGGACTGTGTTTTCAACTTGCAGCCGAGCCGAACAACTTTTGAGTTCTGTTAATGTTTAGGCTGACCGAGAGCAGACTGTTTGTCATATGCAAAGAAACCTTGTGACTCGTATGAACTGCAACCAAGTGTTGTCTGCGCTCACAAGCCTCATCCTCATATAAAAAGCAAGACAATGTAGAACAAACTCAGATTGTGTGTTTTTGCTGGACTTCATTGTAGAAATTCTTGAAACAAGGCTTACTGTGGATCAGAGAATCAACAGCATCATTGTAACTTCATGGACATGCAAACTGGTTTAATTCTTTATACAATATTGTAATATTTGACATGTGAACTGGGCACAAACTCTAGCATGTAACTTATTAGTTTGGAGAGGAGCTGGACAATGTTTTGAGAAATGTATAAATGTTTCTGTGTTTAGATATCCAGCACTCTCACCCCTCACTGTGTCTTCTGGTACACACTGTAAGTTGTTGGGAGCCAGATGGCTATCTGTTTTGCTTTGACTGTACAGTAATAAAAGATACTCGTATCTTTTCAACCCATGATTGGTGTATTTCATTTGTGGTACTAAGCCTTGATATTTCTTTGGTCTTTCATATAGTTAATCATCACAATGTAAGGGACCACGTGTTTATTGGAATGGGGTTAGATTCGATGTGGCCAATTGGTCCCGGGACTATAGGGAGGATTAGCATGTTCTATTGGTGGTAGCCAATGAGGGTGGAGGGATCATGTTGTACTCATTATTATGCATAGTACTGTTGATTTGCAGTTTCTCCACTATAGATGTACTGTCTTGAGATAACATGAGCTTCATGTCAATTTGGTTATATGGGACAGTCTGAGACCTTTCTGCATGTAATACACCTTGTTTTCCCTTGCAAAGAGTTGCAGTGATTATTTGGCTGTCTTGCATTATTTTTAGGGGTAGATTTTGGGCTGCTTTACACCTTGTTTTTCCTTGCAAAGAGTTGTAGTGATTATTTGGGCTTCTTGGATTATTTTTAGGGGTCGATTTTGGGTTGATTTCCTTTCATATTATACATTAGGGTTAGCTAGAATCTGCTACATTTTTTTTCCTTTTATGTCAGTTGGCTTGAAAGAGTAACTTAAAACAGGTATCCCATATGTTGTCAACCTTTCTTCTAATAGGTATAGCATACTTCTCTCTTCTCCAATGTAAGCATTTAGGTTGCAACTATTTATGACTCATCATTTGTTTGTTTGTGTTTGGGATTTTTACATTCTCTTGTCAACAAAGACAATATCTCTGCTCATTCACTTGCATATTGGCAATTACCATAGAAGTTAATAATCTTCAAAACAGGAATACTTAATGTCAGTGGCCATTGCTTATATTGTCTTGATTGGACATTCCCGAGACAATTTGCAAGTCTCCAATTGGCATTATGTATTTAGCCACCTGCCATCCTGTTATTATTATTAGGGACCACATACTTACTAAAATGTACATATAATCCTAGATCCCATGTATCTATCAGCCAGGTCTCTTGGGAATCAGTAATTCATGACTAAAGAGAAAAACAGCACAATCAGCATCCACAATTATTGGCGGAATGCCTGATAAATTGCAGTTTTTCCCCAAAATGTGGCATAGCGGATACCCACCATAATTCTCTCTGCTTGCCAATAGTTTGTTTGTGTAATGTCTGTCTGATGTGTAGTCCACATCATTAGGAAATAGACAGACCATAAGAGAGGGGAAAGGGATGTAAGTGATGGAAAGTCTATGGGACTTGAAAGTTAGCTTTCTTGTCAGGCTTGGCAAGCTTAACCTCCATTGGTTAGCATTTGCTGATGATATTCTCTTGTTTGATAGAACGTTGTTTGGACTTCACGTTAAATTACATCTCTTTGCACAGTATGCACATGAGTTCAATCTTATCTCTAATGTTAATAAATCAAGTATAGTGATTTTCAACAATATGAATAGGAGAGTCACCTCATTTAACTGGTCAATTGACGAATTACCTATCCAACATGCACATTTAATACATTATCTGGGCTCTAATCCGTGTGACATAAAATCATTAGCTGTGTGGATGCAATCCTTAAATACCAATGCTAAACCTTTAATCTCTCAAATGAGGATATTCTATAGAAAATTATGTACATTTTCGATGAACCCGTTGTTTGAATTCTACACTTTAAAAGTTTAAGCGATCATCTTGTATGGTTTAGACATGTGTCTTGGCTACATAGAGTGTTTTCTTGATCAACTCAAAGGGCGAATCTGCAAGGAGTCACTAAGGTTCGCCAGATCACACCATAATGCACTATTGCGCCATGAATTTGGGATGATATCATTGTCTGCTAGATTTAAGTGGAGGCTCTTGAAAAACTTTGGAACAATTAGTGCCCCTCTTGTAAATTCTTTATATGAGGATCTTTTAACAATGCTTAAAGCAGTATATCCAGGGTACATGGCCTTATATGATGGAAAAATGAAAAACTTATTGAAAGAAATAGACTTGAATATTGAGGACTTGCTATTAAGTCCGGCAGATGGTAAAAAAAAAGAATATACGATTTTGACTGGTGTCGCACTACAGAGAACCTCGGCAAATGTATCTTATGCAATTTCCTTGTGAGAAGGCACGTGATACATACCTGAGATTTAAACTAAACCAGTGGTATCCCAACACTTTAGGTACTGTGGTGGATGCTTGTCGTTTTTTTTTCATGCCACATCTGATTTTATTTTGCAAATACTTTAAAGTGGCTAGAATTAGGAATTTGGGTAAAGTTAATATTGGAAACACCCTACTCTCAAGAGTATTGCTATGGGCCAGATGCATGTGGGGTACAAACCCTGCTCTCATCCTTGCCCTATCTCGATTATTAATTATTATTAATGTGGCACTATCAGATAAAGTGAATATACTGCAAAGGATAAAGGATTAGATCCTCATTGAGTCTGTGACTGTTGATGAATTGCATTAAGTCACTAGACCAATCGAAAGGGTTTAAGCGTGTATTATAGAGCATAATGTGAGACATCGAGATGCATTTAGTTGTTTTGCAGGTAGCCTGAAGAGGGTGAATTACTTAACATGACAGTGTGAAATCAGGCAGCACAACGAGCAGTGATGGCTGCATCGGGTGATTTAGAACGTTCTAATGTATGATTCAACTACTTATCATGACAGAAATTGGAGTATGTCTATGCGCTGGAACCGGCCATAGCACCAACCATATGTTTACTTTACCAAGTCATTAACGGTCTTAATATGTGTGATTCTTGGATTAGATGTTAGGGAACACTGTGTTGAGCTGTGTGCAAAGGTTATTGGCAAGTACTTGGAAAAACAAATAAGTCTTCCCGGCTACATTTTAAAAGCAGTTGTTGTATGCACTTTGGTGGAAGAAGAGGCCCATGTAATACCTCTTTTTCATTACAAGTAGTAGTTTGTTGTAATGCACATATGATTAATTAGACTTGTTTTAAGTGGTTGCACTATTAACAAGCTGCTTATTATTTTGCACATTAGCTATTTGCACATGCAGCAAGATTATAGTGCGGCTTAGTTTTAAAGAATTTCAAGATGTGTGTGTTTGTTTGTGTAATGTATGTACTTATGTATTTTAGGCTAGAATGGTACTGCTTTCATGTAATGGAATGAGTCATTTGTGTTAATTGATTATGAGTCTAAATATATTGTATAACTTGTATAAATGTAAGGATGTAAAAGTGTATTTACAAACTGAAGACAACAATAAAAACTATTAAAATAAATGTAAAACGAAAAAACAGATGTGGGGAGGCAGGGCAAGGGCATTACTTGGAAGTTAAGATTAAAGGAGTTGGAGAGGCATCCGCTGTGTTGTGTATTACTTTATTGAAGGTGTCCACCGGCCCTACTGAAGGGCTACAGTCTAGTCACTTACTCTCTGCCAGCATATGTATGTGGATTCCTGGCTACAATACTTTTTTACTTTTCCTTTAAATTTAAATTGGAGCGCGATGCTTGGGCTTGACATTGGTGTTGCCATTAAAATGTACTTGGTTTGCCATGTGTGACAATCCTGCTGGATTTTTCTCAGATTAATGCTCACATTCCTTTGGAAAATTTAAGTAATTTTTGATTTGGGAGTCTGCAGAATGGAGATCCCTTTGGCTCCATCTTCAATACAAATGCAGAGACCGGTTGAAATGCCAACTACCTCTTGTCTCACTACAATATTCAATTCTTATCCAGCGTATCATCATCTCGTTCTCAATATGGACAATCCCAGAAGAACTTCAATCCCCATTATATTTCTTTTTTTTGTAATACGTTTTATTTAAATCATAGAAAATATGAACAATCAGACAAAGTGAAAGCAGTAGTACTTGTTACAAACATCTCCATAAGAAATAGAGTAACAGCATACATTGTAAATGCACACTAAGGAGATGTGGTAACGAAAAAGCTAAATGTATGACAATACGGTAAGAATAATACCCCATATGGTAGGACAATTGTTAGGTGACACGTACAGTTTTAGGAGACACGTGTAATTTTTATTTATTTTTTTCTTTCATTTTATTTCATTTAGTTTATACAAACTTTTTGAAAAGATTTACGATCCCTCCATACACATCTTACAGAGGCAGAGAGATAGAAAACAGTCATGTGAAGCACAATTTCACAAGGGTTGCTCCGCCGACGAAAAGGAACAACTGCACATAAAAGCACCCACAGTCTTCCTGGCAATTTTGCATTGGTTTACAGGCTGCCAGGGTTTTTTCAATCGGTGCCTTTTGGATTGGTTTCGCAGTTTGCTTATTCAACAACTCTGCCTCTCTTTTAGTTCCAGTTCCTGAATCATTCTCCCTCGGGCCTAAGCTGCTAGCATGGTTTCCAGTTTATGCAGAAAGTTTGTCAGGCCAAAGACATCTTTTTCTCTTGGGTTCGCGAATTTCAGCCATAGCTCTTCTCCAGATAAAGTGGAGTATTGATTAACTACTTGACCCAAGTGCAGGGTTTTCATGTCTTTCAATCCAGAGCAATACAGCGTGAGATGTTTTAGGGTCTCAGGGTGGTCATTACAGAATTGGCAACTAACTATCGCATTTGGTTTTCGAAATCTCAGCGATAGACTTGTTCTTGTATCAAACAAGTTGAGTCTGAATTTCAAGAGCATCCTACGGTGTCTGGCATTAGCTGTTTTCACCATGTATTGCAGCTGCTTTTTTTGATTTTTCCCTTCACTTGCTGCATCTTTCATCAGCTTGTGGCGGTTTCTGTCGTCTACCTTTGCACACCAATCCCGTTCCCATAGCTTGTTTTTCACATAGTTCAGATTGGTTTTTAATGTTTCCAGGTCAGTGCCTATCTCTGCAAGGTTGATTTTTGCATGCATTTGCCCATTTTATCAGTAAGGCTTTCTGATTTCCTTTCATTGCGTCTCGTAGTATGGCAAATTGAGGTGTGCAGTCATCAAAGATTATTTTCCTGTAGGCAGATAGCATGTTCGACATCACACGCACGTTCATAGATATTAGATTTAGTTCATACAATAGACATGCACTAGATATACCCTTTGGTAACTGCAGAACACGTCTCCAGTATTGGTTTTCCAGCTGGCCCCATAGATTTGTGGTTACTCCTATGGCACATTCTGCTCCGTATATTAGTGTGGGCACTGTTTTTTGATTGTAGTGGGCCAGCAAAGTCAGCAAGGAGAATTGTCCATACTTTTTATTTATAATCATTCCCTGACATGCTAGTTGTTTGCATTTTTGTTTGGCATTCCCGGCCCACGGGACATCATTTATGTTGCTCTTAATCCACATTACGAGATATTTGGCCTTTTTTACACAACTCAGGTTTTCATAGTTCAGTTTCCATGTTGGCTTGTTTTCTTTAGCTTTTTTTTGCTTTGTGTAAGGTCATGAAGAATTATTACTTCGGATTTTGCAGGATTGATTCTAAATTTATTTTTTTTAGCACATATCCTTCAAAGGCCTTTAGCTTTTTTGTCAGCCCAAAAGGTGTTAAATCGAACAGTGCAATGTCATATGCGTATAACAACCAATTTACGCTCATTCCATTGATTCTAGGTGGATGAGAGTTTACTGCTCCTATGGATTCTCCAATGTCAGACAAGAATAGGCCAAACAGGGTGGCTGCCAATGGGCATCCCTGCTTTACACCCTGGTTTGTTTTGATTGGTTCACTAAGAGTCCCACCGTCATCCAATCTGATCTTAATTTCGGTGTCAGTGTGTAGTTCTTTAATAGGATTTAATAGGTTTTCTGGGCAATTCCATTTCTTCATTTTGTCCCAGAGCATTTCACGATCAATAGTATAAAATGCGCTGGACAAATCGACAAACGCAATATAGATCTTTTTGTTTTGTCACATAGCTTCCATTTTTAGTTTATGATTGCCAGATTTAGACCACAGCCGACAACCTTAACAAATCCTGCTTGCCGAGGGTCATATTGTTTTGATTCTTGAATCCATTTTAGCAGTTTACCCTGGAGCTACATAGCAAAAATGTTCCCCACTACATCCAGGAGAGCTATTGGGCGGTAGTTTCTAGGATCTGTGCGTTTGCCTTTTTTAAAGATTGACACAATGAGAGCACTCCGCCAGGATGTAGGAATCTTTCTCTCCGGCAGAATTGAGATGAATAGAGTGTGGCAGAACTCCGTCCATAGTTCTGGATGTTGCTTTAGAAGTTGATTCTTTAGCCTGTCGGGTCCAGGGGCTCTCGACGTGCTAAGTCTTATGATGTTTCTATGTATGTCTTCTTTGTCACTTCTCGAGTCTGGTGGTTTGCTGGGCATTGTGTTAATATTATAGAATGTGTCTGAATAGTATTCCACCCAAGCCTTCTCAGACACCGTGTTTTTGTTACTGCCCCTTGTGGTGTCGATATGTTATTCAAGTAAGCCCAGACGGCGTTTGTGTTCCTTTTGACAATTGTTTCCATCATTGCTTCTGCATCTCCTTGCAGCATTACGTGTTTGTGACTGATCAGCCAATTTTTGTTAGTTTGTTTCAGTTGTTTTTTCTCTCTTTCCCAGTTAGCATGAGTGTTTTTTTAACTTTCTTACTGCTTTGTTTAGCTCTTTCTTCCTAGAGACAATCTCAAAGTTCCATGTGTGTAGTTTTACAAAGTCAGACTTTAACCTTCGCAGTTTGCTTCTCTCGATATGTCTCTAAGAGAGTTGTATTTTCAATTTTCTCATTGATTAACTTTTCTTCCATCGATTTTAACAAATTTTATCTTGTTTTGATTAAGCAGGAATTGATTGCAGCCTGGTGCAACAAATATGTTCTTACAGGAGTTAACTGCTTTCTTCTTTGGTCGCAGTGCATTCAAATACATTTTTAGCATGCAATGATTGCTTGATTTCATTTCAGTGATGTTTAAGCATGCAAGCTCCTGTTTCATGCTTTCAGTCACAAATATGTAATCGATGGTGGATTGTTGTTGATTTCTTTGCCAGGTGAAAAGCGCTGGAATGTCACCAGGAGTTTCCCCATTCAGCATCTTTAGGTTCCATGCTTTCATTTCATGCAGCCATATTGTGGCCTCTGGATCGCTGGTGTTCTTCCCATGTGCACGATCATTTCTGATCTTATCTGGAAGACAATTTATATTAAGATCACCGCAGATCAAAATATTGCCCTCCTTCTTGTTTTTCTTAACATCACAGATTGTTTCTGAAATTAGCTCCATACATTTTTCAAATTGCATTACAGTGCGTTGCCAGTAGACATTTAGCAGCATTAACAGGTTCTCTACTTTGGGTTGCTGTATCAGAAATTTGATTGTGACAACTTGTATATATGGTGCTATATTTTTCGCTGATAGAATGCGTATGCCACTTTCAAGTTTAACAAGGGTGAGCAGCCCGGACATAGGGCGTCCTTTGGTTCCCTTAATTGCTGGATTGAAGGCAATCTCGAAGCCGTCCGCTGCTGGTATATTCATTAGCCATGTCTCTTGTAGACAAAAGATGTCTACATCCTCTAAGTCAATTGGAATATCGCCGAACAAATGCATATGACCTCTTGTATTCCAGGAGGCAAAGCATATTTTCCTCGGCTCGCTAGACTTTTGGCATTAGCTCTCTTTGCAACTGTTAATGGTTTGAGCAACCCAGGTCCAGTCCTGCTCTTCTCCGGAATAGAGACGGCTCTTCGGAACAGCACTATCCACCTTGGCAATCGTTATTTTGATCAGGTCTTTTTTGATAGCCGGTCTTTCGCTGCTGACCTGATAATTGGGTGCCTTTGACTTTCATATGGCCTTATCTTCTCTCACTTGTTTAGGGGGGCTGTTATTTGCTACAGGTCTGAGATCAGGTGAACGAGCACGTTTCTTGGACTTATCTTGCCTCTTAATTTTGCAAGTTTTGTTGATATCAAACCCTAGAGAGTTCAGGATAGTGCCACTATTCAATAATGAGTCACAAATGATTTTTGACGCGATGTGCAGAATTACCCAGTCATTTTTGGTTTCGTCCTCAAATTCCACAATTTGGATGTCTTCCGAAACCACTGTTCTCAGTTGCAGTATATGATAGAGTAGCACCTTCACATTCTTTCGATTTCAGGCCATCTTTTTCCTTCTTTATTTGCTCCAGCCGTAAAAGATATTTCCCCAATTTCTTTTTATCGGTTTGTAGTTGGCAGCTTGTTCGTTTGTTGGGCGATGCATCAGCCTTTGTGTTTTTTTGGGTGGCCTCTGTCCTCATTTTGTAAGAGTCGAAGTTTATCTTTCTCGTTGGTGAGAGACATTTTTTGTTTGTCGAGGATCTGTCTCATATTTTATTGGCTCACTAGTTCTCTTCTCTGTTCTTACATTTGAGCTTTCTTTAAACTTCACAGCATCTATTAGCGCTCTTTTTGACTCAAGGGTGTAAAATTCCTGTCCATGTTTCTTCAGTTCATAGATATGCAGTTCCTCATCTGATTCATTGGTTGTATAACATCTACCAGCTGCAATTAGGAGCCTTTTGGCCTCTAGCGTGATCAATTTTACAGAGAGGTCTGCGGTAGGTTTCGTGATGGTCTCATCCAGGTTTCGTCGTTCCATAATGTCAAGTCTGCGATAGCTAGATGTAGGTTCCTTTGTTTCCCGAACATTTAATTTCACAGGGATGAGCTCATTTCTTTTGGAATTAGCCGTTATCCTCTCATCACTCACGGGCAAGCAGAGGTCTACATTTGTATTTGCAGGCGTCAGCACAGAGGCCTCCTTTGGTTCAGTGGCAGTAATCTGAATCAAATCGCCTGTGTCTTCTTCATAATTTTCATAGATCGAAAGATCTAGCAGATTTTGGGTTTCATGCAGATTTTAGTACTGATGTTTGTTTGCTCTCTATGTGTTTTGTTTCACGTTGTTTTAATGCTAAAGCCTTTAATGTTCCTTAAAAAGGATCGCACCTGTGATCTTTGTTGAGGTTTTCTTTTTTTCATGTTTTTAGATTTCTTCTCTGCAGTTATGTTATTCGGGCCGTCCTTTTTTGCGGTTTCAGCTTTGTTGCGATTAAAAATCGAAAACACTTCTTCGGTGGGAAAAGTAGCTTTGTCATCTGGATTATCTTCCACGCATATTGGGTCGTTGGCTAATTCCCGATTGGGTAGATCCAGGCTCTTAGCGTGTTTGACTTGACTTGAGATGTTAGCTGAGGGTAAGGCAGGTTTCTTCACCGCTGTTTCCGGGAGAATTAAACTCGTGGCACTGTCTATAGTCACAGTATGAGGTTGTTGGATAGGTGCTGTCTCTTTAGCTCCATCAGTTGACTGTGCTGCTATTACTGCGCCTAACATTGGCCTTTTTTTGTAGTCTTCACAACAACAGTCATCTGATGTTCGATTTCGTTCGACTTCACCTATGTATTTCACTTTTTGTTTACATTTTTGCGGTTGCGGTGTAATGGAAAGATCTGTGATTGGGGCGATGTCACTATTTTCGGCTCCAAGGCTTACTTCCATACCGCTATTCATGTTTGATGCCGTAGTTTTATCTTTTCATTTTGTGTGGTCTTTGGCGGCTCCAGGACCTCCATCAGCGTCAGTTTTATCAGGCTAGCCCGATGTTAACATTTCTGCATTTTGCGATTTCAACAAGGAAATTGCTTCTCTAGCAACTTCAGCGAAAAGACGCTTATCTGTCGCGCTATTCTTGGTATGTTCCAATATTATCCTCACGTTCATTTCATATCTTGCATGTTCATTAGCCAAGATTTTTTTGTTCATCATTAGTTCTTGCTCAATCATCACTATTTTCGTGTTCAGCATGGCTAATAAAGTTGTCTGGTCTTTGACATTATCATTCAGATGTTCATACAGTTTCATATAAGGTGCCAAGGATATGGTATGAGTAGCCATTATCGTTGTGTTCAGGTCTTTAGAGATTTTTCTGGATAGTTCTTGCACCAGTTGTTGTGTTTGGTATAGTTTTCTGGGCTTAAATCGTAGCGATCAGGTTTTTTCCCCCCAAGAAATCCTCTTCTTTGTTGGTGACTCCAAAGAACTATTAGCGCCCGTGGATGAACTTTTGTGTCTTGACTGTCGTGTAGCCGAAAAGTCCTCTGTCCACAAGTGCCGCACAGAGAGAATCAAAGTCACTCTCTGTGCCGCCTTTGAGGCCACAGGTGGGAGATGTTCT
Organism: Ambystoma mexicanum; assembly: GCF_040938575.1. Taxonomy (NCBI): domain Eukaryota; kingdom Metazoa; phylum Chordata; class Amphibia; order Caudata; family Ambystomatidae; genus Ambystoma; species Ambystoma mexicanum. Next base: position 498,966,413 of record NC_090923.1, read on the forward strand.
TTTCGGAACTGCGGTACTCGTGGAATCCCGAACCACTGTAAAGGAAACACCGGTTAAGTGTCAAGCCAAAACAGAATCAACAACCAATCAACAAGTAAGTGGAACGGTCTTACCAAAAGGTGTCTGTGGAGTGGCGGTTGTACCTATGGGGGAGGTTCCGAGACCCAGCAAGGCAGTTCTTTCAGTATGTAAGTATCCCAGCAACGTTGCAAGTGCCAGGCCCACCTGATGCCAGAATCCGCACAAGAAGGGTGGAATGTAGTAGGAGTCCGTGAACCAGTCCGTGGTCGTAACAATGATCCAAAAGCAAGTACCAAAGCCAAGGGTTATCCGTTGCCAGTCCGTGAAACAAATCCGAGGTCAAGATCCAAAAGGGGTGAAACAAAAGGTATGTTGCGCTGTACAGGAATCCGAAGAAACAGCTGTGAAGCACCGCAACAGAGCCGTTTAAATAGTGGCGCTGCTATTTTCTCCCGGTCACATGACCCGCAAACGCATCACGTGAGTGTAGTCCAGAAACACGTGAGCGGAAGGCGGCGGTCATGTGACGTGGAAGAAGTCGGTCTAGCAGCCGCCACGGAAGACGCCAAGGGGTAGACGTCTCCGCGGACAAAGAGCATGCCGACCCAAGCTTTGTGGCAGTCGGTGCCGTGGCAACTGGGGCGAAGAGAGAACCTGTGAGTCCCGGAACCGGGCAAGAGGGCGAGGGGTGTTTGGGGCACGGGGATGAGGAATAGGACCCCCAGAGGGAGTAGAATGCGTGACAGAGCCCCCCCAAAGGCCCACGACCCCATGGGCACGAGGGATGGTCCCTATGGAACCGTGCCACCAAACGGGGAGCCTGGACATCAGTAGCCGGGACACAGGACTGCTCCTCGGGGCCATACCTGGACCAATCTACAAGGTACTGGAGACACCCCCTAGAGATACGGGAACCCAGAATGGCAGAGACCTCAAAAACATTCGGAGTGGATAGAGACACCGGGGCCCCAGGAGAGCGAAGCTGTGTGGGAGCGGGCCAGGGCTTGAGCAGAGAAACGTGGAAAACAGGGTGAAGCTGCCATGAACCCGGGCGAGCAAGTCGATAAGACACAGGGTTGATAACACGAGAAATCTTATAGGGACCCACAAAGCGAGGTAGAAGCTTGCGACAAACCACCAAGTGCAGATGTTGGGTGGATAACCAAACGCGGGATCCCACAGTAACCAACAGGGCCATCACCCGTTTCCTGTCCGCCTGCACCTTCATGGACGCCTGGGCCTCGACAAGATGAGTCGACACCCGAGCGTGGACGGAGGCCAGGTCCCTAACACATGCAAGGGCAGCTGGATTGGCAGAAGTAGGCAAATCTGTGAAGGGCAGAACATGAGGGTGCTGACCATCAAGTACGTAGAACGGGGAGAAACCAGTGGAGGAATGGACAGCGTTGTTGTACGCGAATTCCACAAGATGCAATACGCTCAACCAGGAAGACTGCAGCTGTAGGGTCAGACAACGTAAGTACTGCTCCAGTGTCTGGTTCAGTCACTCGGTCTGACCATCCGTCTCAGGGTGATATGCTGAGGAGAAACGGACGTCCATCCTGAGCAACCTAGTCAGGGCCCGCCAGAAACGCGAGGTAAACTGCGAACCCCTGTCCGAGACGAGAACCGAGGGAAGCCCGAAAAGACAAAAGACATTCTCGAAGAACAAACGGGCCAGTGTAGGCGCGAAGGGAATGCCCTTACAAGGGATAAAACGAGCCATCTTAGAAAAGGAATCGATGACCACACACAAGGTATCGAAGCCCCGGATCCGGGGTAGGTCAGTGAAGAAATACACGGTCAAGGTGTGCCACGGTTTGGGAAGGACAGGTAAAGGAAGCAAGAGACCGACAGGGCGACCCCTACGGTGCTTTCACTGTGCGCAAACCGCACATGCGTTGACATAAGATTCAACATCCTTTCTCATAGACAGCCACCAGCACCACCTTCTCAGCAGCGCCAAAGTGCGTTTCTGACCAGGATGACCATGAACCGGGACGTCGTGAGACCATTCCAAGGCCATGTTGCGGGTGTCTACCGTGGGCATGAATAGACGATCAGAAACAAAGGGGAGACCATTGTGAACCACCAAATCCCAATCGGACAACTGGCCTGGGTGTGAAGTAACCCAATCCCGTATCGCGTCAAGTAAGGGCAGGGTTGGAGTACACAAACAAACCACCTTGCCGACGTCCAGAAGGGTGTCTGGAAACGTCGACAAGGCCACCCCCCCAGGGGAACGCGATAAGGCATCAGCTTTGCCATGGGTATTACCCTGGCGATGTTTGATCACAAAGTCGAAGGTCGCAAAGAAGAGATGCCACCTGACCTGCCTGCTGTTGATACACTTCAGAGATGCCAGGTCTTGTAAGTCCTGGTGATCAGAATAAACCGTGACACGGTGCTTAGCACCCAAGAGGTGATGCCTTCAAATGTGGAAGGCGTCCATGACCGCCAGTAGTTCCTTTTCGGTCACAGTATAGTGGGATTCGGCATCTGTGAATTTACGGGAATGGAAGGCCACAGGGTGAAGGCGACCAGAGGTAGGGCAGGTCTGTGACAATACAGCACCTAGGGAAAAGGATGAAGCATCAGCTTCCACTATGAATGGCAGTTCTGGGTCTGGGTGCTGCAAGATGGGGGCAGTAGTGAATGCTGTCTTTAAAGCCTCGAAGGCCTGTTGATGTGTGTCCGTCCATAGAAAAGGTGTGCGAGGGCTAGTCAGGGAAGTGAGGGGAGCCACCAAAGAAGAAAACCCAGAGATAAATCGTCTGTAAAAGTTAGCGAAACCAAGGAAAGACTTGAGCGCCTTCAATGAATCGTGGACCGGCCAATCCAGCACTGTGCGAACCTTGGAATTGTTCATGGCTAGCCCTCCAGACGAGATGTGAAAACCAAGAAACTCTATGGATTCGGCATGGAACTGGCACTTCTCGGGTTTGGCAAACAAGGAGTGCGTCCGTAGACGAGACAACACTTCCCTGACGTGCTGTACGTGGTCCTTCATGGTCTGGGAGAATATCAGGATGTCATCCAAGTAGACCACCATAAAAACGTCCAGGACGTCAGAGAAGATATCGTTCATGAACCTCTGGAACGTGGCCCGAGCGTTGCACAAACCGAACGGCATGACCGTATACTCAGACAAGCCATAGCGAGTACAAAAAGCGGTCTTCCATTCGTCCCCGGAACACACACGAACCAGATTGTAGGCACCGCGGAGGTCTAATTTGGTAAAGACAGTGGCATGTGTGAGACAGTCCAAGAGGGGTGTGATTAGTGGAATGGGGTACCGCGGTCTCAATGATGGCATTGAGTCTGCGGTAGTCCACACAAGGCCGTAAGTCACCCTCCTTCTTGGAGACAGAGAAAATTGGACTCGCTGCCGGGGATGTAGAAGGACGTATCTGGCCCAGACGGAGGGACTTTTGAATGTACTCCTTGAGGGCTAGATCCTCAGTAGGAGACAAGGAGTAGATACGACCTGTGGGGATAGTGCTGTCCGGAATCAGATCTATCGGGCAGTCGTACGGGCAATGTGGCAGTAAAACTTCTGATGAACCATGGTCGAACACTTCTAGATAGTCTTGGTATTGGGCCGGAATGAGTGTGGAGACCAGTCCAACCGTGTGGTGTTCTGTGGAGGGATCATCTAGAGATAATTGAGCCATGACCCCCAATGCTTGAGCGAGTGTCTCAGTAGTGGTGGCTGCGGTTAGACATTAATGTTGACAGAGATCGGATTCAAAATGCACTGAACCCTCTTTCCAGTCAATTAAGGGGTTGTGCTCCCGTAGCCAAGGTATTCCCAATATTACACCGAACTGGGGCATTGAGATGAGATCGAAACTCAGAGTCTTCCTGTGTATAGCCTGTATGGTCAAGAGCATCGGGCGGTCTGCTGTTTGATTGGTCCGGAAACCAGAGCAGTCCCATCCACTGCCTGTACTGGTTCCGGCCGGGTTTTTGCTAGAAGAGGTAGGTTCAGGGTTTGGGCCAGTGTGATGTCCATATAATTACCTGTAGCCCCAGAATCTATGATAATCGTAACTGGGTGTGAGAAGTCAGGTGTAGGTTGTAGAATGGCCTGCACATATATGGGTTTGATGCGGCCGAAAGCAAACACAGGGTTCGGGGTATGACAAGGAGCGCTCAACCCGGTCTCCGAGTTTAGGGTCCAGCACTCCGAAAACCCGATGGTTTTAGCTTGGGGCGACGGGGACACTCCTTCACGTAATGGCCAGGTAGACCACAATAATAGCAAGCATTGTCCACCCTCCTATGTTCCCTTTCTATGTGTGTGATCGGGCTCCTGATGCCCCCGATTTGCATGGGTTCGGAACTGGTGTTTGAGGAGGCCGAGGTGGAAGGAGATGGGGTAGTGGTGTGCAGGAAACTGGCCTCAGCCCTACATTCATACCATTTGGCGTCCAATTGCAGAGTTAAATCGACTAGATCATGGTAAGAGGTCGGTAAGGAGGGAACAACCGCAAGGGCATCCTTCATGGCGTTATTTAAGCCGCGATAATACACAACGGCTTTTTTGGATTCAGGCCAGGAGGTCTCGGCTGCAAGCTGATTGAACTTAGTAATGAATTCGATCAAAGACCCCCTACCCTGCCCCAGGTCCAGGAGTTCCAGGTCTCGGGACTGGACTTTATGGCGCGTATCGAACACTCAGGACATCTCAGTGACCAACAAATCAAAGTTGTAAAGGGCTGGGTTGTCGTTTTCCAGGAGTGGATTGGCCCAGGAAGCAGCAGTGCCTGCTAAATGAGAAAGAGTAAAGGCTGCCTTAGAGGTGGAGTCTGGAAAAGCCATGGGTCTACACAAAAAATGAAATTTGCATTGATTCAAGAAGGTTCTGAACTTGCCGGGATCCCCATGATACCTCTCAGGGGCAGCCAAAGGAAAAGGAGAGGGCAGTACTACAGGGATGGGGTTATGAATGGGTGGAACGGGAGGTTGGATGGGCGGGGGGCCTGGTGGGGTATCCTCAAATTCAGCATATGAGGATAGAGGATGTCTAGTACTCTGGATGGTATCCAAGCGTTGGTGAATGGCTGTATTTTCTGCGGCCATGTCCGCACGTAACACAGTTATGGCCTGAACCATAGTGGTCAAGGGGTCATCCGCAGCTCCCTCCATAGCTACACGACAGGATGGCTTCACAGTCTGTTGTGTCTTGACTGTCGTGTAGCCGAAGAGTCCACTGTCCACAAGTGCCGCACAGAGAGAATCAAAGTCACTCTCTGTGCCGCCTTTGAGGCCACAGGTGGGAGATGTTCTTTCCGGAACTGCGGTACTCATGGAACCCCGAACCACTGTAAAGGAAACACTGGTTAAGTGTCAAGCCAAAACAGAATAAACAACCAATCGACAAGTAAGTGGAACGGTCTTACCAAAAGGTGTCTGTGGAGTGGCGGTTGTACCTATGGGGGAGGTTACGAGGCCCAGCAAGTCTGTTCTTTCAGTATGTAAGTATCCCAGCAACGTTGCAAGTGCCAGGCCCACCTGATGCCAGAATCCGCACAAGAAGGGCGGAACGTAGTAGGAGTTTGTGAAGCAGTCCGTGGTCGTAACAATGATCCAAAAGCAAGTACCAAAGCCAAGGGTTATCCGTTGCAAGTCCGTGAAACAAATCCGAGGTCAAGATCCAAAAGGGGTGAAACAAAAGGTATGTTGCGCCGTACAGGAATCTGAAGAAACAGCTGTGAAGCACCGAAGCACCGCAACAGAGCCGTTTAAATACTGGCACTGCTATTTCCTCCCGGTCACATGACCCACGAGCGCATCACGTGAGTGTAGTCCAGAAACACGTGAGCGGAAGGTGGCGGTCATGTGACGCGGAAGAAGTCGGTCTAGCAGTCGCCACGGAAGACGCCAAGGGGGTAGACGTCTCCGCGAGCAAAGAGCATGCCGACCCAAGCTTTGTGGCAGTCGGCGCCGTGGCAACTGGGGCGAAGAGAGAACCTGTGAATCCCGGAACCGGGCAAGAGGACGAGGGGTGTTCGGGGCACGGGGATGAGGAATGGGACCCCCAGAGGGAGTGGAATGCGTGACATGAACCCAGGGAGTGATCAATTGATTTGTTGTCTCGAGGGTCAAGTTGTAGTTCCCTCATAAGTCTCTTTTGGGAGTTGGGTATGTGATCTTCCAATCGGGATTCTTGTCTTTTCCTTTTCGCCGAGGGTTGCAACCACGAATACAGTTTCTCATCATGTGTCGTTTCACAAGTCGGTGGTTGTAAGGGGTTCCTTTGCTTAGCCCATTTAACCCAAGGCATCTGCTTTTGTAGGTTTCCGTCAATTGATGTTTCGACAAGTTGCTCAGGGTTTTGCTCAGGGTTTTGCTGATTTCCAAATCTTGCGTTTAATTCTCTTAGGTCTCTCAAGACCTTGTCTACGGCCACAATTGAACTACGCCTATTAGGGCTTGCCCTACTGCTAGTTGGCTTGTCAAATAGACTGTTTGCACAGCCCCAATCGACACTCATCTGAGCATTTCGCTCAGAACCTGCTGTTGGTTTTTCCTTCAGTGTGTAAGGGCTATTATCAGCTTCGGGTAGAGAATTGTCATCTATCTCATGGATCGCCTCATTTCCCTGATTAGATAATTTCAGGTCTCTGCGACCCACGGTAGAGGTTTCACAAGGTAACTCTTCTATGTGTGTACTCAAACTCTCTGAGCCGTTAGCTGCGAGAGTATTCTGGGAGCTCTTGTTGAGATCTTTAATAAATGTCACGGCTTGTGAGGTCAGAAATTGCAGGCTCTTGACAGTTTGAATGTCACTTCTCGAATTAGCTGAAAGTGTGGTATTTAACGGAGCGGTCAGTGACGTCACCTCAATATCAACCGGCAAATCCGTTTCAGATACTTCCTCTGCATTCATTGCTCTACTCGGATTCATAAACACATATGTTTTTGAGCCATGGAGCACCCCCCTGTTCACCCCCCCTGTCCACCAGTTCCAGTTCCATGGTTATGTGCGGGGTTAACGGGGAGAATACCGGGGAGCTACTGACTAGGCAATCAAAAAAGGTTTTGGAGTTTGTGGCCGTGGTGGATGCACAAGTTCTTTTTCGTGCAGCACGAACACTTACCAGGGGAGCCACACAGGGCTCAGTCAAATCTTTGCCTCTAGCGGCCAGAAATCAACATTGCCATTGTGTAAGCGGGTGCACACCTCCATCCATTCCAGTGTGATGAATAAGCAGAACTTCATCATTTGCACCAAGTCCGGAAGTGCTGGGACCAGGCATGTCCATGGTTCCTGTTGTGTACGTGCTTTCGCTTTTGCTTTCGAAAGGTTGTGCGTGTATGCCAAGCATATGGCTGGGGGGACTCGCACTGCACACTCTGGCGCACCCCAAGCAACACGGACAACACACTCGCCGCATTCCGTGACGCTCTGCGTGTCAATGTGTGTTTTGTTGAAGTAACTCCTCCTCTAAACAGTAGAAAGTAACAACAGACTCTGTCGCTGCAGCTCCTGCAAAGCAACAACACGGACAACACACTCACTGCACTCCACGACGCTCTGTGTGTGGATGTGTGTTTTGTAGAAGTTACTCCTCCTCTAAACCAGTAGAAAGTAACAACAGACTCAGTCGCTGCAGCTCCTCCAAAGCAATAACACGGACAACACACTCACCGCACTCTGCGATGCGCCGCGTGTGGATGTGTGTTTTGTAGAAGTAACTCCTCCTCTAAACCAGTAGAAAGTAACAACAGACTCAGTCGCTGCAGCTCCTCCAAAGCAACAACACGGACAACACACTCGCTGCACTCGACGTGTAAATGTTAGGTATCAACTAAGTTATGAGCAAAATAAATAAGATAATTACTATACCGTATCTAGTGTGCAACATTATAAAATGCATCTGCAGCATGACAGCATAAGTAGAGCGATAAAATGGACCAACAAGGGGGAAGACGAAGTACAAAGGACAAACAAGATATACTATAGAAAAAGGAAGAGGGGAGAAGCATAATTAATTAATTTGTTTCAGAGCAACAAGGTGCATATCCCACAATTAGAGCTAGCTTCAGCCAATGGTAAAGATTGTCATAAGAAGGTTATGAGTCATGTCAAGACATTATGAAAGGTTAAATAGTCAGTGGAACCATTTAACATCAAATTTAGCTGAGACATTAAGACGTCTGGCCATGCAATGTTCTTTGTATATGACATATACTATTCCAAAAACTTTTTTCTGACACATTTCGAAACTGTTTCCAATTTTCAGGATCTATTTTGGTATATTATGTTGTTTCATCATCGTTTCATTTGTTTGTGATGTGAATATGAGTTGTATTGAAGGAAACATTAAGGTACTATGGATTGTGGGAGACTTTTGTTCTCTCCAAATGTACAGTTCTAAATTCTTGTTTAAATGTTATTTTACTGAAGATCTTTGAGTTTATTAAACACTCTAATAGGATTAAAATTGTTTCTGTTTGGAAATAATCTATTGGATGGTTGAGGTTAATTTGGTTGTCTTCTACAAGTACATTGGGGGTCATTATGACCCTTGGCTGTAGGGGGTTAACGGGCCGGTATAGATGACGGCCCAGTTAACCCCCTACCGCCTCATTATGAGGTCTCCTTACGGGACCCGGTAAGGACGCCTAGTAAAACCATGTTTCCTTAATGGGTCCTGCGAACAGACCAGGATGCAAACAACAGGCCCGTTGTTTGCATCCTCGCCATTCCCATTGAGCACTATGGGGGCTGGAATGGGAATGGGGATGTACCGGGTCCGGGTTCCCTGAATGGGGAAATAACGGGCCCTCCAAGGTCGGAATTACCCGGTATATCCCATTCAGGGAACCCGGACCCGGTACCCGAAATGGGGGTAGCCATGCCGCAAATAGCGGCATGGCTATCTCCAATGTCGTAATGAGGCCCATTGAGTTTATGTACATTTCACACTTTAGCTCAATAATAGTGCAAGAGGCCTTGGGGTTTGGATCTTCACATTAAGGGTCTCTGGTGGCCTAGAGACCTTACCTTCCTGCACCAGAAGTGACATATATAAGAAGAGCAAAACACATATAGAGACACCTGAATTCGATTTTATTACATTAGGGTTCCTAGTTGAACCAGCTAAAACTAGTTTGTTAAATTAGGCTGTGCACTTCTTTTTTATTTCTTCTTCCCCAAATCTTTGTATATGACATATAATATTCCACCAACTTTTACCAAGACATTTTGAAACTGTTTCCAATTTGCAGTAAATAGTTTGACAGAAATGGCAATACAAAGATGATACAGAATGCATGAAGTATCCAGTACATTATTACTAAGAGTGATATTACCCAGTAGAATATTTGAGAGGGATAATGGGATGTTCATTTTGAACATATTATTCAAGAGTTTCCAAATATCTTGCCAAAACCCATGAATATATGAACACTCATAAAACACGTGATGATAGGTACCTGAATAATTCTTACAAGACTAAAATTTCCCATCTGCTCTTTTAAACCTTAATCGGGGTAAGGAATGTTATATGCAATAAGAAAAAAAGGTTTTCTGTGATGTTTGCCGAGGTAGATGTAAGTTTCACCTTGGACCACAACAATAACAAGGTGTTCTCATCAAATACCTCATCGCAATTCATTTACCACTGGGTTTGAGAAGCCCATTTTATATTAGAAAGTCTAACATGTAAAAACAGCTTGTAAAATGTAGCAGCTTTAACTTCAGAAGCTATGGTTAAATGTTGTACTTGTGTGAGATCGTGTATAAATTCATTATTTGCATAATGACCAAATTTGTCTAGGCACGCATTAACTACATGATTATACAAAATGAAAAGAAAGCCTTAGGGCAGATGTGAATACTTTGATAGGGCTTGAGAATCTAGAGGAGCCAAGGCCAAAAATATAAAACAGATGACATATATTAATTGAAGATACCATTTGTTTTCCAAAATCAAACCAGGAAGGAAAATCAGAGGAGCTGAACCAGGTACAAGCGTGTTTGAGTAAAAACACAGTTAACATGGACACCTCCATTTTCATATCGTGCCTTGAGTTTACTAATGACAATTCTCTAATTTCTCCATAAACCCACATAAAAAGAGGACTGAGTTGATGTATCTAAAAAAAGATGCGGGAAGGGGAACAGGATGAATTTGTAAATAATAAAGTACAAACAGAGACAGCATAATTTTAATTGTCTTAAGTGTCCCCACCAATGCAATGGCAAAGGCGACTAGGCAGAAGTTCACCCTGTAAGCCTTCCAAGAAGGGCATTCATTTTAAGTTTAATGGTGCTGCAAACTGATGACGTAACATGTAAGCCAAGAAATGTAAAGGAATTGTCACACCATTTGAACCACAGGAGTCAATCTAATGTTTGATGCAAAATGAACTAAGGGGTACATCTTTAGATTTGTCTTTACTAGGTTTATATCATGACAAGTTATCCAAGACAGTTTATAGAACAGGAAGATGAGCTTTAGGATTTCTTAAGAATATAAGGATATCATCAGCAGAAGCAGCAATCTTCATCTCATGACTGCCACTACTAATACCTGGGATATGTATCATTCCTAATAAGTTCCAATAAAGGTTCAGTAGAAAGGACATATAGAAAAGGAGAAGAGGAACACCTCTGTCTAGTTCCTGTTTTGAGAGGAAAAAACGATCATGCTTGTCCTTTGATGAAAACAGAGGATTTGGGGTCTTAGTAAATAAATTTGACAAAGAATATAAAACCTTAACCACACCCATGCCATTGTAAAGCATGAAAAAGATACTCCCATTGAACTGGATCAAAAGCCTTTTCAACATCTAAGGAAATTGTTGCATAGTCATTCCTTTCTTTTTTATGATGTTCATAACCAAGTGAATAGCATCAAACAGCAGTCTAGCAGTGGAAGAAACAATCCTTCCTTAGATAAATACAACTTGATCAGACTTGATCATTTAGGGAAGGAATGATTCAATTCTGTTAGTGAGAACTTTGGCAAAGATCTTGCATTCAACGTTAATTAGGGCAATAAGTCTATAATTCTTTGGGAGATCCATATATTTCTGTGACATAGGGTGAGAATTAAAACTGCCTCAGCTAATGTGCTGGAAGAACAAGCTCTGCTAGGAAAACAAGTAAAAAATGCTCACAGGTTAGAGGACAGAACCTTGGAGAAATGACTAAAGAACTCAATGGATAGACCATCTATGCCCGGGGTCTTCCCTTTCCATAAGTCTTTAATGCCCTGTGCAATTTCATAAATAGTGATTTTATTATCCAAGACAGAAAGATTTAATTTCGAGTAGAAGTCTCTGCTGATTTTCTCCAAAAAGGACTTAAGATCTGCTAATGATGAACTAACTGTATCAGAACAGTAAAAGTTACAGTAGAATTTCTTAAATACTTCCATAATCTCTCCTGAATTCGTTATAGTGGCTCTATCATCATTTAATGTGGAAACTGTATGTTTTCTTTTTTTGGTTCTAAGGTAATAAGCAAGGGCTATGCAGGCTTTGTTGGATGTTTGATAAATATTAGATTTATATTTTAGGATGACACTGCCTTTTTGGTTAATTTGTTATTGATTTGGAAGCATAAGGACAAGACTCTTCGATGACCAAGCTCTGTAAGGGACTGATAGTATTGCTTCTCAGAGAAGGTAAGCTGAAGAAACAACGCATCTAATTCCTTTTCATGATCTTTCCTCTGTTTACTTACATAAGCAATGGCATGACTTCTTAAAGCAGTTTTAAAAGCATCCCATTTATTAACCATGGAAGTGTCTTCATCACGAGGCAGGGAATAAAAAGTAAAGTGAAAGTCAAGAGGATGAGATAGCCGCCAAGTATCAACCAGTCCAACCTCCAATAGACAGCATATACATGATTTGTGAGATTTTTAACATTTAAAAACACATTTAGATCTCATATTGTTGAAGTGTTAAATAACGTAATTGAAATCACCACAGACAATGAGGTTAATGATATTGAACTGCAAAATAACTTGTCTGATGTTATCCCAAAATACAGGGTCAGGGTTAATTGGGCCATGAATGTTCATGATGGATATAGTACCAGATTCTAGTTGTAATATGACCCAAACCCACCTTCCCTCACTGTCAGAGCTTTTAGAAAGAATTTTATAAGGCAGAGTTGTGATAATTAATATTGCAGCACCATTTCTTTACCATTACCTGGACTGGCAATGACATCTTGAACCCAAAACGATTTAAGTGTCATATACTCGGGCATGGATACATGAGTGTTCTCAATACAAGCAACTGAGGGATTGCATGTCTTAAAGTGGGAGATTATTGTATGCCTCTTGATTGGATTATTGGCACCTTTAATATTCCAAGACACACTCATAACCACCACTATAGGAAGCCAGAAGTGACCAATAAAAGAAGATAAACACATAAGTGAATATTATACAATGGTGGCAGTGAGTAGAACAGACAATTGAACATTCAAACTAGTGACATAAAATTGGGGATGATACAGCAATCCAAAAAGGTGAATGCTCACAAAAGGGGAGAGCACAAAAGTAATAACAGAGATTGTAAAACTTGACATAGAAACCAAATACAATTGGAGAATATAAGAGTGAAAAGAGGCATAGTGTAGTATACAATACAAGATTAGGATATAATAAAGATAGTCAAGTTCACAAAATCAGAGAAAAGAGAAAGAGCTTAGGTCGTTGTGACACCGGATGGGTCAGTGACTGCACAGGGGAAAGACAGTTACCTAACGACATCCCTCCCTGTGGAAATGCATGTTTATAGAGACAACTGCAATACCCACAATATGACATCAGGATATTATAGGAAATATATGTAAACTCTCAAGAGCAGGCGGCTTGAGAATTAGAAGGTAATGAAGTGTCATACTGTCCATTTTTAGAGAGCTGACAAATGATTTGAGGTCCGTAGCGTGATCAAAACCAAATTTCTACCATTAATGGTGACTTTGAATGACCACGGGTGGCAGGTGGTACAGGCCATATTTGGCATTGAGTTGATTCAGACCCGGGTGATAGGATTGGAACTCCTCCCTGCGTTGCGCCGTTTTCTTTGCCATGTCATGGGATATGTAAATTCTGTTGCCATGCCATACAAGAATGTTGGTTTCCTTGGCATTAGTAATAATAAGTTTCAGTTTAGTCTACTCCTGAATAAAATTTATAAAGTGCATGGTGCTGAGTGCGGTGACTGAGGTCCTGCATTAGGCACAATGTGGTGCACCCATTGGATATTAAGAGCAACTTCAGGTGGGATATGAAGCAAAGCAGGTTGTAAGAATTAAATTGCATCACTCACCTCGTAGCCCTCTGGTAGGCGAAAACATAAAGGTGTATTTTCCAGCTCTTCATTGTGCTTTTTCAGATTTTTAACAGCCTTTTCCAAATGTAGAACTATAGGTGATGTATCCCCCACAAAACGTAATCTATTTTTCATTGAACCCATCCTATTTTCAAATGAGCTCCGCCTGTCATAATGTTGGTGTAGTTTTAATTTGTGGCTTCTATAAAGGGCTTAAGTGACCTTATTTCCTGTAGAAGTACATCCATGCCAGAATCAGAGGTCACGAGGAGACTCACTCTTTGGCCTTTTATGGATGGTAGAGGGGGACATAATTGAGATTTATATTAGACTAACGAGTCCTATCTTTTTGTTCTTGCTCTTCAATGCTTTACCACAACTGGTACGTACTCATATCAATGTACCTTTTTTTTGCTGCATGTACAATTGTAAGATGAATGGTTCAAACTACCCCCTGATCCTTGTTGTTTTGTTCTACCCAAATAGGGTATTAACTATTTATTGTATGCATGTTTATACTGTATATACATAATTAATGCATGTATAAATTGTCTATATATCAGCCTCAGAAGAAGAGACATTCTCGAAACACGTATCAGGCTGACTCAACCCACCATTAAACATTGCATAACTATGCAATATAACAACTTCTTGTTTGATTGTATAAACCCTGTGAAATAGTGTCTTTGAACTGTGGTGTGTAGGGCAATACACCCTCACTGTACATGTCACCCACACCCGTACAACAAACACATAATAGAAATTGTATGCTAGCGCTGGTGGTCTCTGCCTTCTCTTGCCCAAATCAGCTTTCTTAATCCAAGAAGTGTCTTCATCTGAGAAGTGGGCAGTGGTTTTAAGATGATGGCATAGCATTTGGTGGTTGACCAGATCAAAAGCTGGCGACAGGTCGAGCAATAGAAGTAGGGTCAAGTTCCTTTTGTATTTTAGGTCTTCGATTTGTGTTTCTAAGTCAATAAGAGCAGTTCCTGTTCTGTGTCTAGTGTGCAAGCCCAATTGCCGGAGGCCAAGGAGTTTGTTAGATTCAAGGTAAGCCTGGATTTGTAAGTAGACTGCCCTGTCCAATATTTATAGGAGGAAAGGTACCGTAGTAATAGGTCTGTAATTGGCTGGGTTACTAGGATCGAAGGTAAGTTTTTTTAAATTAAGGCGATGACCCAGGCATCCTTGAGGTTGTCTGGTACTATCCTAGATTTAAAGGAAGCGTTTATGAAAGTAGTAATAAAGGGGCAATTTTGTGTGCTGTGTCTTTAATGATAGGTGCTGGGCAAGAGTCACCTTGACAGTTAGAAGGTTTGAGCTTTTTAATGATCTGCTGAACTTCCCCTATGGAAAGTGGTGCGAAAGTGATTTTGTAAAGTCTCTTCTAGTATATATTTCTTCCTGTAAATGTGCCTGCAAATGTGCCCTTTCTTGATAATCTCAAGTTTGTTCTAAAATTCCAAAATCTTCGAGGGTGGTAGTATTAGTCAGTTAGATTCAGCTTCTCTAACAAATATTAATCAATGTTTCACTTTTCTCCATAGCTGCTTCAAATGGTGTGATGTTTCTTGAGGAACAGATCTACTCAGGCAGCACCAGGAAGGCACCATGAAGACAGATAGTGGAAACTAACCAAACTGGTGTTTATGAAGATCTTCTGATCTGCTGCTGGAAACAATGTTTTTCGCAAATAGAGGGTGCTGCACCTTAAAACAGCATCTACCTGGTCGGTTGTATGAAGGAAGGCATGACAAACAGGGAAACATACAAAGAGTATCCGAGGTGGCATAACATAACAAACACATTTGTTAGAGTATATATTATGTAAAGGTACATTTCTGTGAGCAATGGCTGATGCAAAAATGGTGATATCAGGCATTAGAAGTAAAACGAGTCATCGTTTTTGGAATGTTGAAATGAATTGTTGGGTTTATATGGACATAATTCTATCTGAAAATCTTTGAAATTATCAAATTATTTAAAAACATGGAATGATCTCCTATGTTTGAAAGATGTGTTTCAATTTTCACATAGTAAATATAGTGGACATTTGAATCAAACTATTATATAGATTGACATATGAGTGAAAAGTCAGAGCCTTATGTGTCATATATGTTTTCTTCGATACATGTTCTCTGGGACAGAATACCAGTTGTTTCATTTCCAAATATTCTAATAGTTTAAAAACACATTTTAGCAACCCATTTTGTGAACATTATTCCATTTGTTCCAAAGGGACAACTTTACATTTTTATCAAATAAAAAAGAAAACGTGATATGTATGTACGTATGTAAGTATATATGCATGTAAATATGAATGTGTGGGATTTTTAGAGCACAATCCTAGATGCAAAACAGTGGTGTATATAGGGATTCACCCAGGCAGTTGCAAGTAAGAGTGCGATGGTAGTAGAGGAGCTTGTGTGGATAGTGCTGGCGAGTCAGAGTAAGGCCCGTAAGAGAGGGAGACATTGGGCTGAGTGAAGTACTAAGTGATTTACTATACGATCTTTAAAAGGTAGAGCTTTTAGATCCTTCCAGAAGAATGTAGAGGGACAGTCTTATTTGCATACATAACTTATTAGAGGGACAGGGTCATAGGAGGAAAAGTCTGTTTCCTGTAAGGTCTGTTTCCTGTTTTGTTCCAGTCTGATGATATTGTGGCTTCTTGTGCTGAATAAGCATCTAGAGATGATGAGTTATTCGGGCCAGGCAGAGTGGTCGGAAACAAGATTGATAAACCTATTGAGAGTGTGCTGAGGGATCCATTCTTGCAATTGGATGGTGATGGTTTACTCAATCATTGTGCTTAGGCAGTAGGCATGGAATTGGCTGATAGTTTCAAAGCTCAGATGTTGGTATCTTCAGCAGGGCAGGATAGGTTGCTTTTCCATTGTTCTTAAAACACCCACAGTTTTTTTTATTTTTAGTAAGTAGACTTCTTTTAAACTCAAACATCAGAGTATCATTATCTTGCAGTTTTCTTATTACCTAATGTCCCATTCAGAGATATTGCATTGTTGTCCCAGTTACATACAGAGATATTGCATTGTTTTCCCAGTTACATACACGCATACAGACATTCCGTCTGCCGAATATTGCAAGAAAAATGTCATATGTAAACTTTCAACAACATATACCCAGGTGTACAAATGCCATTGCCATGTATTATACTCACATACCCAGATTCTGCCTTACTTTTCAGTGTACACCGTATGCCAATGTTCAGCTTCAAATGAATAAGTAGGTCTGTAATAGTCCAGACAATTTGACATATGCCCAGGTTCAGCCTCACTTGCCCATATCAACCCGTGCATGTTCATATGCCACCATAATTTGCTAGGTCTGATTTATCACATCATATATTGCTATCTTATGTCGTACGGCCACCACATCCCAATGTTCAGGTTAACATGCTCATCTACAGCCACATTATATCAAGAACAGCTTCATGCACACAGCTGCCGCCTTACACAATAAGCTTCTGGAGTCCTATTAGAGAGAATCCCTTCATATAATCAGCTCTAGACTCACAGGCCCATGGGATGCCATTTCATTCCATTAACGTCTCCAGATTCCAGGATCAGCCACACATACCCAAGATACAGCTGATATGCCAAGGTTTACTCTCATCTGTCGAGGCTCAACCTCACCTGCCCTGTTTCAGTCTTAGCATGTATATTTATTCACACACTCACCCCAACTACCAAGTTAAAACTGAAAACAACTCTCTCTTGAACACAATGGGATCTTGCCAGGCTTTGTGAGAGTGATGTTTATGGGGGGATTGCTGCTTCAATCTGCTCTCTACTCTTGCTTTGCTGTCGTAGGTGAGGTCTGGAATCCCGAAGCATTGGTCCCCTGGAATCTAGCCCTCAGAATGTCTGGGGTACATGCTTCTTATTCACTGGGAACCCATAAATAAGAACAGACTGAATTTTACCATATGGGGGGTGTGATTTTCCCTCTGCAGTTACATTGTGCATGTGCCTGCCGGTTACACAGGAGTCAAGCGCATGGAGCAGCTGTGTTCCGTGCAGGAACACATCTGATTCAACAAACGGTCACATCATTTATTTTGACTGTTTGCAGCACACACTCCTGCCAAGAAACATCAAAGGTACAGACATTCATTATTTTCCAAGCAGAACAAAAATGTTGCTAGGATTAGTTATGTAAAAGGGGGTGGAAAAGGGGGTGGAAATGCACACAAATAGAAAATCCGGAATCAGCATTATTTATATTCGCCAACACACGGTTGATGGACAATAGACAATTGTTCAAGGCCTAAGAAGATCAATACAACCAATTAAGTTGTACATCAAACACTACTATATTAGTGAAGCCAAACACAAAATATTAGATATAATAAAGAATGACACGAATCTTCGCTCAGTGGAAACTGATAAAACAGCATCACCATTGCCATATAAAATATCACTATAATATACATAGAAAAGAAAAGAGATAAAACAATTCATCATTAAATAAATCTGTTCATAATATTCAGTGTACAATTTATTTTTATTATCAAATAGTGTATTTGTTATCCCATATCTTTTTATATAATACACAATGCAATTCTTTGCTCAACGACATACTTATAAAAAGAACATGTATTTATTAAGAGAACCAAGATATTTGTCACCATATGGAATGTAAAGACGGTTAATCATTCACTACACAGACATCAATTTAAAGGCTTCATTTTATTTGTGTATGTCATTTGACATGCTCTTCCGTGCATTGTTCAGCCAAACACAGTTTGACGTTTTGAATTGGAAAGCACAAATCTATGGGTGAAGACTTAAGGTAAATGTTTTATACAGCACTAGTTTATTTACAAAACAGCTCAATCATGATGCAAGGGTGGGCTTCAACCCTGTTGTCAAGTATCATCAAGGTATGGATACTTGATCGCAGAAGGTGTTACAGTGGGATAAGCATGTATGCATGCGCAAGTCTCATTTGGGCTCACACATGTGCGTTAATAATAAATACGTCTGTAACGGCAGTTGCCGCCGGGACATCAATCGCACCAGACGTGTCTCTGAGTGTATCTCTGAATGCGTGCGTACGTGTGTGTATGAGGCGGCCTGAGGCACACACAGCTGCCAACACTGGCGACGAGGACGGCTGCTGGTGGTAGGATCACAATGGCGATGCAGTTACTATCCACACGGCGTGGCAATCCTTTCCCATATGCAGTCCGAATCCAACGCTGAGATGGTCGGCCATCTTGGATCTGCTCGTGGTGCAGTTGCGGCCCGCAAGGGTGCTCGTGCACTGCCCAGGGGCCGAAATTATTACAAGTTTTGGAACTCTTGTGGTTCTCCTGGTAGGAGAGCCGTGATTTTGGCCTGAGGGGCCCACAACTTAAACAAAAAAATAATAAGAGTCAGTAATCCCAGCCTGGAGGCCCAGCACAAGAGGGTCACTGGAGGAGGAGCCTGCATGCTATGCAGAGGAAAAAAAAACATAAAGGTCAGAGGTCATCAGTGCAGGGCTGGAAACTGTCGCATACATCATGTAAGCAGTGAAGGGCTACTCCAGAAGAACAGGTTTGCGGCCTCAGTCACGTGGATGAGGTGCCTGTGCGACCTGTGAGAATGAGTAACCCAGATGAGTAGACAGCAGCACCTGCGTGAGTGGCACGTTGGCAGCATGGCACTCTGGCACCCATGCCGGAGTTCGACACTTCAGGCCCACCCTCCAAATCAGGGCCCAAGTGGCTTGTATGGATTAAGAAGCTGGACATGTTCTTCAGAGCGACAGGGCAAGATGATGACGATGCAAAGGTTGCTACGCTTCTATAATCAGCAGGGACTGAAGTGATACGCATCTACGAATCACTGAACATTCAAGTGGTGACGTATGCCGTCGTCAAGACTGCTCTTCAGAATCACTTCATTCCACTCTCGAATGTGGACTTTGATAGGTTTGTGATGTGTAGTGAAAAGCAACACGACGATGAGTCCCTCGAACAGTTCTGTGCATGACTGCGCCAACTATCAAGCACGTGCAGATGGGACAATGAGGAAGTGATGATCAGAAACCAGCTGATACAAGGGTGCAGTTCGAGTAAGTTATGTAGGCAAATCCTTCGAGAACCGGGAATGACATTAGTTCAAATACTAGACAATGGCAGAGTATACGAACTAGCAGAAAGCAGGGGGGCTAAAATGGACGCGGCGGTATGCCCAAGCAAAGGGGAGATTGTGGCATGCCAGGAGATTATACGCAGCATCGTGGAGGTGGCCATGCCCATAGCACTATCAAGAGAGGCCGTCGCCAGAGTGTCCAATGAAGATTAAATCTTCAAAGGGATCCAGGTGGCCATCAGGAGCGGAGAGTGGAAGGAAGTCCTGAACAACAACGCAAGGTGGGAAGTGAGAGCGCAAAGGGATCTGCAGGCACTATGGAAGGTGAGGGACAAACTTTCTATCTCTGAGGAAGGCCTGCTCCTACAGGGCCAACAGATAGTGATTCCATGTGCACTTGTGCCAAGAGTGCTCGAACTGGCGCATACAGGTCACCAGGGGTCGGCCAAAACCAAGGCGAGGTTGAGGTTAAAGGTGTGGTTTCCCGACCTGGAAGGCAGGGTGGAGGAGCATGTGTGGAGATGTTTGCCGTGCCAGTCCACAAGTCCAGCTGAAAGGGCACCCCCCATCAAGTCTATGGACAGGAGCGAACTCCCATGGGGAACGGTGCACGCCGATTTCGGCTCACCAGGCCGAGAAATGTATTTCTTGGCTGTTCTGGACCAGTGGTCAAGATACTCTGACGTAGAGCTGGTAGACTCCACTGCGTGTGATCACATGATCTTAGCCCTCGAGAAAATGTTTGCAACCCACAGATTCCCGATCATCTTGTGCTAGGACAATGGGCCTCCGTTCATAGGGAGTCAGTTCGCAAAGTACATGGAGGAGAAGGGCATACAATACAGGAAGGTGACACCTCTATGGCCCAGGGCGAACGGC
The DNA here is from genome assembly GCF_040938575.1 of Ambystoma mexicanum. Classification (NCBI taxonomy): domain Eukaryota; kingdom Metazoa; phylum Chordata; class Amphibia; order Caudata; family Ambystomatidae; genus Ambystoma; species Ambystoma mexicanum. Next base: position 498,986,727 of record NC_090923.1, read on the forward strand.
GATGCAGAGAGATTTATGTGAACATTGAACAAAATATTTCGGATCTCTGCAAACGGACGGGGCGAGCCAAAGAGAAACTTATTTGAGTTCTTGAGAGAGTATAGAACAACCCTGCATCAATCCACGGGAGTTTCCCCAGCTGAAGCTCTGTTCGGTCGCTGCCCAAGAGGACTCCTCCCGGAGCTGGAAGGGTGAGCGCCAGGTATGATCGATGATGCCCGGGTCCGACAGTAAAGAGTGACCAGGAACAAGAAGGAGAGTGAGAGAAGAGGCCTACAGGAAAAAGAGGTAATGGTGGGCGATACTTTTCTGGTCAAGAACCGCCACCCAGAGGGGAAATTGTCTCTCATATATGAGCCACAATTCTGGACAGCTGCCCACGTGAAATCTCCATTTTTACAGTAGAATTGAACCACTTAATATTGCAACAGGTGATACTGAATTCATGACAATAAGTACCTCTTGTCTAGATGCCTAGGTTAGTTGATACCTAGATTGCATCTATTCGAGATTCTTAAGCCTGTGTTAATGCTTTGTATGAGTATCTCAAATTTCCCTGGAAAATCTCTACTGTAAAAAATGGAGACTTGAATAACTCAAAGCTGTTCATATATTTTTCTGTATATTTGAATTGAGATCTCTCAAGGAGAGATACTGTGAAATTGCGTTTTGCACAATTGAAGCACATTTTGCACATTGGAATTGTTGTGATGAACACCGCCATGCACTTTAGAGCACTGGTCACTTTGTTATGTTTTGTGTGATGATTTTAACAACTCTATTTATTAAAAAGTGTTTTTTTTTAATATTGTTCTAAGAAGTCAGGTTGTATTTTCCTTGAACTTCTACTTGCCTTTGTTTGAATTGTTGTTTATCAATGTGTGGATCCCAAATTTATCCAGACAGCTACATGCCATAAACCTAATCTAGGTGTGGGAGCCTTGCTGTTCTAATTATCTGAGCACATGTCACCTGAAGTGAAGATGTGTCAAACAGATCCATACAATGCAAACTCCTGTCTAACCTATTTAAGTACTATATGTTCAACCTCCGCATTCAGGAACTTGTATTACCAAACAATATCGTCCAAAGGGAGACTACAAGTTCCATATTGCCAAGGAAAATGCTGCTCATGGGCATGTATGCATGGAAGAGGCAGCCAATGAAAACCTACTTATCAACAAAAATGCATGATAAGCATCACCCATAGAATTCAACTCAATGAGCAAAAGTAGTTGAAGTGTGGACAGAAGTACAGGTTTTGATCCATCAATGTTCCATTGACTGGAGCCCTAAAACACCCTGTTATTTTGTTAGCACATTTCACCATTTTAGGCATTCATCTCATAGTGTCTTACCAAGATTGCACGTCATTAATGACATGTACAGCCACAATACAGCCAACCTGTCATTGAGGCACATGGATGTAACATGGCCAGTAAACAGTAATGAAATGTCATGTTTTGCACAATGTGCCAACCCCACAGCACGTATCCAAGTCAAAAAGCATAATAACCTGGCACCGACCATGACATCCAAATATTTTGAGCCAATCACCCAGTTGGTGTGACAGATTGTGTGACCTCCAAATGCCATGAATGTCAGGCGCACTCCTAATGAGATATGTACAGACACAAGCTGTACCTTTAGCAATTCCCAAATGGGCTAACACTTACGGTGATAGTGATGTTACTACAACTGGCTCAACCCTGGTGGACCTGGAGAGAGCTTTAAGATGTACGCCTTTTTATTATGCCCCACCTGATTATAGTGGATGGTGAAAGACTAAGTAAGCCTTATGAGAAAAACGAGGTATAAACACACAGTGTGTGCATCATCTTGCATGTATGCCACATAATTATGCCTCCTAATTACGCCTTATCCATTAGTAGAATGGATACCTTTGCACCCAAGTGCACTCCTTCAAATAGCACATGGCCCATGCCTGGTGCAAATTGAAGGAGTAAAGTGGTCATCAATAAAGGTTGCCAACTGAAAACTGAGCCCACACAAGTGAAATATATAACATCAAAGGTGTGCAACAGCATAGAAAAGGAAGGGGACAACCAATACTTTTTGTAGAAACATGGAGAGAGTAGGACCTTACTGTGCATCACAGTATTATATGCACACTCCTGGAAGATCATATGCCAATTCCGCAGCCCTGTACCTCCTTTGGGCTGTACTTCTCCCACCCACAAAACAGCACCAGGTCAGGAGGAGGTGTTGGAGATCCCAGAGGCACTACACACAGAGGGTGTACAGGCCCAGGTTGTCCTACCATGATCTCACAGAAAAGCAGGGCCTAACCAACTACTGCCTGGACATATCCACTATCTACACTCTCCTGGCAGATATCGTGCACTATGTACAGCCTAACTGGCAGACCACAACAGCTATTCTTCCCTGTTACAGCTGTTGACAGTCCTCCATTGTTGTGCCACAGGCGAATTCTAGCACACTGTGATGCTGACGCATGGCAGCACTCAGCCCTGTTTCTCCCACCTCCTCACACAAGTCATGAATTCAATGATGAGACACCTGCATTACCACATGTTCTTCCCCACTGACCCAGTTACACTCACACAAAGGCATAAGTTCATGCCATTGCATGCTTCCCTAATGTGATGGGTTCTATTGGCTGCCAGCATGTTGCCCTTGTACCACTCGAGGCAACTGAGCGGGTCTACAGAAACAGACAAATGCAAGATTCCATCAACGTGCAGATGATCTGTGATGCAGTCCTGCCCTGTGCTAGGTTTCCAGGATCCACCCATAACTCCATGGTCCTGGCTCAAAGCAACCAGGCATGGCTGCTGAATATGTATATGAACAGCCCTCACATTCAGTGCATGTCATCATACTGCCACACTTGTCTTAACCAACCAATATCCCTCCATACCCATTGGGCACATATGTTACTGTTTGACATAGATGAACATGTGGGATACAGAAACGTACCCCCAAGGACATACACCACATGTGCCCAATCACATGTATGCATCATGGCAGGTACATCTCCTATGGGCGGAAACCAAGGGACATCCTACAGAGGTTCCATTGTGGCTGGTGTAATGTATATTCACTAGGAAAGACAAATCAATGTGATACACAAGGCCATATGGACACCCTTACTATATGAATATGTACATGTAAATCCATTTATAACACACACACATCTTGCCATCAAATGGGATTCATGGCACAGACTAATTTCATTTGACACCTTACAGTTCTACCTGAGTTGAACGATAAAATCTGCTGCTACCTAAGGGAAAGTTTCCAATATTTTCCTAAATTAAACATGTTCCTCCCGGAGAAGGAGTGGAAATGGGAGGGTACTCCATAACCTTGCTGGCTAAACAGAAAATTAGCGCCTGCTTCAAATGTGGTACTTTAACCTAGGGACTGACATAAGACAGCAGATGCTGACCTCAGTTGACAATTTGGCGTCTAGTGCCTTAAACGTTTCCATATGAAAGAAGGCCCTTTACGCTGAAAGGCTTTATGCACCAGATAGAGAGCTTTAAATTCCATTTGTCTTGTCACGGGTAACCAATATAGGCTGCAGAGTGCCAGCATGAGAAGGGAACCAGAAGATAGGTACAGTGGCATTCATTAGCCTGAGTGAGCTACACAAAGGCAAATGGCACCAACACAAAGACAGAGCTGACCAGAGAATTGGTGTTTGCAGGTCACAATGCAACACCAACACAGAAAGAATAAGAAGGGTAGTGCCAATGTAGCAGCCTACTCCGATGGCCATGTGCATCTGAGGTGCCATGTCACAAAGCAATACATCAGAGATTAATGTGTAGAGTCTTCAATCAAAAGAGTAGGGCAGCGGGCTAGTGTGAGTGTGGGGAGGGATGTGGAGCCAGACTTACGGGCGTAAAGAGGGGAGGCCCGAGTTGCAAAACAAGGGCAGTTTAGGAGCACCAGGCATGTGGCTAGAAAATGCCTTTGTACATAAATAAGAAGGGGCAGAAGCACAGTAGAGGGAGCACCAAGGCACTCACGTCCTTTAAGGGACAATACTATGATGAGGAGAGGGGCATCCATTCCACAATTGTGAAAGATGCACCACAAAAAAGCAAACGTAGTGTGGAAACGTGACAGAATGTAGTGATGCCAACATAAATGAGCCAAGATAATCAGGACAACAATGTTTGTACAATGCACATGCATGCAAGGGGAAACTGCTTTAGGGTGTCAACATGCAAGAATGCAGACGTAATGTCTACCAAGTGATGTTTAAAGAAAGCACTGTACCTCCACTGGGAATGCATCCATGTCTACAAGAAATTGTTACGGTTGATGCAATGCAAGGTACAGTAATGCTTTTGGGACTGGGTGTGTGCAGGAGACATGTATGCAGGATGCCCCTTCCATAAGCCACATGATCTGGCAAACCATAATTACACCATTGGGACACATAGGGGTGCACACCTATAATAAGAAAACCTAGCTGTATCAAGGACTTGCCCACATGCATGTTTGCAATGGATCCAACTGTCACCTGCATGGACATGTGCCATGTGCAGTAAGTTTTTCTCATAGCCCACCAATGCCAAATATGGACAGCCTGTGTTACATGGAACCATTAGCAGCACACTGTGGGCCTCATTACACGGTAGGGGGTGGACCAAGGTGCTATTAGCACCTTGGTCCATGCCGGTAAAATACCGGCACCGCCTTGGAGGAAAGTGGAATTACCGCCCTATTCCAAGGTTGGCGGGGCGGTAATTCCCCCTTCCCCCATTGCCCTTCCCCATTCCCATTTTTGCCCCATAGGGCATAATGGGAATGGGGAAGGTGCTCATTATGGTACCGCAAATAGCGGTACCGTAATTAGCACCCTGGTCCCTTTGCACGTTGGTTTTTAACGCCTGCTAAAAAGCAGGCGTTAAAGTACCAACCCGCAAAGGGACCTCGTAGTAAGGCGGTAAGGGTTAATGGTCACCGGTACCATTACCGGTGACCGTTAGCCCTTACCGCCTTCCGTGTAATAAGGCTCTGTTACCAGTACCATGCATGAACTTGCATGAAGGGTGAATCAAACAGCACACATCACAAAGGAAAACAGATAGAGAATTATTAATGTATCAGAGAAATCGGTGTAGGGATTGCACACATGCTATTTCCAATCTCACAACACATCACAGCCCTCAACCCCGCTATAGGCCATCCTGGGGAACCAATACTTAGATATATATGACTCTACTTTTCTACCCCACATTGCATTAGAATATCCATTGGCAATTCCCATACCAGACCTGCACAATTATTCTGGTGGAATAAACTTCACTCCATAATGTTGTAAGTATCAGGACAATGTGTGGGTTGGTATCCAACAGGAGGAAGGAGAGATAGAGGCTTCCTTGTTATGGGTAAAGAAACAATGGCTATGTTGCATGTGCTGGCACAAGGCCAGTCTGACATGAATCCAGTCTGACATGAATCGGAGGAGGTGCACACAGTCGTGCAAACAGCAGCACCACGTCATCCTCCTCCTCTTCATGTGCACACATCAATACCACATTGCATTACATAGCGTACCAAGCATAAAAAAGACGTTAATCCAATGTAATCAACCAGGGCGTTCCAAGATCTGGAAAATATCTGGGGCTGCACTAAATTAGTGACTGTCGGGACTGGGGGCTAGCTATCCTTTTTGGTTGCAACCACTGAGCTTCTATCTGGGGCTAAAACCAAAAGACGCAGGGCTATAGCCCCTTCAGCCTCCTAGCAACGCCTCTGTAAAAATCAACCTAAATATAACACCTGCTACTGTTTAGGTGGATTACATGTGGATCCATAGAACCATGCCACCACCAAAGCCTATTTTCTATGGATTCTATACATAATGAGGAAGCAAATTCGGAACAGTATAGGCAGTGCACAGCTCCACCCTTTGAAATGTACAAAAGAACATACTGGGCCTCATCATGAGTTTGGCAGTTGTTCAGCTGTGTTTCCACTAAACTACCACAAAAATGATACCGTTACCGCCACTTGGCCCCATGGGCTCACCACGGGATTGTAAGGGGCGGAATGGCAGTGTAAGTCCCAATTTTTGGAGTCCATAGGACTCCATGGGGTTTTTGGTGTAACTACCACTGGCGGTAGTTCTGCCCCGGTGATTCGACCAAAAATTGGTGGTAGGGTGGTGGATTCGCCTGCTTCTCCGGGTAAATCCTCCACCCCACCACCAATCTCGCATATCGGTGGTGGGCGAATGCGGCAGGAATGAGGTAGTAACAGAATTACTGCTGCATTCCTGACAATTCTTCCCTTGCTGCTGACCTTTACATGAGGCCCACTGTGTCCCCATATGTAGAAATGTCTTGAGTTTGCCTGTCACCTGAATGGCAACAAACTGATGTTAGTGTCTGTGGAGTAACCTGCCCTACAATAGGGAAATATGTATCACAGACCTGTTAAACTGGTGAATGCCTTAATGTCTTAATCCATGCACACTCATGTAATCTATATGTGGCTTTGTGAAACAGCCAACTGCATTGACTGTCTGTACTGTTCTCTTTATCCAACAACAGATGCTGGATAACCCATGCACCCATGGTTGATTAAACAACTGCGGAATACTGCCAAGCCCAGACAACAACAGTACAATTCTACCCACACCCACATCTAGTTCACCATTGAGCAGGCCTTTGGCCTAGTGAAGAACGATTTCAGTCATCTCCACAGGATATCTGGGGCCTTTGTGTACCATCCAGAGATGGTCTGCCACATTGTGGCCCGGTGTGCCATTCTGCACAACATTGCCCTTTGCCAGAATGTGCCCATGCACCTGCCCAAGTAGGACGAGATCCAGATGATGGTGGCCATGACCATCATGTGGAAGCATATCACTACATATAAGACTAAAGCAAGGAACATATCAAACAGTATGGTATCCGGAAATCAATATATACAAAAAAATGTCACCTTCTACAAAATGCATGTATCTTACATACATAAATCTGAAAAAATCCTTACAATCACAAAAGTATTTAATTAAGATACAAACAAAGACACATTCACTATGTACAACAAATGTTGAAAAACAAAATTACAAACACCTAAGTATATATACATCTGTTTGTTCAACTTGAACAGACACAGCACATTTGTAGAAACAATGTACATTTGTGGAAACAATATACAATAGAATACATATCAAAGATATAAAACTGTGAGTTCCAAATAAGTGGAAATGTGCCACTACATGTTTCAATCCCCTTCTGGTGTGGAATTTTCCTCAGTGCAAAGTCATTTGAAGGTGATCAAAGTATATCTAAAACAATACAAGATTGAAGAACAGGTTTAAACTAAATAGGAGATTAAGGGAAGGACTGTTGGTCGAAAACAAATGAAAAATATGTGTATTATGTTTATCTTGAGACGCCAATACTGCATGCACTTATTTCAATGTTTACCACTATTATTCCTAGATTACAGGATAGTAGATCTATGGGAAAAGGAGAAAGGATATTTAAACCACAATTCTGTAGATGGTGCACCAATTGTTAGGACAGTTTTAAAAAATCCCTTTTAAAATAATGTTTTTCAAGTATCAACATGTACTTACCCAAAGTCAGTTCTGTAATATTCCGTGGGTTTTTCATATTGATGTGGTTTGTTCCAAATGTTTTTCATCTTCTGTAGGGAATCATATGTGAATAGCCATATAATAAATTATTTTTGATGTATGAATGAGTATTGTGGCCTAAAAAATGCAACCAGTGTGCAGTTGCTTTCAAAGTTGCTGAATATGAATGGTCCTATTTTGATCTCACGATCCCTAACCTCAAGAGAGAGGGATCTCTTTTTTTGGTGGACAAATCTGAAAGAAATGTAGAAGGTGTTCCATATTTCTCGTATGCACACATTTAAATGGGGTCTAGAATGGATGTACTGAGCGAGTTATCTCAGTATGATATTGGGTGACGCATTGACATGGGCAACATACTTTAAGGAAAATGCAGAACACGCTATTAAAGTTAACATGTTCAAATGTTGCAATAACCCTTCTACAATCTCAGTCTCAAAAATAAGATCTAGTATCTAGCAACCAAAAAAAGTGGTCCTCTAAATAAATTCTCTCATGTGCCTGGAGTAAAGTTGCAATAATTTGGAAACTCAACTGATAAAGTCAGCTTTTAAGTAACATATTGAATTCAACAATCTATAATTGATCATGAATCAATTATTCGAGTAACAGTTCATGAAATTGACAATGAAAAAATACAGATGGAATAAATAAAGAAACTATAAGCAAACTAAGCCATTACATTATATTGGAGTGAGGTACTCATTTAGTCCTGAAATGTGACTCTTGGTCTTGAAGAGAAGCCCTTGTTCTATAATAAACAAATATCCTGCAATGGTCATGGTGGTAAGAATTGCTGATCGTATGTTATACTCTGTGAGTCCATGCAACAATAAATGTTCGACTATTGGTGAATTGATGTTCTTGGTATGAATGCAACTGGGATGTTATGTGGGTCTTGATTCTTGCATTTCTCATTGCCAAGCCAATATACAGCCAACCTTTCAAATAGGTGTTCAACAGGATAAGAAATTCATTTTTTTCTAATAGTTTTAAACCCCTAGAAATCCAAGAGGAGATAGATTGACTCATTATAGATTGTGCAAACCACAGTGCAGTGTCTACTGTGGCCTTAGAAGAGGAATTTGGGGCCCAGCTTTTAGAGGGTGGTCATCTGTCCCAGATTTGTGTATGCCCTGGGGGAGACCAAGGATCATTCTTCGCTGGTCCCTGTAAGAAGGGAAGCATCTGGCTGTAAGGGTTTTTACAAACCACAAATAACGATTGGATGATAGACTGTTGCCAGCATCTTTTTCAATTTGCAGAATGAATATCTAATGCAATTTCAGACTAATTGTCATACCTTCCTTCTCAAGGAGACCTGGCTACTTGATGAGCTGACTCTTGATGGTTTTTGTGCTCTTCCATGCATGTCACGAATAGTTGGAGGGTTTGCGAGTGTTGGGAAGGGAATTAGTGTCCTCCCACACCCCCAGGCACTTTAGAATTAGACAATACCTCTTTTAGGCAGTGTGGGATGTATTGACCCACTCTGCTGTGCTATGCGGCACCACTCTGATAATTATGGTGCAAGAAACAGCAACAATGGTGGCAAAACTCTTGTGTGCACCAAAAACCTACAAAAACCGTGTGTTTAAACACACAAAAAGATGGATGCCGAACCTGCCACCCATGGTGCATGTGTGGTGGAATAGAGCACACCCTGCAGAAAATGCGCCAGTGGGATCCATGACCAGCAAACAGAGTGCAGAGAGAGAAGCAGCACTTTGCAAATGAAACTCCAAAATGTGCCGATAATTGACATTTGTGTTTTGGCTAAAAACTTCAAAATGCCTATACACCACACTTCTCAACATTAAAAATTGTGCTTGGTACTAACATTCATGTAATCTAATGAAGCATGGTGAATATATAAAGTCCTAAAGTGTAAAGAGTAAAACATTTCTTCAGAAAAAACTGATTGTAAACTGACAGCCCCTGTCAAAATCTGTGTGCAGTACCTTGGGCTACCTGTGAATGACGGCTGTCAGATGAGCTCCTGATGAAACTTCAAAGTATTTAAACTAAAAGTCTGCCGGATTAGCAAACATAAAGGATTGTTGTTAAAAAGAATACAGATCTTAGTTGTGTTTTTGATCCCACAGATTTAAAGCTAAGAAAGTAATGTATGTATGTGATTTAATGCAACAAGTTTGGTTTTTTCTGGATTTTTAATTAAGAATAAATTAGCATGGCTGAGCTGCAACCCTTTGAAAGTGGAAAAACAGGCTCCTTCCAAGGGGAGGGGGAATCCTCTCAGCAGAAACTCACTGGTATATGTTAATTGTTGGTTAGACCGAACTCTTGTCTACAGAAAGAGAATGAACAATAGAAGACCCTTCAGCCCAGGAAACGGAGGTGGGAAAGGGGTCATAAACTGCTCCTGGAAGGAACTCCCAAGGGAGGGGGCTGCTCCTGGGCTGCAGGGAGAGACAAAGGGAGACCATTTGCTGTTAAGCATGAACAATGAACAGTTTTTAAAGACTCATAACTTGTGATTCAAAGTGGTGAAAAATATACAAAGGACAGATTTGTAAATCTAATTTTTGGCTGCACGTTTTAAGAGGCTGTAAATGGCAGTGGACAGGAATGGCAATATATGTGGTTTTATGTGAACTGTGTTAATGCTAAAATTATGAAATTTTAAACACACATCCCTATGGTAAACACACACAGTTGTGGAAAGTTACAGAAAGATTGGAAAATGTGTTCCTGGCAAAAAAGACAATATTCTGTAGAAAGCTGAAACAAGATGTCAGAGCTGCGGGATTTTGAAGAACAGCTACTAGATAAAATATGGAATCTTTGTGTGTGATTTGTGTATAGGTGACCAATGTGGAAATATGTATTTAGGATGAAATCCGAGTTGAGACCAGTGGCTAAAGGGAGGTTTCTAAGAACTGTGAAGCAAACTATAAAATGTGACATCATCCGGCCTTGATCCAATCACTCAGATGCAAGCTGGAGATGAGGTTTTGATCCAATCCCAGCTCACAGGGGCAAGCTTAGTTAAGCCGGCCCATACACCCATTTTGTGATGTCATTTGAAAGGATAAATAGAGACAGCTGACAACACAGGGACTCACTGATTCACTCGCTTTCCTGATTCTGGTGAAGCACTCTGATCCAGCATTCAACATCCAGCCTTTAACATCCTTCCAGATCCAGATGCCAAGACTCTTGCCAGCAGTAGAGAACGATTGACTTCCAGCAAAGCCTAAATTCTCAAACTTTTTCTCACAACACAGTGAAGCGCTGTGGTGTGGGAAGGCCTTTTGAACTAGTATCCTGAAACTCTCTGGCTTGCTACCACAGGGCTTGCCAGAGGCACTCGTTATCCAGCTGATTGAGATATCCACAAACAAGAAGGACAGATCCTGTGCAAATGCGATGACCGGCCTAGCTGATCCAGTCCTGCGCCTGATGTGCTGTCCTTCCTTGACAGATCCAATCCATGACCAGAACTGACGGTCCAATTTAATAACTTATTCTTTGAGTATTAATAGGAAGAACAGTGACCCATAACATATCCGCATTGTATGATCCCTATCTCAAACCCATCCCATCTCTAATTCAGAACCATAGTATTCCTAGAACTATCTTTGCACAGACTATTTTCTCATCTGTATTATTAAACCCTAAATTCTTATTGATTTGATTAAGAAAAGTAAATTCATGGAAGAAGTAGAGTATCCACAACCGCCGGGTTACGATGATCACGTGACTGTAAGATCCATCTGTGCCATTCTCTTTTTCATAGTCATAATATTGTGTAATCAAAACCCATCTGTCATTTTCAAAGGGCATTTCTGTGTTCTATTCTCGCGCCTATTTTGCAAAAACGTCTTTTACTAAAACCTCTATAACTCCTTCAGTTTTTATGATAGAAGCGAAATTTCAACTCCTACTTGCACCTAAGTGCAAAACAGTGCGGTTCACCCGTTATATCAAAAATCACGCAAGGAAAAGTTTGCTGCGAATTGAAATTCTTAAAGGTTTTACACGTGTAAAATAGCTGTAAACTGCTTCCCACTTTGACTTTGAGATTTCAAATGTTTTCTTTTGACTAAATCATTGTTTGTGATTGTGTGCAACTATTCAAAGCGGCTCCCATAGGAATGTATAATCATTTAAGTATTTTTGACCACATTTGGTGTTTTTGCTCAGTCAATTCCAAAGACAATTTCAAAGCCATAATGACAGCTGAAAAGTCAATTCCTTTTTCTCTTGTGTTTGAAGGGGGAAGGTGGGAGTGATATTCTGTTTGACTTAGGCTATTCCTGAATACCTGCTCTCTCCTCACATCTATGTAATTGCCTAATGGGGGGTGAGGGTATTGCAGGGGGAACCCCTTACCACAGTGCCATTGGTTCTAAACCAATCCAAAAGTATTATTTTCTGTGCTGCATTGTTTTTGTGTTCATCCTTGATTTATAGTGCATTCAAAATATTATTCAGTGTTCTTTCACCCCATTGATGATTGTTGTTTACCTGTTAAAATATATTGTGATTAAATTTTAAATACACAAATAAATATTTACCTTTTCAAACTAGCCTAATTCCTGTTTCAGTGTGACCGGGGTGTCTCAGGTGAAGGGTGTGATATGAGTGGTATATTGTTCAGAATATTGAACTTATAGATAAAATAAATAATGGTTTTATTTGCGCACTACATGCTGGGCGTGACTGGGGTGTGTGCCGGATTGAAATCACGTACAGCACTATAAGGGACTAATGGGGAGGAGGGGCACTGGGAAGGCTCTCTCATTCAGATATGATCACATATACAGACACAGGCAGGCACTGAAGAAGGACATGGGCAGGCACTGAAGAAGACAGTTATTGTTTAAATGTAAAGCACAATTACCTATTAGTTGGATACATTTGTAATGTCAAGATCCTATGCATTGGAAAATCTTAGTACGGTAGATGCAAAACTCCCCCTCCTTCCCAAGAATGTGGCTTGTGCTAAAAATGGACTAAAGGCTCCGCTGGGTTCGTCACTAGAGCCAAGCACTGGCAGCACATGAATTGACTCACCACCTGTCTACTGTCCATCAAGTGTCCATGCAGGCTAAGAATAGGGCATTTACATGTGCTGTGCGACAAAATGCAGAAAGGGACAGATTATGAAAATAAGGTGTGAATGATGAGACTATAGGGCCCAGATAACATTAGCAGGAGGAGTGAAAAATGGACAGAATTAATGAAAATTAGTTATACAAACTTTTAGTTTTTTCTGGGCTAGGCCTCAAGGTTTGTAAAAGTATGCAAGGCTGCAGTGTATTTCTGTATAAGGCAACATAATGTAGAGCAGCATGTTCTGACAGGACCCCTTGACAATGAAGAAAGGAAGGTGTTGGAGCATCCCTTGTATGGAAAAAGGGTGGATTGGGATGGAGCCATGACCCTGTATCCAGTGACACCACTACAGCAAGAGCGGACTATATAAACCCCTGCCTGGGACCACTGTGGCAGAGGAAGGAACGGAAGAGCGACAGGAGAAGACTGTTCAGGAAGCACAGTCCTTTGCTACCATCCTCATTTTTGCAAGATTAAACGTGTTATCCTTACAAAATAGACTATTGGCCTTATTTCCCTATGTGGATGTACTTATTCTGGTATGAGCATAATTAGGGACAGCCTTACAAAAAGGGACCCTCTTACACAAGCTGGGAATTAGTGTGCAATGAGCATCGGATGTTTCAGTGTATCAACTGACCTATGGTAGACGACAACACCCTGCATGCCTTGTTAATTTTTAAAGGCCCACTCATAGCTGCCCAATGAAAGTATTTTATGGCAAGATGCAAGAGGTTATGTCTCCAGATGCTATGTGGATAATTGGGGGTGGCTTAACTGGGAATTATCTGATTCAGGCTGGGTTCTTGGCATTCCTAACCCAGTCCTTATGGGCTAAATGTCTGCTACCTGTTTGCCCTATGGATAAGTAATCATTGCCTCAGGGCAATTCATGGATGTTTTCCATCTAATCAACCAGGGAAACAATCATCTGTTGGGTATCAGGGTAAAAGCCTTGTTGATTATATCTGCATTTCAATGAATAACTGGCCTAGTACAGTATATTTTAGCATTGGGAACATACCTGATAGTGACCATTTACCTCTCATTCTCACACTGAAATTGTTGGATAAACATGTCGCTACCCCAGGTATTGAGTCTAGGTTAATGGACCTCCTTAGTGCCGAGATTACTTTTTGATGGGTCACTTCAAGTTAGAGCTATCAGACATATACTCTGCCCCTTCTGATGTTACTCAGGTTTCACATTCCCTTTTTGGTATACCCTGTGCTTAATTTGTGGGTGTGTTTGCCAGGGCTGAACACCGGGACATATTTCTGAGAACCAGCACTTATTCTCTCATACTCAGTACAATTCTGAGGTGGTGTTTGGGGAACTCCTCACACAACAATTAACAACAGTGTGAGTCTTGCTGGCACTGCCGTGATTGCTTTCTGGTTTCATGAGCAAGCATGAGCTGCAAGTTGACAGCGCTGATTATTTGTGTTAGCCATAGCAGCATTTTGCTCTCGAAAGCCTGCATGGCATTGGAGTGTCCCAATACTATAATAACTGACAGCAGTGCCACAGCAAAATGGGTGGCTTGGGTGAGTGCTGCAGGCATAATCCAGACTTTCAATATCCAAGGTGCAGCTCAAAATGTATGCAGTAAAATGGGCACCCACACAGTGGTCGAAGTGAGCGGGAGCGGTGCTCTTCTACTTCTTTTAATTACGTTTTACTGTTACTATACTTTTATTTGAAAAAGAAACCTTTCCGGAATGGTTTCTTTTTAAAATAAAAGTGTAGGAAGAAGTTGAAATGTGCACTTTCAGAGCAATGCACTGAACGTCCCCTGAAACAGCAGGCACGTGTGTTCGGGGGTTTGGATTGTGTGTGGGAGGGGGCGCAGCGATGGGGTTTGTGGGGAGCAGTGCAGGCCAGTAGGGAACATAGTTCCACTACTTCTTTCTGTATACTTCGACCACTGCAAGGAAAGGCACAGTGAGTAAAAGCAGTGGCTGCGAACTCTCAAGTGGTTAATAACCACTGAACAGGTTATCATGTCTGTTCTTGCGAGAGAGGGGCGCCCGCTACCTTTGTAAAACTACTTCGACCACTGCACCCACATAGATATTCCAGCATCAGTATGATGCTGCCTGTGCTATGCCTCTACAGGAATGGCCACACAAGGGCACATGCAGGGCTTGTTTAGGCTTTTTGTCTCTTCGGGTATGCAGTGCACCGTCTGCCACAATACACAAACGCGTGGCAGGACTCCAACTCACTTTTCTACGCACACCAGCACATAACAGTGATCGGAGCCGCGCATTTGCCAGTGCAATCTGTGGCATGGAGGGTCACCTGGCACACAGAGGACAACAACATGACAGTTACCAGCCAGCAGCACGAGCAGAGGGGCAAGGCCAGGGAAAATGTCCATGTCACGCAGCAGTCCTGTGATAACTGTTCAACTATAGATCTTGCTGAGGTGTTCCACGAGGAAGTTAATCCGTTCAGTAATGAGTTTGTCTTCAAACGTCTGCCACTTTACTATATGAAGATTCTCTGGATGGGGTTGACGGTCTAAACGTGTACTTGTCACGTCTCGAATCGGAGGATATTGATAATGAGAATGAAGTGTTCAAAGAAGAAGTTAAACATTTTGATGTTCATTTTAAAATGAGCGGAGCAAAAAATGAAAGTGTAAAATTGTTTTTACGCTTTCAGTTTTTCTCCAGGTCATTCTGCAGCCATATTGGGGTGGGAGCGCCGCAAAGCGGAGCTAGCTACTCCACTTTGCTTTAAACTTACATTTTAGGAGAGCATTTCATTTTACGCCTGCATGCGATATTCATGTATGCGTAAAACGAATGCAATTCAATGGAATTCGCCTCACATTGGCACCTGCTAAAGAGCAGGTGCATTCCATTTGAACCCATTTTAAAGCGCTGCCTGCAAATCGTATTTGCAGGCGGTCTTTTAATTCTCTCAAAGAAGCAAGTACAAGTAACGTTTAAAGGCGATTTCGGCTTACTTTACTCTTTATTTTTACACTCCCCTTTGCGAGTGTTGAACATTATATGCAGGGGACTAGCAACAAATAAGTGTTCGCGTTGGTTCTTCCCTGCATGTAATTACCATTTTTAACAAAATGACCCCCTTTCTATTTCTCAACTATGTTATGTTCATTTTGATTGATATTTTATGGCGTTGGCACACATCTACTATCGTTGGTGCACACTTCACCCACAACGATGCTGTGTGTTTGTAGCAGAGGACAGCAATGGGCGGGAAGGTTCTGTCCCTGCATAGTAGAGGCATTCAACAATGTCTACAAAAGGCTTCTGAATGTTATCATTGAAGGGATGGATCAAAGTTCTTTCCCTTCTGGGAAGCAGTTCTGTTTCCTGCTCTCTGGTTCTCACTGCTCACTCTGAGAGGATGTACATCGCTCAACAGTACACACCAGGCCCATGTATGCTGCTCCATCATGATGATCGCACACAGTACCATCATTTCGACCCGTTTTTTTGGTGATTCCCTGAAACTGCGTGCATTTCCATTTGTATTTCTGTTGTACTTCTAATGTATTCAATACATCTTTAGGCTCAAAATGTTGGGGATACATATGTAACCGGCTCCATATTTCACTGACCATTGGACATGTTATCATGTGTTCCTATCATCGATTGCCCAGTTGTGGGACCTTCCTTAGGCTATAGTAACACTTTGGATGTATTTCTGGTGGACTTCAGATGGTTTTTGACCTCCTAACGTTGTGGTAAACACCAAATTGTCGGATCGTGCACTTTTAAACATTGCATGCAGTATCTCATAGTTTGGCGGTTGGTAAAAATAGGCAGGATTTGGAATACTGTCTATTTTTGATGGTTCTGCCAACTCATAAGGACTAAGTGTCAGCACGTTTAAATGTGTTGTATGTGTCCAGCGAATACAAATGCTCAGAAAGACTACATTTGCTTTAATGTATGGACACAGTCCACATTTTTTAAGACTTATGTGCTCAGCTTATGTTTTTTTAATCAATTAGGGAATATTAAAGAATTATCTTGACAGCACCATTATTTGCCATGCTTGTAACATGATTAAAGTATGATGCACATGGATTCAAATATACTGTTGTACTCCCTGTTAGTGTGTTCCCAACTGAAATGCAGTGATCTGAATTCCAAAACAAACAATTGGCAAAATGCCGTGTGTATAAACACATTCCTGCATTCCATTCCCTTTGGGATGATCAGATGAACACAACATGTGCTTGGACAACCTTGAAGGCAATGCAATTCACATGACAAACACAGCTGAATACACCTATGTTGGTGGTATTAGGAACAAAGGATTACAAAACAAATCTCTATATCTTTAACTAAGTTGATGTTTATTAAAAATGATTTCGACTCAAATGGTCAGGATGGCATGTTTTATAATTCCACTCCATCACCCCAGAATTAACTAGCAGAACTAGCATATATGTTGTGCATAGGTAGATGGAATTGTGTTCCAGTTGCTTGAAGACTGAAGTGATCGTTCTCCATGCATCCAATTGCACTCTCATTCAACCCATTCCGGTATGCTCTCCCACTGACCTACTTACTCCATCCTGCAAGGTTCGCAATGGCAATCACAATAATCTCTGACATTATCTTGAAACCTTAGAAATTCATCACATTACCTCCACTGCTACTGCTAAGAAGCATAATCTTCTAAAACTTCCATACAATGGTCCTCATTCTACGTATGGTGGTCTGGAAATATGGGTGCCGGTAGTAACATAGCAGCACTTCTTCTGGAACGCCATATTACGAGAATGCCAGTAGGGGCCACGGATCCCCGGCAGGCTTGAATTGCTGGGTTTTCAGGCCCCTACCGGTATGTCTCTCACTGAAGCACTGGCACTGTTAGCAACGGTGCTAGTGCTTCAGTGACCCCATTTCCATGCACTCCTATGGGACTTCATGGAAATGAGGATTAACCATTACGCCACAGCTTGGGATATCCCGGTGGCACTGGGATATCAGGTGGTGGTAAGGGTGTTACGAGGTTGCCGGTAACTTGCCACCTACAAGTGGGTTTTACCAGCCACCCCATAATGAGCCCCAATATGGCCCTATCTCACCTTCTCCACTCTCCCAGGGCCCGTTCAAACTGTACCTTCAATCCATTCTGCCTCCCTTTTTTTGCATCCATTCACCTTGCTTCCCATCACTGAATCCACATCCCAGTATCCAACTGTGACTTGCTTCGAGATTGCACTAATATCCACCTGCCAGGCTTACAGTGTTGACATCCTTCCAACCCTGAGGAATGGACATTCTCCTGCCTTTGATATGCCATTTGTACTGTGTTTCTTGGTGAAGGATCTTTCATTTTCAATATAAAATACTAATATAAACAAAATAATTACAGAACCCCGTATTGCCACACTTCACACTTAAGTAGCTTTCCCATTCTTAGTTACCTATTTGCATTCAGGAACTAGCGCTATTGCAGTTGCAATATAATGACATGTTCACTTCTATCATGGGATACCTTAAAATCTGTGGGATGATACCCTACATATGCAATTATATAACACTGTAAAGTGATTTAGGTACTACACAATGTATAACAGCATTATACTGTTGGTAAAGGTACAGCCCCACTCCCCTCCCCCAAGGCGTTTTAAAGTAAAGCGAGATGCATCCGAGGCCCTGTAATGAACCAGGGGGAATGGGGGTTTGTGAAAAGGGTGCTTTGCCATCCAGTAGGCCCCCATGTTAGCATCATAAATTACAGCATATTCATATGGTGCAGCCCAAAGCGTGGGCGGCATCGCTATTTTGCAGAGATATTAATATTCCTAGGTAGAAGCAAAGTCTTGTGCGGTAAGCATGGTAAAGGCGGAATTGCATGCACGAGGCCTAAATCCGCGAGGTAACAGAAATCTTCAGTCATGCCCAAGCTCCAATCAGGACAGTTTGCACCCCCACCCACCACACTGTTTGTTCATTGTTCTTGAAAGTGTTGTAAGGATGTGTCTTTCACCCAAAAGAAATGTGCCCTACAAGGCTACAATTAGAGGCTGGCGTCTGGTGTGCAAGTTATCTCATTGTGGCCAAAGCATGATCTGGCCCATTCCGGAGTGACCACGAGTTATAGCCCATATAACTGACTAAATCCTAAGATCCCTGAGTTCCATGATACCAGGGGCCCTTTGACCGTCAACCCTAAAGAAACAAATCCTGAAATGTTCAAAGAGGATGGACAGGATGTATCGTTGCAGTGACAATCGTGTGATTTGTATTGCGAGGTGCTGGGAGGGATACATTATAGTTCAAACAAGGGTGGATACCTTGGAGTCAGATGGCGCGGAGGGAAGGAGTGAAATGTGCAGGGGAAGTTTAGAGTGCCCTGGAACCGCCTGTGTGTCTGTTTTGAAGCTGCCAAGTGTATGGTATGAGTGATAAACAAGCTGTATAATAGGAGTATAATTAATGTGTTGTCTGACCTTCAACATGAGAAGAAGATGAGCCCTGCAGCACCCATGTGAGGGAAGATGGACGGACTGGGCTAGGACCAATAAACTGCCTTCCCATATGGATAGAGGCAGCACCTGTATAGGATCCATCCAATCAGCCACGCAGGATTTCACTGTATATATGGCATAATTTCTGACAATATTTTGCTTTAAGAGCTTCTGCTTTTACCTTTCTTTGTCAGAACGTTCTTGGCAGCAGAGTTCTTTGCTGCTGCTCTCATCTGAAAATGAGATTAAAACTTGTTATCCTTACAGGATCGACTTGGGCCTTTCTTCCCTAGCGGGTTGTATTCGATCTGGTTTAAGGGTTCAGGTGCTTGCTTTCATTTGGTGACCCCAACGTGATCCCAATGCCCCCCGTACCTGTGGAGGCTTCCAGGCTGCTTCTCCAGAAGGAGCTGCTCCCACCTACAGCAACCGGCCAAGAAAAAAACATGTGTTCTGAGTGGTCTAATTGGCACCATTTTAGGAAAAGTCCTCTCTGCTCTTGGAAGTGGGGCGTGGTTATGAGGAGAGTGCCGGCCAGTGTTGGAACCCCATGACGCAGGGGTTCGGGTGAATACGCACATGTGAGTATACTACAAGGGATAACAAGTAGGGGACGGATGCATGGGGAAGTATGAACGGTGTGAGAACATGGAGAATGTGGAGAGCGACGTCATTGATGTGACATGGATGAGGTTAGGGTTATTGCTGGTGAACATTTATATTATTAGTTGATCAGTTCAGTAAGGCATTATAAGGTAAGGCAAAGGTAAGGCACGGGATACCCTCCTCAGAAGGGGAGGGAAGGTGGTTCCAAGAGGCGGAATAATATTTAAAGGAGGTTCTTGAAAATATAAAGTAGTGGTCTCACATAGCAAGTAGGCCTGAAACAAGTAGTGTTTGTTAGCGTAACGTGTTGGTTCACTTTGTGATAGTAGAGGTTTGTGGGTAAAGAAGCAGGCCTTAGCAGGGGCAGTGATCCTGTGAGTCACAGTGTGGTGTGGTGATGCCCGATCTCTTGGAGGTGCGTCTGTGCGCATGGAAGGGTGAGAGAGGAGGGGTGTTGAATTTTATGTTTTATTGTTATATGTAATCAGCGTCTACGCGCATGAAAGAAGTGGCATCTGTGCGCATGAAAGAGTGAGAGAGAAGGGGGGTTGCATTTTTTGTATTAATTGTTATATATAAGCGGTAGCGTGCGCGGCGCATTAGAGGAGCTCTGAGGGGCTGGTAAGTGATAGACATCACTAGTATGGGGGCAGCATCACCAATAGAGCACATGTATAAGGCCCTGGCACTGTATCATGATAGGGTGGAAAAATAAAATTATTTACCAAAAAGGTAGTAGGGGCCACTCTCTAGATAGAACATGGCATGATAACCTGTTCTCTGGGTTTTCTCTCACTTTGAGAGTCTGCAGCCATCGCTCTTTGCTCACTGTACTTTTCACAAAAGAGGAATATCCATTTGCATATCAGTCTTTGTCCCTCCCACAAGGGCTGTCCAGCACCGAAATTCAAGGCAAACCTCCTTTGAACAAGAGTACCAACAGCAACTCCATACACATGTTTCAGCCTTGTTGGGCCTCATCAGTGAGGTGGAGCTGTGCCTCTCCAAGTACTTTGAGCAAAAGGGCCTCCGCCTGAGTTCCCCCAGGTAACTTAGGGTGACCAAACGACAAGTTCCTTGTTTATGTTTATGTTTATTTTTTGATAATGCGCTCCAAACCCAGGGGTAGCCGGGCGCAGCGGGTACAAGATTACTTAGGCTTAAGTTACATATAGTGGAAACAATACACATCTTTACAGTGCAGTACATGTTAATACAAGCAGCTGAAATAATACATGTCATGTTGCGATGTTAGAGTACATATATACAAAGGGTAAAAGGGTGAGAGTGTCTCTCGGCCCCCTGGGGGCAACGAGATGGTCTGTAATCCAAATTGCATAAGTATCACAGCAGTTAGGCGCAGTGATCCAGGGGCTAGTGCAAAGTTTCAGATTAGTTGTCGTTGATCCAGAGCCAATTTTTTACCTTGCATCTAAATATAGAATATGATAGGTTAGCTCTCATTGCAATGGGCAGTGCATTCCAGGCCTGGGTGGCTCTCACAGGGAAGCTTACTTCACCCGCTTTAGTTTGTCTAAATCTGGGAGTTGCTAGCAGGAAATGGTTAGTAGCCCTAATGTGGCGACTGGTCGATTTTCTGGTAAGTCAGGTGAGATGTAAGGAGGTGCTGTGTTGTTGAGCCCTTTATGGGTAAGAGATAGCATCTTGAGAAGGACTCTGTCTCTGAGTTTTAACCAATGGTGGTCTTTCCTGATGTTGGAAATATGTGCTCGGAACAGAAAACATATGTGCTCGGAAAGGCTGGATACTCGGGGGTATCCTTGGGGCACGATGCACATGATGGTGCATCATTCAATGGAGTTACAGCTTTGTTATGGGCGGTATTACCGAGGGCCTTTCTGGACACTCCCAATCTACAGTCGTTGATGGAATATACCATGGGTGATGATGAGGAACCAGCTGGATTTATTCTCAAAATGCAGGGGAAGTGGTGAGCAGAGACGGGAGGGCCATGGGATCAATCGATTACATTTTTCTATTTTATCATAAAGTGGGGTTTCCAGAAGGAAGTGCAGAAGGCATTGGTTACGTTTGTGGATATTGAGGCAAAGGGGTGGCCTGAGATACAGAGTATAGTAGTGCATTATTGCAAGAGGATTAAGGAGCGGGAAGGGGACATGCTGCAAAGGCGTCAGGGGGAAGAAGCAAAGTTGGTAGAGAAATAATTGGCAAATGTGACATTTCAGGTGCCTGTGTCAATACCAGTACAGGTGTTATATGGTGTTTAATTGTTATATGTAAGTGTCACGACCCTCGCCCAAAACCCCCTCTGGCAAACCCATTGGCCAGGTGGAGTCAGGACTCTGGCCTCTAGAGCCTGGCATCCTCTTCAAAAGCCTTCATGGGGCCAGTCCTGGCGCCTATGGCACAAGGCTAATACACCATGAAAAACAATGTGCTTGGGAACTACTTTATTGTATTGTCAGCCAACACGGAGGCATCCACATAGCATGGTTCCTAAGAACCAAGCTATGCGGTCTAGTGTTTTGGGTGTGGTAGCCTAGGGACTACTTTACCTGGACTAATTTGTTGGGGCTATTTAAACCACACCCGAGCAAGACAACACGCTTTGTGTTACTTTGTAGCTTGCAACGTGACGCTCACCGTGTCCAGCTATTCCCTCGAACCTCGGAGAAGCAGAACCTGCAAGGAGACAAAAGGAACATCATTAGCAGCAGCATCTTACCTGCAGTCTTCATCTTTAAACACTTGCAGCTACTGAGAACAGCTTCCTCGAATCTGCACGCCTCCCGGACAGAACAACCTGAAAGAGGAAGATAGAGGCAACATTAAAGAAAGCAGTAGAGAAATTTACAAATTACGAACTGCTCAAAAGGCTTACCTGGCTGGTCGCCTCTCGGCTGGCACCACTCTGGACATTCCACTCGCGCTGAAGAACACTGCAACCTACAAGGAAGGAAAACACAGGTTAGCAAAGGCAAGACTTCACAGCGCTGTGCATAGCTCTTACTTACCGCATCATAGCGCTCTTAATGCACCATCATTTACCAGCGGGGCTCAACCAATCCAGTTCGCCTCCTAAGGGAGAAAAAAGAGAAATTTTAAACAAAGAAAGGCATGCAGGATAGCAACGAAACCAAAGAACAGCAATAAGACCTACCTGAACAATATCAAACGGGCCGGCGTCAGTGAAGTAACTGGATCTCACTCGCCCATGAAAGACAATGCGCCCCTGTAAAGAAGGCAGGATGGAGAGCACACCTAATTGTACCACAAGGTGAGGAGAGGGCGCCAGAGGGACTGAAATCGGGGGTGGAGGGAGGATACTTACCCCAGTCGGTCAGTCTTGAACACAGTCCTCCTGTATTTTCAGGCAGAACCTTCCCCGCAGACCACATCAGGGCAAAGCTGAGAAGCATACCAGCGAGTAACCCAGCTGGGTGGCATCCCTGTGGATACCAGGTGAGTGTAACAGTAAGCGGCAGCGTGTGCGGCGCATTAGAGGAGCTTTGAGGGGCTGGTAAGGCATAGACATCACTAGTATGGGGGCAGCATCACCAATAGAGCACATGTATAAGGCCCTCGCACTGTATCATGACAGTGGAAAAATAACATAATTTACCAAAAAGGTAGTAGGCGCCACTCTCTAGATAGAACATGGCATAATAACCTGTTCTGTGGGTATTTTCTCCCTTTGAGAGTCTGCAGCCATCGCTTTTTGCTCACTGTACTTTTCACAAAGGAGGAATATCCATTTGAATATCAGTCTTTGTCCCGCCCACAAGGGCTGTCCAGCACCGAAATTCAAGGCAAACCTCCTTTGAACAAGAGTACCAACAGCAACTCCATACACATGTTTCAGCCTTGTTGGGCCTCATCAGTGAGGTGGAGCTGTGCCTCTCCAAGTACTTTGAGCAAAAGGGCCTCCGCCTGCGTTCCCCCAGGTAACTTAGGGTGACCAAACCACAAGTTCCTTGTAAATTACAAAAAAGGTAGTAGGTGCCCCTCTCTAGACAGAACATGAGATGATAACTTGTTCTGTGTTTTTTCCCACTTTGAGAGTCTGCAGCCATCGCTTTTTGCTCACTCTACTTTTCAGAAAGGAGGAATATCCTTTGCATATCAGTCTTTGTCCCCCCCACAAGGGAAGTCCAGCACTGAAATGCCAGGCAAACCTCCTTTGAACAAGAGTACCAACTGCAACCCCACATAGGTGTTTCAGCCTTGTTGGGCCTCATCAGTGAGGTGGAGCTGTGTCTCTCAGCGTACAGTGAGCAAGGGGTCCATGTCATAAGCAGTGGATCGCAGAGACAGGAGGAGGAGGGGGATGCCTGCCCATGGCCAGGGCAGGGCTTGCACCATAAGAGCATTTTGCAACACATGTCCACATTTTCTGTAGCGAAATACAAGGGTAAGCAGCTACAAAAGAGAAAGGAGATCCTCGATCTTTGCCAATGTTAAAAAATACAGATCAAGGTAATGGAGCAGAGCCGCAGAGACAGAGAAGTTAGAAATGCAGGAAAGGGTGAAAGAGAAGGTGGGGCGCATGTAGGGACCAAGAGATTATATCCCTTAACACCATATTGTGCAGAAGGGTACACTAATCCAAGCTATGTACCTGCTACGATAGGGATCCCGCCCACGGCAGTAGGGTCCACTGTGGTGACAGCAACATTACAGGCTACCGCTCCCCCACCTCGGTATACCCGGCCCGCCTGAAGTTCCAGCATCAACCGAGTACAGGTCTAGGGAGTTTCGGGATAGGTTGGCAGGTCTGCTAACGGAACTACAGAGGTTACAGACATCACCAGAAACAGGAATGGAAGTAAGTGCAGTAAGAACGGGGGCAGGAGGAAATATTTCTTAAAAAATACATTAAAGGTATAAAACCTGTAGGAGCTGGGAAGGAAAACAACCCGGGTAGTTGGATTGTCTTGTGAGAGGAGACTACAGTGCTCAGGGAAGATGTGGAGGGGGTCGGGGATGCTGGCACGTTTACAGAGGACCCGAGTGAAGACGAAGGAAGGGGTGAACTGGTGGCTGAAAATACCCCCCAAGCAGAAGGTATATGGGTGGGAGGCAGGTTAAGGAACAGAGCTGGCCAGATGTCATTTGTGTAAAGAAGTGGTATTGTGAAAAAGGGTATGGGAAGTAAACCAATGAGGCAGATGCCCTTCATACATAAGGAGGAAGGGAGGACGCAGTATGTGCCTTGTCCCCAAATGGAACATTTTGATTAAGGCCCTCCCGCAGCTTACAGCAGGGACGAGCAAGTGGATATACCAATTTTAAAAACAAACGGCAGGGGTGCCCCTGCCAATAGGGGATCTGAAGAGCATACTAGTTGCTGTAGTTGGGGATCAAGCTGGAGATGTATGGGATAAGGCTGGATACCCGGGGGTATCCTTGGGGCACGATGCACATGATGGTGCATCATTCAATAGAGTTACAGCTCTGTTATGGGCGGTATTACGTAGGGCCTTTCTGGACACTCCCAATCTACAGTCATTGATCTAATATACCATGGGTGATGATGAGGAACCAACTGGATTTATTATTAAAATGCAGGGGAAGTGGTGAGCAGGGACGGGAGGGCCATGGGATCAATCGATTACATTTTTCTATTTTATCATAAAGTGGGGTTTGCAGAACGAAGTGCAGAAGGCATTGAATGGGTTTGTGGATATTGAGGCAAAGGGGTGGCTGGAGATACAGAGCATAGTAGTGCATTATTGCAAGAGGATTAAAGAGCGGGAAAGGGAAATGCTGCAAAGGCGTCAGGGGGATGAAGCAAAGTTGGTAGAGAAATAATTGGCAAATGTGACATTTCAGGTGCCTGTGTCTACACCAGTACAGGTGAAAGGAACAGAGAAAACATAGCAAGTTGTGAGCGCCACTATTGCGGCACTCTGGGCAGGAGGAGCATAAGTACAATGGGGCATGGAGCAATAGTACCCCGGCTCACAGTGGCAGCAAGCAGGGACACAGCGAGCAAGAGGGGGTTTTTGAGGAGCAAAAGAAGGAGGGTTTGGACCAAGGTAGGTGGGTGTGGACAGTCTCAATGTTCGATATGTGTAAGGTGGGGCATTTTGCAAGGGAATGCAGGAGCAGGTCTGCAGTGGGTTATAACTATGGGCCGCAGCAACAGGGCCAAGGGCCCCAGGGACCTCAAGGATTAGAATACTAGCAACAGGGCCAAGAGTACCAGAACCAGTAGTATCTTCGGGGGCAATACCAAACATTAAGTCAGCAACCGCAAGCCCAAGCGCAACAATCGCTGCAGCAACAGCAGGGTGGTGTAGCCCCAGTAGTAAGGGCAACAGGTGGAGCGACCGCTCCCTTTGGGAGAGCAGCAGCAGTAGGAGGTAGCCCCTTATCATTTGCTACAACAAGCATTTATCCCTATTAGGACAGCCAACAGAGAGCACTTGCATGTCCGGTCCTGTTGATGACTATCCCCCCTAAAGAGGAACCATTTGTTGGGGCAGAGATAGGAAATTAGCAATTCATATTCATGGTGAATTCTGGTGCAACTAAATTGTGAATTATGGAAGGCAACTGTCCACTATCCAGAAAATATCTTGATGCACAGGTGTTCTCTGGGGCTATTTCCAAGCTTCCATACACTGAGGAGTTGGATCTAAAGGTGGGAGGGAAGGTAGTAAGGGCACCCCTACTATATTCTGAGAGTTCTCTGATAAATATACTGGGTAGGGATCTGCTCAGTTAATTAAACATGACTATATCCTTTACAGATCATTGAGTAGCATGTTCTACCCTTGGGATGTTCGTTGTGTGGGTGATGTTGATAATCCACATGATGGCATGGAAGGTGGTTATCCACGGGATTCCCATAGACCCAGACATGTTTATTTATGGTATAACAGTGCTTGTTAAGGCGGTGCCCCAGATTGCCAAGCAGTGCTGGTGAGTGCCCAAAGATATAATTTCCTGTCCAGCTGTGTCACCCAAGGTGGTGGCAGGACCAATACTATTGTTGGACCTGCAGGGGTTTTTAGTGTCAGACAGAAGGATTATCCTATTAGGGGTGGATAAGGACCAGTGTGAGCGGCACACAGTGCTCTGTGTAGACCCAACAGTGCAGCTAAAGGAGGTGACAGATGATGAATTGTTTGAGAATAACGACAAATAGGGGGAACAATTCTAGAAATGTGCATCCCTTGTGATAATGGTACTGTACCGTAGAGTGCAGTGTCCCTTAATGGCAGTAGTACCTTCATCCCATTTTTTGAAGAAGATTTATGGCATGTGCCCCGGCAGTTGTGGACTACAAATTCACATGATGTAGGGTTGTTGAAAGATGTAACACCTATGCGTATAACCCTGAAAGCAGGTGCGGTGCTGCCCTAGGTAAGAACATATCCACTGTCAAGAGAGGCAGAGGAAGGCATCAGAAATACCATACAGACTTTCCTGGACCAGGGGATTATTGTGCCTTCTACGTCCCCATGTAATACAGCGATATATCTGTTCATAAAATCACATGGGGGCAATTCGAAAATGATCCAAGACTTGCCACCCTAAATGATGTGGTACAGAGTTTCCAGTGGTTCCAAATCCTGCAACGATTCTATGCAGCATCCATAATAAGGATACATATTTCACTGTGGTAGATTTGAAAAATGCATTTTTCTTGATTTCACTTCATGCAGAGCCGAGGTACCTTACGGCATTTATGCAGGGTCAGATGAGGTTCGAGCATACTAGATTATCTCAAGGGTACTATGAGAGCCAAGTTTATGTAACAGAATACTGCATGTTGTTATAGGGAATATTCAGGTACCCAGCACGATTATTCAGTACGTAGAGGAGCTGCTAGTGTGTCGTAACAATGAGCAGCATTGCCGTATTGGTACAGTTACTAGCTTGTAAAGGGTACAAGGTTGACAAGGCCAAATTGTAATATTGCCAGCAGGAAATAATTTATTTGGGGCAGTTTATATCAGTGAATAGGAAGAGGATAGTACGCGACAGCCCCAGACCCACCTGAGTTAAGGAGATGCATAAGTTCCTGGGCCTGTGTGATTACTGCAGAGCCTGGATCCTCGACTACGCGGCATACACCAGGCTACTTTTGCAAGCCCTAAGGGAAGCCCAGAAGACAAAAGACCACAAGTTATTGTGGACAGCAGAAACTATTAGACAATTTGAGGATTTAAAAGAATTGATCAGCTCAGCAGCCATACTGGCCACTCTGGATTATACAGAGGAGTTTTATTTGTTTTCACATTCTGATGGTCAGCTTATGACAGCAGTATTGAGACAAAAGAGCACTATGGGCCATAAGCCGTTGGCCTATTATAGTAGTACCTAGGATGCAGTGATGCAAGGACAGTGCACTTGCAAATATGCATTAGCAGCTTCTGCCTTTGCTATAGAGAAAAGTTCACAATTGTGATGGGGTGTTCAGCACGGTTGCATGTGGAACATTCTTTTTGTTGCTATTTTGGAGAGGTCGAACTCTACAGTAACTACGCAAAGGTCATCTGCATATGAGATTATCATCTCAAAACCTCACATTCATGTGGTTATGTGTAAGAATGTGAATCCTGCCACCTTTTTAATAGACATGCCGATGGCAGAGATCTTGGCAGTACACACCTGTGCCACATACAAGGGGGAGGAGAATGACACTCCCAAAGCAAGGGATTGTGCATTGACAGAGGGTATGGTACTTTTTGTTGACGAGTCATCTGATCAGGAGGATAGGCAGAGGTGGACATGGGCAGCAGTGGAAGTACAAGACAGTGGTTATGAAGAGGTTGCTTACCTACTATTCCGCACAAGCGGCGGAACTCGTGGCACTCATCAAAGCACGAGAGCATCACAAGGGTGTCGTGTTACAATATATTCCGACTCAGAGTACGTTACAACAATGGTTCATGTTGGTCTCTCCTGTTGGAAGAGGAGGTGGTTTAGGAGGGCAGAAGGATCTTCAGTACAGCATGCTGTGCTGTTAGAGATACTGACAGAAGTGTTATCACATCCATCCATTGTGCCAGTCATCAAGTGAGCCGCCCATACTCATGGGACTGACAAAATCTCAAGAAGAAACAAAGGTGCTGATGCAGCAGCCAATGTGGAAGCATATCAAGTGTCATTGCCTATTCCCCAGATTATTGAGCTTCAAGGGAGGGCCCCTGAGTGGGAGAAGGAGTTGTGGTTATGCAAAGGATGTAAGCAGTCTCTGACAAATCTACTGTGGAGGCAGGAGAGCTCTGGGAAGACAGTGATGCCCCAGGAATTGCTAGCTGTAGCATTTGAACAATTGCACTACACATCTCATAACTTGAAACAACACATAGCTGCAGACATACAGGACGATTGATTCACACCAAATATCCAGGAAAGCATCACTGATAGGGTTGTTCATTGTGCCACATGTCAACATTTTAGCACAGGGATGACGCTACGAACATTATGGGGTGCATTGCCCCACCCTATTGGGCCATTCTGTGAGTTACACATAGACTATGCCAAGATGGGGGAACATTGTAATGGATCTAGGTGCCTCATTCTGGTGTTCTGTTCCACCTCAAGGTGGGTGGAAGCAGAACCATGTGTGCACCCAGATGCCAGGTGTACTGCAAAGTTTCTGGTACAGGAAGTGTTCCTGCGCTGCGGTGTGTGTGAGATTTTGAGATCAGACAACAGCACACATTTCTTCAATGCGTTATTCCAGCCTAAAACAGCACTACTGGGTATCAGGCAGCGGATGTGTTTGATTTATCACCCACAGGCCAATGGCGTTGTGGAGAGGGTAAATTGACTCCTCAAGAGTAAGTTATCTAAATTGTGTGAAGAAAAACTGGGTGTACTATTTGCTCCTGGCCATTTTTAGCTTGCGCACACAGCCAAGTAAAGACCATCACCTGTCGCCTCACGAGGTGGTTACTGGTCAACACATGCATACCCCTGTGTCCCATGTGAGAAGGGTTTCTGATGCGCATAGGACTGCAGCAGTGTTAGAGAGGAATTCAGGGATTATTTGACAACACTAACTTGGCCATTAATATGTCTCCCGACAGATTGTACCTCCCAGAACTGTGACTATGGAGATGCCCGATGATGCACAGACAGCGGGAACAGATCCTGAGCATATAATGGCTAATACACTGCTACCAGGGGATTATGTCTACGTCCACTACTTTGTTGTGCGCCACTGGAACAATCCCTGGTTACAGGCACCCTATGAGGTGGTGTTTAGCACTCCCCTCACGGTTAAATTGAAGGAGCTGTTTTACTGGGTCCCACGCTCTGATGTTTGTAGGGCACCTCCAGAAAATACAGTGGTGCATCAATTATCTTAAAAACAGGGGTGACAGTTCCTGTACCCCAAGCACCTTCCCCGCCTGCCCGTAGGAGATAAGATTGTGTTGGCACATTTAAGTGGCAGGCCAAAGTTCAGTTACTAGCTCCGTACATTTTCTCTTCTAGGATCTCTCTCTCTCTCCCTCTCTCTCTCTCCCCCTCTCTCTCTCTTTCTCTCTCTCTACCCCTCTTCCCCTGTGATTCCTCTTGTGTCTTTTTCTGTCTTGTATAGTGTACGACTTGCACGTTCCTCCCTTTTTATTATCCTGTGCGTTTGGGTTTCTATTACAGGTGAAAAGAAGATGGATGCAGCTCATGTACATAGGTTGTTAAGTAGGGGTCTGAGGCGTAGAGATACAAATGAAAGACTATGGAAATGTATCTATTATTGTTGGTTAGCACTTGCTGGAGGATTGTGTGTGATATTGCTAATACTACTGGGAGTGTATTGGGGAGGGTATTATTAATGGCGGGAGGTCTTATAAAGGGAGGGAGTGGGGGAAATAGGATTGTATATTATCCAAATGGAACGATACATATAAATGTCAATAACGTGACTGGAGTTACATATATAAGTACTAATGTGACTGCAAATAATAATAATGGTAACCGGGACAATGACTCCAATATGCAAGTGAAGGAAGTAGAGAACATGTTAGGTTACAATAAACAGGGATTGCCTACCACTATGGAAGCATACAATGGTATTTCCGACAGTATTACTAAAGCAACTAATCTTAGAGAATGTGTATAGAAGAATTAAACGAGAAGCACGACAAAAGTATGACACATATCAATGGCTGGGTTTTGATGTGATTGAGAATATTCATCAACCTGAATTCTCTAATTCCTGGTATTCTGATATGAGTGGTGTGGGGAGAAATGATGTAAATGGGAGCTGCTATGTGTGTTCACTCATTCCACGCATTACAGGGGCTCCAAAGGTGTTAGTACTGCAAGCAGTCCCAATCATAGAGGCACAATGCATGAGTGATCAACTTATGTGCACAAATCTGGACAGAG
Source organism: Ambystoma mexicanum (assembly GCF_040938575.1). Classification (NCBI taxonomy): domain Eukaryota; kingdom Metazoa; phylum Chordata; class Amphibia; order Caudata; family Ambystomatidae; genus Ambystoma; species Ambystoma mexicanum. Next base: position 499,017,836 of record NC_090923.1, read on the forward strand.
CATATCACAAAGCTGACGTGGATTGCAACAATGAAAAGTCAGTGAAAGTGCACAAGGAAGAAAAATACAATTCCAGCAACCACAGAGAATGAAAACGTTGAACTACATTTCTAAAGACTCTTCCGCCTTGCTTGTTGAGATACCAGAAGAATATCAGCTGCTCTGCTCAGCAGATTCCTTCTTCGCTTCCCTACTCTTGCCATGGGTACAGGCAGCAAGCAATGCCAAATGGCTACAGATAGTGCAGTGGGAACTGGTCCAGCTTGCAAACGATACAGAGAATGGGTTCAGTGTAATCAAGGTTGAGTTGCGAGCACTAAGACTTATGACAATGCAAAATGGATATGTGCTTGATATGTTCACAGCAATGGAGGGTGGAGTTTGCACAGAATTTGGTGATTCCAGTTGAACGTCCGTACCTCCAGAAGACACAGAAAATGCATCGCTATCCCACATCATTGCAGCTGTCCATGGCCTAGCTGATCACATGGAGAACGAGGGAGGAATCCAGGACATTGATTGGCTAAGCATGACTTTCAACTGGGCCTCATCATGGCTAGGAGCAATCATGAAGATGTTAATGCCAATCATTGAATTCATCCTGGTCATTTTCTGCACGTGTCAGCTGGTTCTTCGATGCTATGACACTGTGGCCCCTGATAGCGCAAGAATGATGTTATCAATTGGGGGTTTAAAAGCACCTCGCCAAACAAAAAACATTGAAGTGCATACCGATGTCCCACTGGGTGCCCCGAAGTATGAAATGTGTCCATCCCGTATGGAGATGAAGTTGATCCTTTATAACCACTGTCATTTTCCAACCCAGATCCAGAAAACTACACACAGGTTTGGGTGGATGTGGTGGGGGAGTGTGAAGGCATTTACATGACCTGTTCACCTGAAGAGTACGTTAATGGGGGAGAGTTTGTGATCAGTGTCTAGGGCGTTGACGCCAGTAAAAAGGAATACACAATATGTGGCTGTAGAAACTGGGGAGTGGGAGCGCAGTACAATTCCAGAATTTGTTACTGTAAAAGTAACAAAAGGAGGCAATGTTGGGAAGGAGACAGCCCCCGCCCCCCCAGACACTTAAAAGTAAGGTGAGATGCGTTTGAGGCATTGTATTAAACCAGGGGGTTGAGGGGTCAGTGAAAGGGACACTTTCCCGTTCAGTAGGACCCCATGTTAGCATCATCAATTATAGCATTTTCATTTGGTGCAGGCCAGGCGTGGGCAGCATTGCTATTTTCCGTAGATATTAATATTTCTAGGTAGAAGCGAAGGCTTGCACGTTAAGCACAGTAAAGGTGGCATTGCATGCACTAGGCCTAAATCCACAAGCTAACAGAAATCTCCAGCCATGCCCGAGCTCCCATGAGGACAGTTCACACCCCCACCCGCCACACTGTTTGTCCATTGTTCCTGAAAGTGTTGTGAAGATGTGTCTTTCATCCAAAAGGAATGCGCCCTACAAGGCCGCAATTAGAGGCTGGCGCCTGGTGGGCATGTTATCTCACTGTGGCCAAAGCATAACCCGGCCCATTCTTGAGTGACCACGAGTTATAGCCTATATACCTGACAAAACTGTAAAATACTGAATTCCATGACACCAGGTGTCCTTTGACCGTCAACTCTAAAGTCCTGAAATGCTCAAAGAGGATGGACAGGATGTATCATTGCAGCAACTACCGTGTGCTTTGTGTTGCGAGGTGCTGGGAGGGATAAATTATAGTTCATATGAGGGTGGAGACCTTGGAGTCGGATGGAGCAGAGGGAGTGAGTGAAATGTGTGGGTGAATGTTAGAGAGCTGCCAAGTGTACGGTATCAGTGACAAACAAGCTGTATAGTAGGAGTATAATTAATTTGTTTTCTGACCTTCGACGGGAGAAGAAGATGAGCCCTGCAGCACCCAAGTGATGGAAGATGGATGAACTGGGCTGGGACCAACAAACTGCCACCCCATATGGATAGGTGCAGCACCTGTATATGGTCCATCCAATCAGCTGCACAGGTTTTCACTGTATGTATGGCATAATTTATGACAATATATTGCTTTAAGAGCTTCTCCTTGTACCTTTCTTTGCTGCTGCTCTCATCTGAGAATGAGATTAAAACTTGTTATCCTTACAAGATCAACTTGGGCCTTTCTTCCCCAGTGGTTCTATTCTCTCAGGTGTGAGCGTTCAGGGGCTTGCATTCAATTCCAAGCAAAGCTTATTTATTGATGAAGGCAGGCTGTTTTGGGGTTCACATGTTTCAATTGACTGGCAGATATGGCTATAGAGGCCTTTTTATAAGTTAGCAATGTTATAGTTATAGATGATTGTCATGTGTATGTAGATAGAGATAAATCACTCCTACTCAAAGCACTTGCAAACAGCCAAGAAGTATGCACAAAGAATATGCTAGATCTGTTTTCATGCACAATGAAATATGTTCATTCCAGCCTCCATAACCACGTATTTGGAGTGATCACTTGGCCATTAGAATTAAAGTCTTAGCTAATCAAGACTCCAATAATTCTCAATCTTCACTCCCTAAAGGTCTGAGACATACATGGCTTCAATGTCAATGGGAAAACCTCAGAGCAATGCAATTATGAGAACACTTGGTTTTTGTGCATGTGGAAGACTATGTAATATTAGGCGATCCTGACCAGAAATGTGGCATTTGTTTAATAAGATGAATGTGATTTGATCCATATGTACACCAGAAAACGAAAAGGTTTCATGTTAAACCTAAATGCAGAACATTATCTCTGCATTTACTAACACTGGCTAAATAAAAAGCTACATTGCACCCTTGAAGGGCTCAATTGCTCGTCTTTTTGAACATGTATGACAGTTAGCTTAATGAAATAGCTTTTGCCATATTAAGCATGCTGAATAACCTAGCCTTTACTAAAATATATATGTAAAGAGACTAAAAGTAAGTGGCAGGACGCCATCCCTCTTGTTTCAAACCTGACCAGAAATGTGGCATTTTATTGACAAAATTACAGTAGGGAAGACTTTAAAATTCCAGAAAACAATTCACCATCTCAGGAGATAAAAAAACATTCTTGGTTCATTCATCACCTCCTGTAGTACATACGTTAAGTTTACAAAAGACTGCAAAAAAGTTATTTTGCCCAGTTGATGAAATGAATTCAATTTAGTTTTTGTTGATTATCGTTAGATATCTCTATTCTATTCCTACCTTTGTAGTCAACCGGAAAGAAGGAAAAAGGAGAAAAAATCTTGAACATTTTTATTTTATGGTGACAAAAAAGAACTTGTTCTTGAGCATATAATACAAATGCTTTGAAAGCAACAGGTTGCTCATGAAATTAGAAAACAAACAGAGTGTAAGGCAATAAAATCCACTAAAATCCAATAAAATAAAATAAAAATCCAAAAGATTATTCTAATTTAAGAAAAAAGTAGTTTTGCTAAAGCAGCCTGTATTGAGCAGAAAACATTACATATTTGGACAACATAAAACAATAGAACAATCAACAATTTATGGATTTATGATACCGATTGAATATTCAGAATCTCAATTGCTAAATCAAGTTTGCCTGGATATCCAAAGTCTCCATTGCTTAGTCAGGTTTTGCCTGCTGAATTAGGTTTGCCTGAATATGCAATTTTTTTTCTAAAGCAGTTTCATCATCTCCTACAAGTAAAAAAGAAGACCAAGAAAGCAGAATGTCTTTGGTTGAAAATGTTTGTACTAAAAACTAGGAATAGACTGAAATGACTGGTGTTATTAAAGATAAACTATACGGAATTGATTGAATACACCAATAATCAGTATTGCTTGACCACATAGCTGCTGCAGGGAAATCACATGATGAATTATACTTGATTCTCCATTACCTTCGAAATCTGAATAACATATAATATAAAGTTACCCCATCCCAAAAGCTCTCTGATGGGATTTCGTATTTCCTAACATACAAAATTGAAACAACAAAAAAATACTTGAAGACATGAAAAACACCTATCCTACAATCTTTGACAACAAACTATACATAATCACGCTATAACCTACTTTAATTCATCTTTTAAATCAGATGGTATTGAAAAAATGGTTGAACAAAACAAATTGGCAGGATCCCCAATGGACCCATGTCGAATGTACATATATTAAAAGTTTAATCCTGACTGACAACATTGGTGAAAAAATTATAAACATCATTACCTCATTCCCAGAACAGGCAATAGTTCCAGAAAAAGGAAATCACAATGTAGGCTTTGAGAATTGTCACCTAATTTTAAAAAATAGATACATAACACAGCTTCTGGAGAAGGCATTGGTTCACCAACTACAGACATTTATTGAAGTAAACAGAATCCTAGATTCCAAACAGTCAGGCTTTTGATCAGAATATGGAATGAATCTGTATTCATAATAATCTAGACAACATTTGTCTGTGTGCGGAAAGTTCTGTTGTGCTCCTATATTTGTCTGCAGCATTTGACAGTCTCCCAAGAGATCTTGCTAAGAAGATTGAAATCCCTAAATTATTAGAAAAATATCTATTGATTTTGTATGTAGAGTCTCTTTTTTTTCCTATAGCTAAAAACCTACAGTGTGGCTATCTGATTTGAGATCCCATAAAAACTATGGAATCTTGGAGTAAAAAGAAATTAAAAAGCCAGTCACTTTTGTAATAACTTGAGGTATGGTGATTATTTATGTATACCACATTAAAGATTAAATGTCAAGTGAACATATTCAGGATGAAAATTGATTATTAATTATTTCTTCATTTATTTCTGTTTCAGGTACACTGAAGTGAACTGATGCAGAAATACCAGGTATGAAATAGATGCACAGTGTAGTTTTAGTCTGGCGGCAAGCATTATACTATTCCTCAGATAAAGTACCCAAAATATGTTTAAGATGTTTTACACTTAATTGAAAAATATTTGTTTTACAATTTTGTAAAGTAACAGAATGAGATTAAAATGTGTCCATATTTAATGTACTTTCTATACCAGATCCAACACTTTCTATGGCAAGACGGAGGCGAGCATCATGCCACCAATACAGTAATTCAACTATTAAACATTTAAACTAACATATGTTCTGTTTGCAGTAACCAAAAAAGAACATTTCTTCCAGTTTAAAGGTTTAACCTTTGTCTAAGAGGCTTCAAACTGCACAAACTTCAAGTCCCATGAGCCTCTCCCCCTTTAGGTAGTCCTGAGGCTGCACCCTTTCCACCAATCCCGTGCTTGCCTCCCATATAAGAGTCCCCAATGCCAGGTTATTTCTTCTTTCTTTGTCTATAAACCAATCCAACGTCAACTTTTAACTAACAATCTCTTGCATTCCGCTGCAAGGTATCTCCGATCTCTCGACTTGCAGCTTTATGATCCAACAGGACAACTCGCTCCATCACTGCATTATGCTGCTGGCGCCCTCACGCAGGTGTCTGCTCATCCCCTACGAGAGACAAATACATTATGAGGGTGGGAATGCGTAGTCTTGTCACAAACAGAAGGCACAGTTAAACATTATGCTCTTTATTCGCATTCTAAAGGGTGGGATATAATGCTCGCCTCCTTGTCTTTAATAGAATCAAGACTGACAAATGCAGTTAGCATGGGCAATCTTCATTACGTATGGTCCTGATGAGGCTTGTTACTATTTAGATGCCAAACCCATTATGGCCCGTTGACAATTCTCTTTCTTTTTTTGATATGGGTAGGATTGTATATTTCAAATAATTTGTGGATTTTTTATACTGAAGTGTAGATGCATGTTGTTTATTAGTTATAAATCTACAGTTGGTATAGGAAATATGTTTGGATGATAAATGGATAATGACAATGTTGTGTGGGATAGCCCTCAGTTTCAGAAAAGGGAACGTGAGGAGGTTTAAATAGCCTCATCTCTTGGTAAGGGGAGAGAGGAAGGATCTGCAACATTGTGTAAATAAATGGGATATCATTGGCCATTGTGTAAATTAAGTGTTTGTTGTTAGGTATTGATAGCAATCGGATACTTAACAGATTTTCGTTGGTAAATATTGTTAGCAGCTGTGTAGAGGAAGGCGTTTGGAGTCAGATATGCTTTGACAATCGTGTTTATGATGGTGTTTTTTGCTAAATGTTGTTAGTAGTTGTGCGAATAAGCAGAACTGATATTAGGATTGTGAATGTCGGAGGTTTGTGTCAAGGGAGCAGCCATTAGGCTGAAGTTACCAGGCTTTCTTTTAAGCTCAGTTGGAGCATTGTGACACTATGGATAAATCATTGGACATATTTGTAAAGCACTTCCACAATATCAGGTAAAGATCTTGAAGTATCATAAGGAATGGGGTTGAGGATCTGTGGGAAAATTGTTTAAACCATGGCCCGAAGAGTACATGTACAAAAAGAACATATTTTAACATATGCACATGTATCTATTGTCAACCTATAAGGGGAAAAATAGTCAGAGAATATATATGGAACATCTGTTTATAGGAAGAGGGGGATTTTGATAATGGTGATAATGGTGAGTAGGTGTCCACCCAAGTGAACAAAACAACCACCCCTCATCACCCCCATATTGGTCATACCCTTTACAGCATGCTGTAGACTACATCAACCCCCAGTTGTCCTCTACCCCAATGGAGGATTGGAAAGGGACATCAGTAAAGCTTGGGGGTGCTGCTAGAGACCGGACTATTTTAGCAATTGAAAACAAGGGTCGCCGCAAGCAGGTGAAGCAGAGCAGGAACTGACACAAACATCGCCGGGCCGGAAAAGACAGCAGGGACCAGGGGATGGTGAGAGCGGACCTATAGGAAGGGATGAATGGTGGGTGGGACAGATCCTTTTTAAGATTGATGGTACAGTTGTCAACAAGCCCCAAATCTTGGGAGCGCAGACCACCCCTGGTGAGAACACTGCATGACAGGCTAGTGAGGAATCACAATTCATAGGTGAGTACATAGGCGAGGACAGGGGTATGATGGACAGAAATGTATTAAATGCAGAGGGAAACCAGGGGGAAGACAGTAACGAGTGGGAGTCAAATTTCTTGCAGGAAGAAACACCATGGAGCCGTAGACTTCGATCACGACCTGGCCGAATGGTCCCAGCCATACTAAGAGGAGTGTGGGAGCCTCCAAGCATAAGCAGCAGGGACCCATGTTCCCATTGTTACATAAGGGACTGGGGAAACATCATTATATGCCCTGGCCCCACATGATTCACGTCAACTTAATACACCCCTTGCCCTCCCTTACTTCAGGAGCAGGCAAGTATATTTACTCCCTTGGGAAGTATATGGTAGGCATCACCCTAGCCATGGGGGGATATAAAGAGCTTATTCACCTACCTACTAGGAAAACAGGTTGACATGATACAGCATAAATCTAGATACAAGGGGGTAATGATGCACAGTACCACCCATGATTGTGCCCCATTTAATAACTGTTGAAAGCAGGTATTTAAGTTTTGAGGACCATGTACCCTGACAGACCTGGTATGAATTCTACAATGGCCCACACAATGAGAGCAGATGAGGACTCTGCTCTTTTCATACAGCAGATTCAGGAGATGTGGTGCTTGGGGACAGAGGAGGCTTGGGACAAAAACATTGTTGTTTTTTTATCACATGTTACGCACTGGGCTCCCTTTGGAAGTACAGACAGATTTAAATAAGGTGGTTGGAATGGAAGCAAAGTCATGGCCTGAGATACATGCACACATCACACATTATTGTCCATAGATCATGCTGTCCTGATGAGTCACCTCGTTGTGGTCGGCCTCTCTGGGGTGATTTTCTCTTGGTTTACATCCTTTCTCTCGGATCGGTCTCAGTCTCCCTCTCTCCTATTCCTTTTTGCTCAGCCCCAACAGAACTTTTTTGTGGTGTCCCTCAAGGCTCCAACATTTCCCCAGTTTTGTTTAATATTTATGTCCAGCTACTTATGAAACTCATCGCCTCCCACGGCTTTACTTGCTATGCCTATGACATTGATATGCAGATCCTGCTTTGCCTGGATCTGGCGCTACCAGAGACTGCTGTCTGGTTTAGGGCGTGCTTATAGGCCATGGGAGAGTGGCAGCGTACCAACTATCTGAAACTTAACAGGGAAAAGACAGAGGTACTGGTGGTGGGATCTCCTGAGGCTGATGCTCTTTGGTCATCTCTCTTCTGGTCATCTTCTTTGGGTTGTTGCCCAACCACTATACTAATGGTGAAATATCTGAAGGGTAAAAATCACCTCCTCGTTATCGATGAACACTAGGGTCAGCACGATCTGCCAGGCGGCACATATCAAAGTGAAGATACTGTGCAAGGTGCTGCCATTTCTGCCTTCCCATCTTTGGACATTGGTTGTTTCTTCCATGGTAGTAACTTCTTTAGATTATTGCAATTTGCTGTTCTTCTCATCGCCATCTCATTTGATGCTTGCAAATTCCACAGAACTGTGTGGCACAGGAAACTACATCTACTTTTCATGGGGCTCATATCTCCTTGGTGTTAGGTAGTATCCACTAGCTGTCGGTTGTGAAATAGATTCACTTCAAGGCACTCTGTCTGGTTTTTCATGCGCTCCATGGAACAGTGCAGCCTGTCTTCAGGCTAAGATTAGTTTCTATGGGCCCTGTCATTCCCTGTGCTCTGAAGACGTTTTCCTGGTTGTGGTCCTTCACTTTAAGTTGACTCGGGTGGGTGGTCTGTTCTTTTCAGTTGCAGCTTCTGTATTGTGGAACTCCCTTCCTCTTGCCCTTCAGAGAATGGACAACATTATGTTGTTCAAGAGATCCCTGAAGACTTATCTGTTTTTGCTTCTTTTCTTCTATGTGTGGAGGCTAGCACCAAGTTCCCTTCAGGCGCACATTGAGCTTTGCAAGTTACATTAAGATAAGATAATAAAAGATTGCTTGCAGAGACAGGAGAAGGATAAAGAGTGGGCAGATCAAACACAGAGGGCAGAAACAAAGTTGATACAGAAGAAAATTAGCAAAGTTGAGCGTGGACGGTGCAGTAATAACTAACACTGAAGGGCAACCCGAACACAGCCCTACACAAGGGTGGGTAGAAGGGCCAAGTGAATTCTGGAGGGGAACAGGAGGTTTTCAGAGAGGAAGAAGAAGTTTATATAGCGGTAGAGGGGGAGGTATGGGAAACATGTGGCCACGATCAGGGCCGCAATTGGTCTTGCGGGAAGATGGGTCATATTGCATAGGACTGCAGGAACAGGCCAAATATGCCATTCAACTATGACGTCCCACCCTACCACCACACATTTCATCTAAAGCCCCCATTCGCCCATATGCCCCAGGCCATGTGCGACAACAGCAAGTGCAGTTGCAGGCAATGCATTTTACACAGCCAAATGCTCAACCATGGGATAAGAATTCCCTGCCACAGGGCACGGGAGTGAGCGTGCTGGGCGGCAATCCTTTCTTGCTCCCAGGAATGAAATCTTATCCTCAATAGGACAGCCCACAGGGAGCTTTGGTGTGCCGAGTACTATCAGTAACTACCGATCTGGAACAGGAACCCCGAGTAAGAGTGAAGATAATGAATCAAATATTTTCTTTTTTGGTGTAGACGGGAGCTACCAAATCCTGTAATAAGGTGGAACATTCCCTATATCAAACAAAATAATAGACACACTAAGGTTTTCTGGGGCTGTCAAATTTATTCCTTTTACTGGTCGTTGCCAACACAGTATTGTCACACTTGCAGAAAGATTTAGACACATTGCCCAGACAGTTGCGGACTAGCAGCCCACATGATTTAGGGCTGCTCAAAAGCATAGGGGTGGTTCACATTGAAATGAATCCAGGAGCAGTTTGTCCTGAGTGAATCAATGCCCCATGTCTAAGGAAGTGGAGGAAGGGCATTATACAGCCATCAGAATCCCCATGTAACACAGCTCCTATCCTGTGAAAATACGAATGGTCAACTTGGAGGATGATGCTGGACTTACACTCATTGAACAACATTGTAGAAGCAGAATTTCCAGTCGGTCCTGGTCGTGCCACCATCCTGTGTAGTATTCCCACAGAAGCTACCTATTTTACTGTGAAAGATTTTGGGCCTCATTACGACCCTGGAGGTCTAGTAATGAAGGCGTCGGTACGGGACCGGCACCCTTCATTACGGGAGCACCTATTACAAGGTTCCCTTTGCGGGACCCGGAACAGATGTCTGGTAAAACCAGACGTCCTTTCTGGGTCCCGCGAGGGGAACAGGGAGCTAATAACGTCCCGTTATTAACATGCCCGTTATTAGCTCCCTACCCATTCCCATGGAGCCCTATGGTTCCTTCAAGGAGGAATTACCGGGTCCTCCAATGTTGGAATGACCTGGTTATTCCCCATTGAAGGAACCTGGTATTGGAGCCCGGTATGGAGGCAGCCATGGCGCTAATAGCACCATGGTTAACTCCATACTTGTAATGAGGCCCTTTGACTTTATTGGCAGAGAAGGGTTACAAAGTGGACAAGGATAAACTGCAGTTTTGTCAGAAAGGAGTTGTGTTCCCAGGTCTGATAATATCATCAGCAGGCATAAAGATAACACTGGAAAGGGCCACAGCAGTGCGGAACACATTACAGCCTACCACAGTCAAACAGATTCAGCAGGTTTTAAGTATATTTAACTATTGTCAAGCATAGATCTTTGAATATTCAACATACACCAAAACCCCTACTACAAGAGCTAGAAGAAGCACAGAAACCAAAAGGGACCATTTTCTGGACAGATCAGATGATCACATCATTTCAGGAACTTAAAAAGGTGATCAGCATTGCCCCAGTACTGGCCACACGAGATTATAAAAAAACTATTATTTTTGTTCTCACATGTCAATGGTCAGATTATTGATATGCAGGTATCGAAACGGCCATGAGGGGTAGGGCAAGGTCTCTTTCAGTGTCCTAAGAGTGCGACTAGTAGTGTACCTTAGGCAAGTAATACAATTTGATATGATATTATTAATGAGCTCCTGGAGGTTTGGAATAAACAGTCCTGCTGGAAATCGGTGGCAATGTATTCCTTGGCTGTGTGTGAGGGAAATTGCAACTGCTCGAGGGCAGTGGTGAGCAGCTCTTGGGGCATAACTGGCTTTCGGGAAATGTTTGCCTCTATATGAGAACTGTAGGGGAACATGAATGCCCCCACTTTATCCATAACTCATTTTCCTTTGGGGAGCTTGTGCTTTTAATTCAATTCAGGGGAAGTGCATTGCAAGGGACTGTCATCTCTACTTGTTGCAAGGATAATTCAGAGAAAACTGTGGCATTGGGTTGTCTAAATAAGCTGCTTATTTTGCTGCCAAATCTGTTGCACTGTTCCCATAAGCAATTGGGTCTGTATTGCTCATGGGAACTGTTAATTTTACTACCGCATTGCTGTAGGGAGCACTAATGCGTCTATTAACCTTGAGAGTCATGATTTATGCTTCATTGATGTATTTTTTAAACCCTCTCCTGTGCCATCTGGACATCCCTGAATGTACAGTACAAGGAACATATGCTGAATCTGAGTAGATGGTAGTGGGCACTCTCATGACAATTCCAATGCAGTTTTGATGGCAACAAGCTGTACTGCTTGTGCAGAGTAGTGTGCGTGGGCAGTGGCGCCTTTGCTAACACATGGGCCCTCATTAGGACCCTGGCGGAGAGGGTTTTACGCCGGCGTAGTGCATGGCGTACCTCTCCGCCAGACTACGAGTTCCCGTAGCGCCATGGATGATTTTTACGCCTGCTTTTTGCAGGCGGTGAAATCCATGGCGCTACGGGACCTTGATGTTAATTACGCCACCGTAATTTACGGTGGCGTAATTAACGCCTTCCCCACTCCCATTATACCCTATGGGGCAAGAATGGGAATGGGGAAGGGTAAAATGGGGATTGGGGACTTACCGCCCCGCCAAGGTCGGCATGGGGCGGTAAGTCCGCCAACCACCTTGGCGGAGTTGGCAGCTTTGCGCCATGGACCATGGTGCAAATTGCACCATGGTCCTCCGCCAAGGTCCTAATGAGGGCCATGGTCCTCACCTGATCCAAGTCTCACTACTACTGCTACCATGTTTCCTTACTCCCATGTTCTGATCGATTGTTGATGAACCGTCAATGAAGACGACATTCCCCTCTTGGAGTGCGCCTTCCTTAATACGGGTAGTGTCATAGTGGATGATTTCTGGACTGCAAACGCAGGGGCTGCCAGAGCCTGCTCACATGGGAATTGTCCCTGCATCACTGGGTCCAGAAGGCCACTGTAATAACCCAGATGCTTCTGTCGCAGTGAAGTCTTCTGTGTGAGGACATGGTCAACAGGTGCATTAACTTTCATTAACTTATTTTTGTGGTTTTCCCATTCTCCTGATGGCATGAAGCAGGTCCCTGTGTCCATCCTGATTCAGTCAGCAGCCATATTTCTAGTGCATGCTGTTTTTCTCTGATGGGGATGCTGTTACGTAATCAGTTCTTATAACAATACACACTTTTTCAATTAAATGTTTAAGTAAATATGCACTTCCTTAGGTGTAAAACACACATTGTGTTCCATCTCTCACCAGCAAGCCAACAGGATAGTAGAGTGCCTCAATGGGCTGTTGAAACAAAGGCTAGCAAAACTGTGTGACACGCTGCACAAGAATTAGCTTCACTGTTTGCTGCTTGCTCGTTTCACCCTGCGCAATCAGCCAGGGTATGATCATCCAGCATGATTTAATCACAGGCAGAAACTGAACACTCCATACACACAAGCACACACAGTCACTGATGCACAACCTTATGCTGAAATTCTTGGAGGAGAATTCCAGGGCAGTTGGTGAGCAAGTGCAAGTGGATCTAGTTCACCTAGTATAAGCCCCACCCACCTGTCAATCATCTTGAACTGTTGGCGGAATCCCATTTTCTGCTCATTTTCCCTACTAAAGCAACCATCCAATCTATTTTCCTTTGCAGTTGGTGAGCCGGTGCAAGTGGATCGAGGTCACCTGGCCTAAGCCCTGCCCACCTGTTAATCATCTTGAACTGTTGATGCCTTCCTGTGTTCTGGCCATTTTTACCTACTTAAGCAGCCTTCTAGCCTCTTTTTCTTTGCAGTGGGTGAATCACCTGGCCTAAGCCCCATCCACCTTTTGAGCTATGCCTCTTCCTTTCTGCTCTTAACTCTTAGAACAAGGGTGTCTCTCTCCATAGTGTTTGAAGTGAAAGGCATACGAAGAAAAGGGCAATTCCTGTTTTTACCTGTTCAGACTGGGAGGGCCCAGGGCCCGAACCCATGCTCGGACAACAGGTGAGCAAGGAGCGACCTGTGTTTTCTCCTCCCTTTGTCCCCACAGGCCATCCCCACCATCACCAGGCAACGCCAACATCAATACCCCTCCTCTAAGGCATGGACTTCACAATGCTGCAACTTCACCCACATCAGCCTCAAGCCCATCAACACCTCCTCACCATCCAAAGCAAGTTGATGCTCGCCAATGTCCTCTCAGCTATCACTCATGTTGCATAAATCACTTACCTCATCACGACACACAACCTTGATGACATCTTAATCATCAATACCTGGCTGAAACCCACTTTCACTCACATCCTAGATATCCCTGTCCATGTTGGCTACAGCATTCAACACAGAGACCGGCCAAACAAGACAGGTGGAGGCCTTGCAGTCATACGGAAGACCTTGTGGCCCTGCACCAAACTTGACGTCGATAACATTGGCTCAATCAAAGTCCTCTCCTGACAAATCCCACTCTCCCTGACAGACAAGTCACTTTCCATCTCATATACTGACACAACCCAAATCCAACACCACCTTCATCTGAGACTTCACCAACATGGTCAACCACCATGTCCCTCACAAACGCAAACAACATCTTCCTAGGAGACTTCAACCTCTCAGGCAACATGGCCACCAAACCGATGAACAAAGCTCTACTCAGACTTCTCAACACCCTCAGCCTCATACAGCGCACAAAAGACCAAAACACAAGAAAAGTAACATCCTCAGCCTCATCATCATGGCACTGTCTTCTCTCAACTACACCTCTCCTCTTCCGCATGACTGGTCTGACCACCTAGTTGTTCAGTTCAACATCCTGAACACCATCCTAGTCAAGCACTCCCAACAGAAACCGAGCAGACAAACCTTCAGGTCCTTTAAGAAGTTCCCAATGGAAGCCCTCACAGAAGACCTCACCAACCTACACTTTATATCGACTGAACACCCCCAACTGAACTGAGACTATCTACTGGAAGCACTCAACACCACTCTCTCAATCGCCATCAACGAACACATGCCTCTGAAACAATGCACCTGTAAGCCGAAACCGTCAGCACATTGGTACATGCAAGAACTCAACCTCAGCAAAAGAGTCATTAGGAAACAAGAGAAACCCTGGCACCGCTCCAGGACTGCATCCGACCAGGCGCTCCTCAAGGAACTCTGAGCAACACGCTGACAACTAATCAAGACAGTCAAGGCCTCCTACAAAAGCATGTCCCTCTTCAAAGTGCGTCAACCCGCTACCCAACCCTGCCATACCAAACTCCTTCAAAAAACCCACCGCCATCAACACCTGCTTCATTGAAAAAAATCTGAAAGATTCACCAGCTCTCCATCCACAGACACATCTTACATCTCTCCTCATGAAATACCCACATCCTGGACAGCATTCAAGACAGAGGACCCGGTAGAAACCCTTGTCAGCCTCCAAGCCGCATCATATAAAGATGGCATCCTTCCAGCATCCAACCTCAAGACCCTCCCCGCAGATGTTCTCCTTCCCTACCTGCAGATCATCAACGGCTCCCTAACTCAAGGCATCGACCCTAAAAGCAGGACAAACCCTCCCTCTACTAAAGAAACCCACTCTGAATCCCGACAACCCAGGTACTATTGCCTCATAACCCACCTTCCCTTCCTAGGTAAGATCATCAAGAAAGTGGTAGCCGCACAACTGCAGCAACACATCAACACCAACAATCTTCTCCAAAGATACCAATCCAGATTCAGACCCAGATGCAGCATGGAAACAGCAACCATACAGGTGGTCGACGACACCCTCAACATTCATGACGACGGTTAACCCTGCCTCCTGGTTCCACTCAACCTCTGCCACGTTTGACACAGTAGACCACCAGGTGCTTATGGGCACCCTACATCGGCGCATGGGTATCAGCAACCTGGTCCTAGGCTTATTCAAGTCTTACCTCGGCTAACCAAAAGCAATTTGTTCAGGTGGACTCTTCTAGATGGCTGTTAGGGAGAATTCTCAAAAATGTGCTAATTTCCCTTACCTTTTGAGACCCCCAACAACTTTGCTGGATTTCTAGGATTTTATTTTTTTACCTTGGAAGATTGTGAGCCTTTTTTCCCACACTGTATTTTGAGATGTGTTTTACTTTTGTGTTCTTTGGTTATGGAGTTTTAAACCAACTCCATAGGTATCATCTTTTTCTGTGTGTCACATAGCACCTTCAGTGCAGTTGCACAAGGATATCTTTCAGACAGACTTCCCAAGGTTTACATACCATCTCTGGGACCATCTCTGGGACTGACTACTGTCTCCTAGAGCATGTAAGTTAAATTGACTTTACTAGTCTCTTTAAATTTACAGACCAGCACACACAATCTTCCTATAGAGTGCTGGAGGGGTTGCCTAGCATCCACTGAGTCAAAACACTCATGTAACAGTCACATGTTGCCCTTTCCTACTTGAAATAGCTGGTGTCAGTGGTTTAGATCAAGCTACCATGATTTTTCCCGACTGCGAACAACGGTAGTTAAAAATCGGTTCAGCCATGTTTTTCAATATGGCGCCCAAGACCTATCGGTAAAACTTTAATCACCATTTCTTTTTGGAAAGGTCCTTCTTGTTTTTAATCTGCCCGCCAAACCAGGTTTGGGCTCTTTGTTTGTTGGCCTTTGGTGGGCTTCAGTGCTGAAGCCCTCCTCTGGCGCCTGAGTGTCTGGGGTGGACAGGATGTGAGGGAGATACTAGAAACTCCCTGTGCTTAGTCTCCTAGGAGACCTGGATGCACTCTGGAGTGATTGGCAGGCTGGCTGTCCAGCAAGTACAGCCACCCTGCTGTGTGAATGACAGCCAGGCTGGAATGAATGGGGGAAAACCCTTTAAAATCAGGTTGAACAAAAAAAATGAAGATGAGCTGAAGGAAGATGACTGCTGCAACTCCTTGAAGACTGGTGAAGCCCTGCTACAGGTCCAAATTGCCTGAAACCCCATCAACAGAGAAGCCCTTCAAGGTTAACTTCTTCACTTGAGTTTGGTGGGAACAACCAACTCGTAAGCCGCCTGGACACCATCCCCTCCTGGTCGAATTCCCTGCAGAGTGCTGCGGAAAACCAGATAGCCAATGGGAAGGATACCAGTTTGTGGTCTTTAAGGCACTCACACCTTAAACCGTGAGAGGCTTGTACCAAAGGTGACATTGTACGGACACTTGTAGTCTTAATTGCATGTAGTGTTCCCCAAGGGTACTGCATGTGATTCTGCCTAACAATGGCCAATGCTACCCATCACCTGGGGAGTCTGTCAGGGTTACATCCTCTGCCCAGTGATCTACAATCTATACATGGAGCCACTGGGAGCCCTCCTAGCCACACAAAACATCCACATCCACCAATATGCCAATGACACACAGCTATACCTCAAGATCGACTCCATCAAGGACATCTATAGTCTCAAAACCTGCCTCTCACTGATCCAGTCTTGGATGTCCAGTGCATACTTGATGCTCAAGCTCAACCCCTACAAGACCAAATTCCTGCTTCTCACCAACAACACTGAACACATAGACATACAAATCTGGCTATCAAACATGAACTCTGAAGTCTTCACATCAGAGCTCACCTCCTGTGCCATGTTCGTCAGGTTCCACATCGACAAACACCTTGCCTTCAAGACACACATAGAAAACTAAGATAGATTGGTATGAGCTCTCCCTCCTGTGAAAAGTCAAGCCCTTCCTCCCTCCAGAGTGGTTTAGGTCTACTATTTAAACACTGGTCCTATCCCACCTGGATGGGGACTATGCACTCCTTGAAGGCCTCCCGTCATCCTCCCTTGTGCCCCAAGAAGTGTCCTACACACGGCTGCATGCCTCATGAAGTATCTACGCAGATACGACCACATCACCCCAGCCCTCATTGACATTCACTGGCTCCACTGCATGCCCTCAAGTCCCCCAGCTAACTCATGGAGAAATTCAGCATCTCTGGCAGACAGCGCACCACGAGAAGCCAGAACACATGCTGACGTGAAATCCGCCATTGTAAAATGATGAATGGACCAGAAAACAATACTTCTCTGCCTCCGTCCCACAACTATGGAACCTCAAAATTGACCTCTTCAAGGAGTCACTCTTCCTCTACAGCTAGGCCATCATGTTGTCCCTCCTGCTACCTACTCACTAGACACTGCCTGCCCCTCTCCTCCCTGCCACCCAGTACAGCTGTTGTCATCTGTATCCTTCCCGCTGCTGTATATCTGTTCTGTTGTTACCGCTGTAAAGCGCTCTGTTATGCATCTGCAATATTGTACACCTCTGTAAAGTGCTATGTTATGTATCTGTATTGATGTATATCTCTGTAAAGCACTCTGTTGCTTCTCAAAGCTAGGTCCACGCTCAAACACAATAATAATAATAATAATAATAATAATAATAATAATAATAATAATAATAATAATAATAATAATACATACTAAGAATAGGGGTACCTTAGGGAACTAACAGAATATGTCTTATATCTTGCCAGGTTATGCTCCTTCACAAAAGTCATGACCCAAAGGTAGAGGATTAATTGTAAGATAGCTCAGCGGGTTGAGCACTCACTGCTGCAATCTGAGTGTGATATGGAGGTCACAGGTTCGAATCCCGGCAAGGCCAACTCAGCCTTTCATCCTTCCCAGGTCAATAAATGAGTACCAGTTTTGGTTGGGTGATATTGTATGTAAAGTATTAGCTATTATTCTAAGAGATAAGCCTTTTGTACACTTTCTATGTAAACCTTTCCCATGGGAGTCAAGCACACAACGAATTCATGATTTTGGCCCTGGCATAGCTAAACAATTATGCAATAGTATGCAACAGTAATGAGAACATGCTTTAACGTGGGAGATCTGTAGGTGTGGGGAGTAGGATGGCATGCCAAGATATCCGATCTTTTGGAGGAGAATGTCCTTGTATCTAGTGTGTTGCTGAGGCGGGCAGATTTCGCTCTTCATACTGACTGTGCACATGTTTATGTTATCTGTGGGGGGTAAACATACAAATGTAACCTGTTATTGTACTAACCAATCAGAAAAGGGCAATGTACTAACCAATTAGAAGAGGGCAATTTAGGCTGACTTTGTTTTATATAGACAGGAGCCAATAGGATGCTTAGAATGTACTTACAACTAATGTTTAGATTGAATTCAAATGTATTTTAATTTTGTGTTTTTTGTCTTTAAATATTACTGTCTGATGTGGGTGGGGAGAGTTATCAGCTTTTTGGTCTCAAGAGCCTGACTGACTCTACTGGCCATTACTTACATTTGCAATAAAGTTGTGTTGTTTAAATTTGCGCCCCCTCATCATTATTTGGATTTTCTTGAGTCTACCCCAACCCTAAAACTGGACATTTTGGGAAAGATTTGTTAAAAAATGAAAAAGTTATTAAGAAAGCAAACACACATTATTTTCAGCCTAGTCCCATTCATTTTCTCATAGAGAAAAAATGCAAACTTCTGTGCAGCTCAAAGCAAAAAAACGCTGGACAGAATTGGACCTGGTACGAAACAACTTGGGCAAAAAGCATTGACACAATTTCCAGGTGGGGTTTATGCTTATTGTGCTCTATCTCTCAAAATTATAAATACATTTTCCCATGGTGCTTTGCAGAGAGGCTGAGAGGTATTTCAGAAATGAAAAATCAGCCATAATTCCCGAAAAGCTATTGCTAATAACTTGATTTTCTGGATGGTTTTTAATGAAATTTTCAAAACAAAAAGTTTGTGAAGGGCCCCCCAAACTGTGAATTTTGGGAATAATATGTTATAAAATGAAAACGTTACTATGAAAACAAAACACCACAGTTTCACATTTTTCAGACCTGCATTTTCCTGAAGAGAAAAGGTGGAGTCTTTGAACAGCCATAGTGCGAAAACATCTCAGCAGATTTGGACCAAATAAGAACCAACTTGTACACAAATTGTGGACTTACATTTTTTGACTGGGTAGGAGTATATCCATCCAGTAGTTCTGAAAATATTTGACAGAGAACATGGTTCCCCATGCTTCTTAAAATGTATATCAGCCTTGATGCTTTATTTTTACAGTAGAGAGGCTGAGTGAGGGTAATAACTTTTGACTTGCTGAATGGATTTGGATGACATTTTCCAACCAAATTTTTTCTTTCAACAGACCTACTAAACTAGACATGAAAAAAAAGGTATTAAGAAAAAAATTAAGTTAAAAATAAAAATACGATTTTCAACCTGCATTAATTTTCCCATAGAGATAAAGTGCAATTTTTTTACAGCTGTAGTGTGAAATCTGCATGGCAGGTTTGGCTCAAATAAACAATTTGGGAACAAACCATTGTCTTAATTTCTTTGACTAGTGATTAATCCATCCAGTAGTTTTCTAAATATTCGACAGAGAACTGGGGGCCCTGTGCTCCTTAACACTGTTAAATTGGTATTTGTGCTTTGAGGCAGAGAGGCTCAGCGAGGCTAATAACTTTTGACTTGCTGGATGGATTTAAATACATTTTCTAAACCAAAGTTTTGTCAAGCGTCCCTCCTCCCCCAAACTGGACATTTTGTGAACAAGTTGTCAACAAAATGAAAACGTTATTAAGAAAAGATAAAAACACAGTTTTCAGCCTACTACCATTCATCTTTCCCATAGAGAAACACTGCAATTTTTGAACAGCCATAACAGCCATAATGTGAGAACCGCTTGGCAGATTTGGAACAAATAAGTAGCAATTTGTGCACATAGCGTTACTTAATTTCCTTGACTAGTTTAGTGTAAATACATCCATTACTTTTTAAAACATTGGGCAGAGACATGATGGTGTCCCCAGTTTCCTTTAACACCTTTATGTGTATCAGCCGTTGTGCTTTGCAGTAGAGAGGCTTAGATGCTTTTCAGAAATGAGGACCCCAAAGAAACCTATTGGTGCAACATGTGCAGTGGCCACGGCCAAAGGCAAACACTAGTGGGCCCCAAAGAAACATTTTGGTGCAACATATATAGTGGCCATGGGGCAATGGCCATGGCTGAATGCCATGGCTAGTGGACCCCAAAGAAACATATTGGTGAAACATGTAAGTAGCCATGACCAAAGGCCATGGCTACTGGGCCCCAAAGAAACTATAATATAACAAATCACTTGAAATTCAGAGAAAAAAACTTTGGTTGAGGGAGTGTTGAGATGATCAGATTAAACGCAACGAAACCCCTGGAATTTAGAATGCGCAGTGTATGACCAAAATATTGACATTACATTCAACATCATTGATGACATCACTCGTAACATCACTAATTGCATCATGCATGACATTACTGACAACACTGGTTTGATTAATTACATTTTGAAATAAGACAACTCAGTTTTTTGACATAACATGTAGGAACATATTTCACACTTACAGAGTACAATGTATTCTGTATGTATGTATGCCCTTATTTCTTTAAATGTAATTTACAGTATTCAATTGTAAGTACATACAGATATTTTTACAAAGAAGAATACTATGTAAGTATGTATGTACTTTGGAAGGTAATCTGTTATATTGGAAAACAAATTAATAATTTAGTTACAAAAGAAATGGCTAAAAGACTAAGCAATATTAGCAATAACATTGCTATTTCCATAATTAAAACTTTACTTTCTGTAGGATAAATCTCCCACAACCTGACAGATTAATAACAACCATTTATGGAAGAAGGTTTGGTGCACCCTTTTTGTGAGAGCTTTATTTGTATACAAAAAGGAAATGGTTGTACAGTATTACAAGTCCTCTGCTCCAGTGCTCTCTTTTCTTAAAAACAAACAGAGCATTATAACTGCAAAAAATCTTCATCTGTGACACACACAATATACAGTGTTCATTCCCCACCCTCATTGGCTGCCACCTATATACATACTACTGAATAAATATGGTCCCCCAATGCATTGGACACATCCTCTTTGACTCCAACGTCATCACACGTGGGTTTTGATCACTTCACCTTGGTTTGCAGCTAGGTGATTGGTCAAGTTGCTGAAGTCAATACCCTGCCCTGAAGCCTAATCATGTGATGTGCACCTGGCCGTCAACATGAGCTCAGTGGATATCTTTGAGGTTAGTCTGGTCCTTGCGAATAAAGCAACTCTTCTCTCATCCCAGACATGCAGGCACCCCCACCATGCCTCCCCATCACAATCTTTTGCAAGTTGGCATCACCATTTGTTCTCCCTGGTACACATCACAGGCACATTTGTTCTCTGCTCCCGCTTTATCAAATACCCCTCCCGAGGCAGGCCTGGTTCTCCTGTGGGTCCCACTAATCAATCTAATTTGTGAAGGCTTTAGGTGGTCTGCTGGGATGGTCATTATCCCGGGCGGAAGCTGGTGTCCTAAATCTCGACTTGTGTTTTGGCACTTCAAGATCTCTGTCCCGGCTCCCATGGGTTTATCTTTCACTAACAGCTGCATTAGGCCATTCACATTCCTTTCTAATTTTGCAACACTCTAACAGGATATTTTTGTGTGGGTATGTGCATGTTCCCTACCTTGCCTGGGGAGGGGTTGGAGTATTGGAGCGTGGGTCCTCGTTGTTCTGTGTTCACAACATGGCCTGCGAGGACCCAGCCCTAATTTGAACACTTCTGTATTTGTCAACAATGGACCGTGAACTTATATCATATGTAATGTGCACACTCTGTGCACACTATCTAAACCTCTTTTTAGTTTACCTTGAACCCATCTAATTGCTCCACTCAATAAACCCTGTACTACGTGTCTATTCCTATAGAGCTCCCCCAGCCCCCTGTACCCACTCATCTTTATCTCACATATATTTTATATTTTCTGCAGTCTGAATCATTTGGGAGAGGCTGGGATCTGAACGTGCAGCCCAACATTTCTAATCTACATTTCTTGTCTATGAATGTAATTATATAGTACAAGTAACTGATGTTTGTGCATATTAACCAAACTTTGAATTCTTATATAATATTATTATCCCAATGCACATGGGTATGTGTAAAGGCGCCGGTTGGGGGTGTCTTTACTTCTGCTCTCTATATGGTAGAGGAGAGGCACAGAGGACCCCAGCCAAGATTCACTATTTGGTAGCTATGGTCGAGCAATCAAGGCCTAGCTTCTCAGAAGGTGATGCAGGCTGGTTCTTAAGTATAGTGTAGTCCCCAAGCCCCCACAAAGGAAAGTCCACACACTGTATCAGTTACAATACTGTCTTTATATAATTAATATTCAAGGGTATATACAATATTACGATAACTCACTTTGTAATCTGAAAATCAACAATGGTAAATGTATACAGTTCTAAAGTGGTATCACTAACGTTATCAGATCTCATTAAAGTGCATACGGTCAGAATGACACACAGATCATAATAAAGAGGAAACCAACAGTAGAGAGAGGAAGGAAAGCAAGATGGTGCAACAATTGGCAGAATGCTGGCCCCGTACCACTAGACACAGTTCTGTGTGGAGATCCCCCACCTGGGCAACCTGTAAAGCAAAGATGTATTACAAGCCCAGTCCATATATTGTTTACCGTAGACTTTCCAATAGTTCTGCAACCCCAGATTACCTTGGCGTTGTAGCGTTCCTCGTCAGGGAACCGACGGCCCTTCTTGAGTGCCCTCCCTTTAAGGCAGGAGTCACGGGTCGTCGAACGTCTGACGGAGAACAGGTCGAGCTACAATGTTGAAGTGGCCGTGTTGTTCCTAGCGGTGGTCGTTGATGGGGAAGTGTAAACGTCCTGCAAAGAAGAGGCGTGTGGGGCACCTCGGTGTCGATAGTTCTGGACCACAACGAGTTTGAAGAACTGTGGCCCAGCAAGGGCGTGGAGTCGTTGGCGTCTCTGTGGTCTTTGGGTGGCGGGAAACCCACCGGCGGATGCCCCTAGGCGCGTCGACGGTCAGGCCTTCTCCAGCAGGATACAGCGGCAACGATGCGAACGAGAGCCTCCTTGGATCAATGAAGATCTTAGGCAAAACGGGAGCACGACGGCACCAGTCGGCGATGGCGGTCATCGACAGTGGCGGACAACAGTCCGGACCGCTTCCCTTTGGAGTTCCGCAGCAGTCCCCATATCGGGTAGGCAGCTTGTCGAAGGTCTGTCTACCAGGGAGCACTGCAAAAAAATAGGAAAGAGGATCCAAACAGAAACCCTCCCGTCCCCTGCACACCGTAATGATGCGTCAATACGACGCCTTAATGTCAATTCAAGAAATTTATAATGGATATCCACATTGCATACATTTTAATGGAATAGAACAATTCTAGCTAAATCTAATAATGCAGTCCATTCTTTAAATATAGAAAACAAGTGTTTTTTATTTCAAACACAAAAGACAGAGAAAATTCAGTTCATTTCATTGAGGACGGCTGACGCGTTTCGAGAAGTATATTCTCTTCTTCATGAGCCAGAGTTCATGTGTAAGAACTAGATGTAAAAGATGTAGAGAAAATAGTGAAAAGAACAATCAGGATAGTGTTGCTATAAAATCACTTCCACCACCTATATAGTATTTATCATCATACAGTCAGGTTCTGCCAGAAAAATGACACACACAGTGTCTCAGAAATCATATTGTCAGCAACGGAATCGTATTTAAATTAAAATAACACAGTTTTAGATTGAGTTATATCCAAAGCCACAGGCAATCAGAATCAAAATGGCCAAATGGTCAATTCAAAGAGGAGAGTTCAGTTAGAATGGATATTCTGAACAAAAAGGGCGGAAAAATGCTCACCATGACTCACTTAGTCCTTTGTGTTAGTGCATTTAGAGGTGACTCTGTGAGAACAGAGGGTTCAATTGGACCGTGAATACTGAAGTAGTTCAGCGTGGAGCAGATGTCCGATGAGCTGCAATAGATAATGTGAGTGATCTATTGTCAGTATAGTTTCACTAAGTAATAGCCGGGTTGGTTTAAACTAAAAGGACAAACACTCACCCTGACAAGGTGAATGTCCGTCTACGGTCGTCTGAATCTTGTCAAATGGGCGCAGTGGACGGCGTGTGATCTTAGATCGAGTGCTGGTTAGAGCACAGTGGCAGGATCTGTGGGGAACCCAAAGGTGCTACGAGTTAGACTGTGAGCGCGTATATACAAAACAACGAGTTGATCGTTAACTCTGTGTGCGCAATATAACTTACTATCAATCTAGTGAAGTGCGATCTCCAAAGCAGGCAACCTTCACCCGGCGTGCAGTTATTATCCCGTGTGTACCGCGCAGTTCGGTCGTGGGTGCGCGTTCATTAGTGGAGATTGTTGCTAGGGGAAAGATGCTTCCCGCGAAGTAAAATACCCTCATACATGCATTAGGTAGTCCATATAGTGCGTGGTGCATCGAGATAGAGGACGGACTCATGGTGGAGGTCATGTTGAGCACTTGTGCAACACGGCGGCTAGGTTTAAAGATGTAGCCCATACAGATACTGGGGAAAAGGTATAGAGGGAGATCTTGATTTAATTAAAGTCAATATAAATCGGATCACCTAATGAGAGAGATCCAAAAAATAAAACTTTCCTCTTTGAATTGACCATTTGGGCATCTTTGATTCTGGTTGCCTGTGGCTTTGGATATAACTCAATCTAAAACTGTGTTATTTTAATTTAAATACGATTCCGTTGCTGACAATATGATTGTTGAGACACTGTGTCTATCATTTTGCTGGCAGAATCTGACTGTATGATGATAAATACTATATAGGTTGTGGAAGTGATTTGGTAGCAACACTATCCTGATTGTTCTTTTCTCTATTTTCTCTGCATCTTTTACATCTAGTTCTTACACATGAACTCTGGCTCATGAAGAAGAAAATATACTTCTCGAAACGCGTCAGCCGTCCTCAATGAAATGAACTGAATTTTTTCTGTCTTTTGCGTTTGGAATTAAAAACACTTGTTTTCTATATTTAAAGAATGGACTGCATTATTAGCTTTAGCTAAAATTGTTCTTTTCCATTAAAATGTATGCAATGTGGATATCCATTATAAATCTCTTGAATTGACATTAAGGCGTCATATTACCGCATCATTACGGTGTGCAGGGGACGGGAGGGTTTCAGTTTGGGTCCTATTTCCTCTTTTTTTGTATATCTAGGTAGCCCTGTGCCAGGGGCACTTTTCCTCCCCCGCACCCAGAAGTTATTGTTACTTTTTCCCTAAAGTTTGTTACCTTTAGTTTCTAAATCCGTGAGCGTGCACCATCTATCCTTCTTTGTTCTGATATTTTCTCACTGGTACCATATACCAGTGTGGCACAAATCAAAGGTAGCACCCACTTCTCCATATAATTTGGATAATATGTCTTTCTCATGCATTAATGATCTAACAGATAAACGCGCCACTACACTTGCTTTTGACGCGTCTGAAGCCAAACGCATAATGTCCCTAATCAAAGATACAGAGAAATCGCCATAATGTAGAGCTAATCCGGAAAGACTAATATTCCAGCTGGGGAAACTTATCCGACGTGAAATCTCTATAAAACTACACGCAACAACCCTAGTAGAATATTATAAATCACAGAAGATACCCCGTGGACTAAGGGTCTTTCTACGTCCCACTCTATGCAGTGAAAGTAAATCATTTGTTGAAAAGTGGGACCAAATTCTAAACAACTGCTCTCTCGACCTAAAACTGTTGACTATCGAAGAACTGTCGAAATCCTTGACCTCAATTGACACTGAAATCAGTGCACTCAAAACTCAACTAAGTGAGTTTAAAACATCTGAAGAACTTGCTACACTTTTAAGTGATATCAATTCCAAACTTTCAGGATACAAACAGGACATAGAACAACGTAAATTAAGGAAGTTCAAAAGAGACACTTTCGATTACCTCAACAACATTGTTTATATGTGGCAAGAGTTTTATCACCACCGTGATCAACAGCGCAAATCTCGCTTTCCGGACAAACCTAATTCCGGCAGTGAAAGCAGCAATAGTAGCATTGGGGACCCAATTCAATCTGACGATAGACGTCGACCTACCAACAAGGAAACTGTGAACATCGACACCCATCCCAGAGATTCTGTCACTGTAAACACAGCAACCCCACCAACGCCAGCCAGCCCTGGGGCCTCAGGTGGTGTTTTTTTTAGGAATAAGAGACAAATCAAGAGAAAAACGAGGAGAGGGAAAGAGTCCAAACAAAAGAAAAAACAAATGACTGAAAATCTGGTGGTAAATATATCCAGTAAAAACTTGACGAGTGGCCAACTAGATATGCTCAACCGTGGATTATCATTTGTACCTACAAGAAACACTACACTCTTTGAGGAAAAAATATGTTTTCATAGATTATTGACAAAACTAAGACTCAAACTTTTTTTCAACACTGATATGGATGAGGAGCATTGCTCCCAAGAAACCGACACCCTTGAATTTCGTCCTAAGAGCAATTTTGATCCCTACACACAAAACTCTATGCTCAATCTATTTGAGAATATGGTGATGAAGGATCTTGAGAGGATCAATTATCAGAAGACTACACCAAGTAATGTGAAAAGATGTCAACTTGAACACATTGAAGCGTTAGCCAAAGATGAAGAAATAACCATCAAACCGGCAGACAAAGGAGGTGCAATTGTAACAATGGACACAAATGACTCCACAAACAAATGTCTCACCCTCCTCAACGATGACAAAACCTACACCAAATTGGATGGAGACCCCATTAACAAAATCAAGATACTGATTAACAACACTATTGACGAAGCAGTGGACCACAACTGGATCAATGTGAAGACAGGTGAATTTCTATCCAATCAACATCCTATCACTCCAATTTTTTACGGTCTCCCGAAGATCCACAAGAAACCCACCAACCCTCCATTGAGACCCATAGTAGCTGGATCTGACAGCATCTTCGATCCTCTAGCTATATATGTGGATAGATCACTTCAAAAACTTGTTCAAGATACTCCCACATATCTGAGAGATACAACCGATTTTTTAAACTGAATTCAAGAGATCACAGCTTTGAGTGCTGACTTTATAATCTTCACCATGGATGTGTGTAGCTTATACACATCTATCCCCCATGAAGAAGGCATAAGAGCAGTTCAATGGTTAATCTCCAATAGCTCTAACATCATGGGTAACAAGAATGTGATTTTGAAATTTCTGGACATCATACTCTACAATAGCTACTTTAGATTTCAGGGGAAATTTTCCCTACAGACAACTGGTACCTCGATGGGCTCCTCAATGGCCTCAGTTTACGCCAACACATTTATGTACAGACTGGAACACCAACATGTATTGGACCACCCTGAATGGTCACACAAGATCCTAATGTGGAAACGATATATGGATGACATTTTCGGTATCTGGTGCGGGACACGCGATGAACTGGACTCTTTCTTTAACTACATGAACACCATCCACGATGACATCAAATTTACCATGGAGGTAGGAACACAACATCTACACTTTTTGGATGTGGATATGGAAATTAAGGAAAACGGCATTAAGACCACTGTATACCATAAACGGACCGATGCAAATAATCTGTTACATTTCCCAAGTCATCATCCAAAATCAATGTTGAAAAGTTTACCATACAGTCAAATTTTGAGATTGAAACGCACAATTTCAGATCCTGCAGGCCTGGACACAGAAAGCAGCAGACTATTTGCGAAATTTGAAGCCAGAGGATATCCAGAGACAATTCTAGAGGGAGCCAAAGAAAGATCAAAACTCATCAGTAAAGAACAGCTTTTTGCCCCTAAAATCCAAACCAAGGAAACACCATTACTACATATTACTAAATATTCCAGACAGAGTTTCCAAATAGGTAAAACCATCAGAAAACATTGGAACATTCTCCACAATGATCAGACACTTAAATAACTATTCCCCAAAGCACCCATGATTGCCTTCAGACATAGCAAGAATCTCAGAGATAAACTTGTCACAGCAGAAATACCTCCTAAGGATAAACAAATGGTTTCACAAACCAAAACAATTTGAACTTTCTCCTGCCTCTACTGCCCACACTGCAATAATGTCACCAAAGGTGACCATATCAACCATCCATACACAGGCAAAAAGATCAAACTACGACACTATGCCACCTGTATGTCCACCGGAGTGATCTATGCGATCAAATGCCCATGTGGCAAGCTCTATGTGGGGCAAACTACAGGATCCGTCAAAGAAAGACTTACAGAGCACAAATCGAACATCAGGTGCAAAAACAGGAAATCACCCCTCTCGAGACATTTTATGGAGAACAACCACACTGTGGCTCAGATTAAATTCAAGTCCTAGAAGTAGTTAAAAAACCCTATAGGGGTGGTGACTACCAATCAATACTTTCCCACAGAGAGAAATACTGGATTCATTCATTAAACACACTTCTCCCTAGGGGTCTCAACAATTAATTTTCTTTAAAATGTTTCATCTGAAGAGGTTTTCACGTCCAGTCTCTCCTTTTTTTCAATCAGGCTCTGTATGTGTATAGTCTACCCCTGCCCACCACACGTTATAAGTAATCTAACAATTTATGCAATCATATAGACAGCGATTGCCCCTCTGTTTCTGAATATATGAACTACATCACTCTGTGGAAACAGTTTACACAATGTATATGGATCTGCCATATCAGCCTTATAATCTCTTTGTACAGCTTGTAAATACAAAGCCACCCAACCTGAACCTTTATATTTGGATCTCTCTCATTAGGTGATCCGACTTAGTTAAATCCAGATCTCCCTCTATACCTTTTCCCAGGTATCTGTATGGGGTAAATCTTTAAAAATGGCCGCCTGGTTGCACAAGTGCTCAACATGAACTCCACCGTGAGTCCGTCCTCTATCTCGATGTACCACGCACTATACGGACTGCCTAATGCATGTATGAGGGTCTTTTACTTCACGTGAAGCGTCTTTCCCCTAGCAACAATCTCCACTAATGAACGCGCACCCACGACCGAACTGCGCGATACACATGGGATAATAACTGCACCCCGGGTGTAGGTTGCCTGCTTTGGAGATCGCACTTCGCTAGATTGATAGTAAGTTATATTGCGCTCACAGAGTTAACGATCAACTCGTTGTTTTGTATATACGCGCTCACAGTCTAACACGTAGCACGTTTGGGTTCCCCGCAGATCCTGCCACTGTGCTCTAACCAGCACTCGATCTAAGATCACACGCCGTCCACGTCGCCCATTTGACAAGATTCAGACAACCGTAGACAGGCATTCACCTTGTCAGGGTGAGTGTTTGTCCTTTTAATTTAGACCAACCCGGCTATTACTCAGTGAAACTATACTGACAATAGATCACTTACATCATCTATTGCAGGTCATTGGACATCCGCTCCACGCTGAACTACTTCAGTATTCACTGTCCAATTTAACCCTATGTTCCCACAGAGTCACCTCTAAATGCACTAACACAAAGGACTAAGTAAGTCATGGTGAGCATTTTTCTGCCCTTTTGTTCAGAACATCCATTCTCACTGAACTTTCCTCTTTGAATTTACCATTTGGCCATCTTTGATTCTGGTTGCCTGTGGCTTTGGATATAACTCAATCTAAAACGGTGTTATTTTAATTTAAATATGATTCTGTTGCTGACAATATGATTGTTGAGACACTGTGTGTCATTTTATGACAGAAGCTGACTGAATGATGATAAATACTATATAGGTTGTGGAAGTGATTTGGTAGCAACACTATCCTGATTGTTCTTTTCTCTATTTTCTCGACATCATTTACATCTAGTTCTTACACATGAACTCTGGCTCATGAAGAAGAGAATATACTTCTCGAAACGGGTCAGCCGTCCTCAATGAAATGAACTGAATATTCTCTGTCTTTTGCGTTTGGAATAAAAAACACTTGTTTTCTATATTTAAAGAATGGACTGCATTATTAGCTTTAGCTAAAATTGTTTGTTTCCATTAAAATGTATGCAATGTGGATATCCATTATAAATCTCTTGAATTGACATTAAGGCGTCGTATTGACGCATCATTACGGTGTGCAGGGGATGGGAGGGTTTCAGTTTGGATCCTCTTTTCTCTTTTTTGTATATCTAGGTAGCCCTGTGCCAGGGCCACTTTTCCTTCCCCGCACCCAGAAGTTATTGTTACTTTTTCCCTAAAGTTTTGTTACCTTTAGTTTCTAAATCCGTGAGCGTGCACCCTCTATCCTTCTTTGTACCAGGGAGCTTTGGCAAAGATCTGCTGGTGCACGATGGTCCCTCCTAGCTCTGGAAGAGTGCGCCTTACCAGGTCCTCTCTGGGTCAGTCCTTGGAGGCACAGCAGCTTTCAGATTGTGAAGGATAGCAACGGCAATTCTTTTCTTCCAGCAGGGCTTCAAGTTCACGTGTCTATTTCACTCCAGTTACTCTTCGTAGTTTGCACTTCAGTTCTGAACACTTCTGAACATGATTCCTAGCAGTGAGAGGTCCCAATGTCAAGCGGGAAATTATATCGTGCCTCCTATTGCAATAAATATATGTATATTGGCCTACGCCAAGCTGCTTATAAGCCACATGCGAAGAAATCCGTGTTACAGGGTCCTGACCTTAGAATCAATGTAAGCCGCCATTTTAGGTCAATCCACCATTTTAGGTTCTCTCTGTAAAGTCACCCTGTGAGTTAAAATGGTGGATGATGTCATTCCGAAATATAACATGGCCGTCTTGACCTCTGTGTGTAATTAATATGTAACATGCCTGCAGGCCACTTGTGGGGGTCGTGAACTGAGACCTTGTCCTTTGCTGACCTGTGTGTAAAGGATTACTCGTGCCACTGAAACTAACCCGCGAGCATATGTTAAGAACAATGTATCCAAATACTTAATTGAGAACACTTGTTTAACTACATTGTATTAATGTTTGAGAAGACCTTTATGAGAAATCCTAAAATACACTGTTACCGTGTAGACTCGTTGGCGAATGTATTAAAGGCAAACCCTATGCATATAGATGTGTAAATTCGGCATGAACCCTAGATCAGTAATGTATTAGAGGAATATTAACCCACAGTAGGGTTGACATCATGTTCTGAAAAAGTATAAAAGTGCGACTAATTCTAATGTTCAGTCCCACTCACTGAGCACACTGAACCACGCTGGAGTTTGTTGTGTTGTACTGAGGGCTGATAGCTATCTGTTACTTTTGTCCTTTGAAACTGTTCAGTATAAAATAAAAGATCTTTGTATGTTCCTTTGTAACCAGTATTCGGTGTATTTCCTTTTAGGGTACTCAGCCTCGATATTTTCATTTTGTTTTCACACCCAGATATACTGTTGATCTCCCATTCATTCCGCTGGGTCACACTGAAGCATCCAATCACTACGAAGGGTATTCATGCAGGCAGGCAACCAATCAGGCACACAGTGCATTCATGCCATTCACTTCTCTCCAGACACTCACAATAAGTTATGTGTATTGGGCCAAGTACCGAGCCATTCAACACTTCATACTGCATTCATACCGGTTTTGGGCAGGGTTGTCTCAGTAATTGTGTAAACCAGCAGATACTAGACACCCACAACATAGAATGCGTATTCGTCACACACTCCATTCACCCAGGACCCACCCACTGGCGTACCCACATCATACGGTCGTTGGGAAGGCTCCAGCCAGTCTGGTCAGCACTTCCCCACACTACCATATATGGAAATTCCACGCAACAGCCAGTCAGGGGGAAGGGACAGAGGCAGGGCTTCCCGGGACTTCGGGAAGATCAAGGTAACAGGCGATAGAAGGCAAGAGGCCATGGGGGCCATTTTGTCTCTATCAGGAATCTACCGATTCCAATGACAGGGCCTGGGCATCCCAAAATGGAGGACGTTCAGGGCACCAGTCATTTTAGCACAGAACTGCCACCAGCCCATACTGTGCTCTGTGGGCCACCCACAGGTGCCCAAAAACATACACTAGGGGCACAGGGTTGCACCCCTACCCATGGGTGCCATAAGGGTATCCCATGGGTCTGTTCACCAAACCAAGAGAGAGAGCTGCACCGGCAGGAGTCCCACACAAACTCCTGCGTGGAAAACACAACAGAACACGATAAAAAGCAGTAAAGGACAAGGATACGGAGGCCCTGTCCCTCCGATGCATTTCCAGCATCACAGTCGCCCCCCACAGACTGAGGTTAGGGTGCCTAATCTCCCACGAGATAGATACCCTCATCCAGACGGTCAACATACCTTCTGGAAAGGCCATCTGCATTATCGTGACTCTTCCCTGGTCTGTGCTCTATGGTGAAGTCTAACCCTTGCAGGCTGATGGACCACCTGAGCAGTTTCGGGTTTTCACCCTTCATCTGCATAAGCCACTTAAGGGCCTTATGATCTGTTTGGACCTTGAAGGTG
Organism: Ambystoma mexicanum; assembly: GCF_040938575.1. Taxonomy (NCBI): domain Eukaryota; kingdom Metazoa; phylum Chordata; class Amphibia; order Caudata; family Ambystomatidae; genus Ambystoma; species Ambystoma mexicanum. The sequence continues at coordinate 499,050,397 of NC_090923.1, forward strand.
GACCCGGTAAGGTAGGGTCTAAAACGCCTAAGGCTCCAAACTATACTAAAACATTCCTTTTCAACAGTAGCCCACCTAAGCTCCCTACCCTTAAGTTGTCTACTGATGAATATGATTGATGTTCTCTTCCTTTGTCATCTAACTGGGACAAGATAGCTCCAATTCCGGTGTCGCAGGCGTCAGTTTGAACGATAAAGGTCTTGCTGTAATCGGGCGCACACAACACCAGGGCCCTACATAGACTTCCTTTCAAGCCATCAAAGGCCCTCTGACAGTCTTCAGACCAATTAACCTTCCTAGGTTGTTTGGGTGAAGTCAGAGCTGTCAGGGGTGCAGCTATGGTTCCATAGTCTGCCATGAAATTGCGATAATACCCAGTGAGGCCCAAAACGTCTCTCACCTGGGTTTGAGTAGTGGGAGTCTCCCAGTCCTGTACATCCTGCACCTTACTGGGGAGAGGTTGGATTTGACCCCTTCCTACCTAATGACCAAGATATGTGACTATCCCCTGAGCTATCTGGCACTTGGTGGCCTTGATAGTGAGGTTAGCCCTCTTTAAGGCCTGCAACACTTTATCCAGATGCCTCAAATGCTCTTCCCAGATGAAACTGTAGACGGCAATGTAGTCTAAGTAAGCCACACAAAAGGATTCCAGCCCACTGAGCGCATGGTTGACCAATCTCTGGAAAGTGGCAGGGGCATTCTTCAACCCAAAAGGCATGACCCTAAACTGGTAGAGTCCCTCTGGTGTTGAGAATGCTGTCTTTTCCTTGGCATGGTCCGTCAGAGCTATTTGCCAATAGCCTGAGGTAAGGTCAAAGGTGCTCACAAATTTGGCAGCACCTATGGTGTCCACGAGCTCATCAGCCCTGGGCAATGGGTGCACGTCAGTTTTGGTTATGGCATTGACTCCTTGGTAGTCCACACAGAACCTCCAATCCTTGGTACCGGCCTGGGAACTTGCTTTGGGGACAAGGACCACTGGACTGGACCAGGGACTGGTTGAGGGTTCAATAACACTCAGATCCAACATTTTGGCGACTTCAGCCTGGATGTGGTTCTTTACAGTATCTGACATACGGTAGCACCTGCTTTTGACAGGCACACTGTCACCAGTGTCAATCTCGTGTCAATCTCGTGCCTACAACACAGTGTAAGGCCTGGTGTCAGTGAGAACAGAGAGGCGTACTGCCGGAGCAAAGTCCTACAGGCCTTCTTCTGCTCTGTCGTCAGATCCGGAGAGAGATGTACTCCACTCCACTGAGCCAAACTGAGGGTTGCTATGCAGCAAATCAGGAAGGGGCTCACTCTCTTCTTCTTGCTCTGAAGCTAGCAAGAGACATGAGACTTTGGGTCGCCTGTGGAAAGGCTTGAGCCTATTAACATGGAATACCTGAGGGGCTACCCCGAGGCTCCCATGTCAACCAGATAATTGACCTCGCCCATCTTGGAGATTATCCTGAAGGGACCAGTCCACTTATCTGCCAAAGGCCGAGGCTTGGTATGCTCCATCACGAGGACCTCCTGTCCCAGGGTTCAGTCCACTTGCGATGCTTTAAGGACATGCCAGTACTTATTCCATTCCTGGCTTGCCTTAAGATTCGCTGTTGCCTGACCAATCATCTGTGTCATCCTCCGTCTGAGGCCTAACACATAGTCCCCCACTTGCTTGCCGGAACCTGGAGGGATAGCCTCCCAACCTTCTCTGATTAAGGCAAGGGGCCCCCTCACGGGATGTCCAAAGAGTAACCCAAAGGGGCTGAAACCAACACCCTCTTGAGGTACCTCTCTGTAGGTAAACAGCAGGCATGGCAGGAGAAGATCCCACTTCTTCCTCAGGGGCTCTTCCAAAGCACCTAGCATGTCTTTGAGAGTTTTATTAAATCTCTCAACCAGACCATTGGTCTGGGGTGGTAAGAGGTGGAGAACTTATAGGTTACCCTGCACTCTTTCCACATGGTTTTCATGTAACTTGACATGAAGTTGGATCCTCTATCAGAGACAACCTCCTTAGGGAATCCAACATGGGTGAAAATGCCCAGGAGAGCCCTGGCAACCACCTTGGCAGTTACAGTCCGAAGGGGTATAGCCTCAGGGTACCTGGTGGCATGATATACCAAGACCAGGATGAACCGATGTCCACCTGATGTTGGAGGGTCAAGGGGACCGACGATGTCGATGCCCACCCTCTCAAACAGTGTGCCAACCACTGGCAACGGCTGCAGTGGGGCACTGACACTGCCTCCAGTCTTGCCAGACAACTGACAAGTTGGGCAGGTTCTGCAGTGGGACTCCACTTATGCTCCCATCCGGCCAGTAGAAATGGACATAGAGCCTCTGCTTAGTCTTCTTGGTACCAAGATGACCAGACAAGGGCACCTCATGCACCAACTGCAGCAAGAAGGGCCTGTAAACATGGGGTACCACCAACCTCTTGAGGGCAACAGGTTTATGCTTAGTGGGCTCACTAACAAGGAGCTCACCCTCCCAATAAATCCGGAATGACCTAGGCACTTCTCCTTGTGCCTTGGACAGGGCCTGTTTCCTCAGACCCTCGAGAGAGTGGCACTCTCTCTGTCCCTTACAGAAGTCCGCCTGGGAGGGTCCCCCTTCAGCTAACAAGCATTGAAGGTCTAGACGATCCTCTGGGTTGAGAGCCTCTCCCACAGGAAAGTCTTCTGGCTCTTCTCCAACAGGAGGTGATACGGGATTCACCACTGGACCCAGCCCGTCCGGAGCATAGATCCCAATGGGTGCTGTCGGAACAGCAGGAAGAGCAGGGGCTCCCTCCACAGAGGTGGCCTTCTTACTTTTCCGTTTCCTTCGTGCCTTGGGTTTCACCATCAGCAAGGATATTGGGCTCGCAGCCGGACCCTGTGTGACCTGCGATCGGGTGACTGCCACAACAGCCATGGGTAGACCATCCGTGATCATCCCCAACTCGACCATATTGCTTCCCAACAAAATGTTTGCAGGCACGTTGTCCTGAACAAGGACCGTAAGCTTCGCGGTCTTGTCTCCAATCGTAATGTTGACTAAGGCTACAGGTGATAATTTGGGAGGACCACCAGCTAACCTGGTGGTTCTCAGAGGAGCACCTACATAGTCCTCTGGCTTGAGCAGGGTCCTGTCCACCACTGTCATGCTTGCCCCAGTGTCTCTCAAACCAGTAGACGGCTGGCCATTCAAGAGGATACTTCTCAAAAACCTATGAGTGTTCTGTGGGATAGTTGCCAGTACTTCTGCATACTGGTCCCAGGCCCCAAGTGACACTAAGGAAATCTCTACGGAGCACCAAAATTGATCCCAGTAGAGGAGGGGAGGACAGCGGCCTCCACCTCAGGTACGGAGTAGGGATAGGGCAGGCTGACAGCCTGGACTCCAAGTGCCTTACCCTTACACTTGGGGTCACCCCTTCGGTGATCCAGAGTCCCACAATCCCAACAAGTGCCAGGAGTGCGGGGTACAGTACTGGAACCACTGGGACCGCTTTTGGAACTCCTCAGCTTTCTGAGACGCCCCCTTTTCTTTGTCCTTGTCCTTCCCACTGGAGTCCTTAGGGGACAGCCGGTGGGATACCCACTTGTCAGCCAACCTAGCCAGCTTAAAGGGATCCAAAATGTTCTGGTCAGTAACATACTGACGCAGCTCCGGTGAACAGGCTTCCGAAAAGTGCTAAAAAAACAAGAGGTGGGACAATTCAACAAACTTTTTCACTTTGTAACCATCAATCCACCCTATCATGTTCATGTGCCCAGCACTCACCCAGTCAATCCAAGACACATTCTCTCGTTTCTTAAAATCCTGAACCGTTTAAGGTATTGGGTAGGCGTTTTGCCAAACTTGGTGATTAAAGCAGACTTCATGCACTCATACTGAGCCCTTTCTTCCCCACTCAGTTTCAGAATACAGTCATATCCAGTTTGCCCAATCTCTCTTATCAACATCATGAATTGCACAAGCCATTTCAAACACGTCAATCCATTGGAGGATAACAGAACACTCCGCATACACACCAACCAAGTCTTTCATAAAGTTGGTTGCTGGGGACCTGACACTCTCAACTGGTTTAGCTGAAGTCTCCACTCAAGCTGGAGACTCCACTCTAACTGGATTTGCTGACATTCAGTGTCCTTGTCTTTGAATTCAAGATCCCTATTCTTGAGTTCCACTTGCTGTGCCAACTCCTCTTTCTTAAGCTCAGCATCTATTTCCAAGTTGCGATATTCAAGGCCAATTTCATCCTTAATAACTCAAGCTCCAAGGAACTGCTGGGGTTCAGAACAGAGGCAGCAGGAATGGTGCATTCCCAGAATTAGTTTCAGCGACAACTCCCGGGGTAGAGTCCTCATTGGTTGCATCCCCCCCTTCAAGAGTTTCACAATCGATCTGGTAGTCCACCAGGGCAGCTATCAGCTCAGCCTTAGACTTATCCACAAAGTCTAACTCCCTGGTTTCACAAGCACTCTGGAGAGCCTCTAAGCTCATCCGAGTCAATTTCCATTTGCAATAGATTCCATTGCTTGTAATGCAGTTATCTTGTACACAACTAAACCTTAATTTAACAAAGTGCAGATATCCTTCGTAAGTGCACGGTTATACACTGATTCTTAAAACCATAAGCATCCCAGCGCTGCCACCTGTGTAAAGACGCTGGTGGGGGGTGTCTGTACTTCCACTCTCTATATGGTAGAGGAGAGGCACAGAGGACCCCAGCCAAAATTCTCTATTTGGTAGCTATGGTCGAGCAATTAAGGCCTAGCTTCTCGGAAGGTGATGCGGGCTGGTTCTTAAGTACAGTGTAGTCCCCAAGCACCCACAAAGGAATGTCCACACACAGTGGCCCTCATTACGACCCTTGCGGAAATCGACTGACCGGAGCGCCACAGCGTAAATAGCGTTTCCGCCATTGCACGAAGGAGCAAAGTGCGGCCCATTCCGACCCATCGGGCACGAGCACCACGCCACGGCGGAAGTGCAAAGTCCGCGATGGCGGAAATGACCCCAAAACGGCCCACACCGCCGCCGTACGGCGCCCTAGGTGCAATACCGCCACCCCTCTCAGCGGTCACCGCAGTGTGCGCCTACCGGAAAGTACGGTGACCGGAAATATACGGAAACGGAAGTTAAAACATGGGCCCGGAACGGGAAACATCCCGGCGTACACCTATAAAAACACTAAAACCACACAACCACTAAAATCACCACCCTGAAACACACCCCAACCCGTCAACCACCCTAGCGAAACCAAGAAAAATGGGAAAAGTAGCGAAGAAAGCGTGCGACCGCAAGCGGCAGGTCCACTTCTCCTGTGAGGAACTCACCGTGCTAACAGAGACCCTCCAGGAGAATGCTGCCGTCGTCTTCTCCACGCAAATGACCAGGACGGCACTTGCAAACAAGAAGGCCATATGGGCTCTGGTGGCACAGCGGGTAAGTGCGGTGGGGACCGCACCCCGCACCCCACAGCAATGCCGCAAGCGATGGGACGACCTGCGGATACGCGTCCGCAGCATACTCTCTGCCAACCGCAACATCGCCACAGCCACCGGGGGAGGTCCTGAATCACCCATCAAGTTGACCCCCTGGGAAGAAATCTGTGCCTCCACCATCGGAATGGAGAGCATAGAGGGAGTCGGAGGGATGGAGAAAGGAGTGCAGACATCCGAAGAATCAGGTAGGTGGACCAGATAAAACAATGCCAAATCCACACAGTCCATCCATGTGAAGTACCATGCGTCCACATAGTGCAACAGAAACACATGTCCAGGAGAACGTCCACACACATCGGCCTGATAGCGCACGTTAAAACCCACAATAAATACATAAATAATTAAAAACCCCTAAAACACGCACTACACGTGCAGCAGGCACACCCTAACTGCAGGCTGCCAAACAACTGCACCCTCACTCCACACACAAATCAAAGCACCTCCAAGGCCCCGACCCAAATCACCCTCAGGTACCACCCCAATGCATGTGATACAATGCCATTCCAATTCCCACAGACCCATCAATAACCCTCGCTCTCCTTTACTCCACCACAGGGTCCGATCCAAACGACGAGCTACAGGACACCCCTACCAGCACACCTGCAAAGAGGGCCAAGACCAACGGCCAGAGACCCTCCACCTCCGCTGCACGCATCAAGACACGGCAGCAGCACAAATCAGGTGGCAGCACAGAGGAGGGAACATCAACAGGCACCCCAGCAGCCAGCATGCCCACAACACCACCACCACAGGTCCCCCCAATGGATGCCACAGAAGGCACTGCCTCAGGTGGCAGCAGCACCATAGGCGACACCTCATTGATGGCAGCATGCTCGGACACAGAAAACGGGGATGCCGAAGTCAGATCCATCCATGACCTGTCCCAATCCCCCTGTCTGTCCCATCCCGTACAACATGAGGATACCACGCAGGGGCACCCACAAGACGACGACTGGCCATCCCCCACAAGCCCTGTGGCAAGGCAACATGAGGACAACAGCCCCTCTGCGACACCCCCGCAAATGGCCATGGCCCAGCAGAGGCAACAGTCCCTCGACCAGTTGATCGAACAACAGCAGCAACTGGCCACACTCCTCAAGGACCATGCCGATGAATGTGGGGGCACTAAGGCAGACATAGAAACATCAACTGAGACACTTAGGGCAGAAATGGAGAGAGGCACAGAGACGCTAAGGGCACAAATTGAGAGAAGCACCGAGAGCCTGAGGGGGGAACTGCATGCGACGTCCAAAGACGTATGTGCCGAACTTGCCGCAGTGCGCCGTGTGCTCACTGAGCTCTCGCAAACCCTTAGGGACATGCATGGACGTGAGCAGGCAGACACATCATCCGTTGCAAGTTCCGTCCAGGGCAGCCCCCAACGTAGATCTGGAAGGAACCTGCGCTCCACAGGCAGGGGTGCCCCTGATACCCGCAGAGGGGGCTTGCAATAGCGACAGCCCACTTACAATGAGCATCTTTGGACACTGGTGTTCGGGGGGGAGGTAGGAGGGTGGAGGGGGTGTGTTGGGCTCACTTGGGTGGCGGGTCGATAGGGTGTTCAACATGATATCACATATGCCATAAACAGTGCACGATCAACCAATGAGATGTGTGGACATTGATCTTTGTGTACTAGGCCATCATAGGCGTACAGTCCATATTGTGCATGTCCCAGACACACACAGTGCCACGAGTCCCGTGTCCATGTATCAGCCACCAGGCGTGAGTGCTAGAAGCATACATCAATGAGATGCTGACGAATGTCACGGGCCTCCGGTGCCTCGCAGACTCCATGAGGTGCTGCCACATCCCCACCCTCATCAGGATCATCATCAGGTGCTTGCAGTTCTGCGTCAGGGGGCATGGGCACATTTCTACGTACGCACATGTTGTGGAGCATGACACATGCCATGACCATCTTTGCAACCTTCTCATGGCGGTACAGGAGTGCCCCGCCAGACCTGCTGAGGCAGCGGAAACGGCCCTTCAGTAGGCCGAATGCCTGCTCAATGACTACACGGGTACGTGAGTGGGCATGGTTGTAGTCCTCCTCATGCTGGTCCCGTGGGTTCCGGACTGGTGTGAGGAGCCATCTCTTCAGTGGATATCCAGCATCACCTGTATGTGGACGAGAAACGTATGATGTGGAATGCCATTGATACGTACGCACACCCCCCCCCCCTTCCTGCCAGTACATTGCCAATTCACATACCCCACATCATCATGCATGTAATGAGACTCACCGAGTAGCCAGGATCTGTTCCCTGCATGTCGCTCCATGTAGCGTGGTATTGTAGAGTTCCTCAAGACCATAGAATCATGGGTTGATCCAGGGAATCGGGCACAACAATGCGTAATGATCCTGTTGGAGTCACACACCATTTGTACATTCAGGGAATGAAATTGTTTTCGGTTGCGGTACTGGGCCTCCATGGCATGTGGGACGACCAATTCAACATGGGTGCAGTCGATGGCACCAATGCAACCCGGTATGCCGGCAAGTGCATGGAATCCCACTTTTGTGTTGGTAATTTCCTGCTCCGAGCGTGGTAGAGAGATGTAGTCGTCTGCGTGCTGCAGGAGGGCATCGAGCACTTGGAATAGTGTCCGTGAGAACAGTGGCTGAGAAATGCCATGCAACTGTCCGACTGTGTGCTGGTAGGTGCCTGTGGCCAGGAAGTGGAGTACAGACACCACCTTCAGTAGGGGTGGGATGGCGGTTGGGCTATCTATCATGCTGACTAGGTCAGCCTGTGTCATGTCCACAATGGCGGCTATGGTGTCCCGGTCCAGACGGTAGAGGGTGTGGATCTGCTCATCAGTGAGGTTGAACGGATGTGCTCGGAGGCGTGGGATTGCGGGCTGCCTGCGTGGTGGTAGTGGCTGTGCTGCTGGGCCTTGCTGGCCCTGCCTTGGCCTCCTCCTCCTCCTGCGTCTCCTCCGTGCGGCTGGTTGTAGTTGTTGTTCGTCTTCTTCTTGGAGTCGGAGCACTTGCAGTGCTATCAGGTCCCCCAGGGCCAACATCGCGAGTCCTGCCGGTAGCATTTCGCTGTGGTTGTGGGAGGAGACTGGCTGTGCAATTTATGTGTTTCCAGGCTGTATGGCCTCCACCTGTGGTGATTAATTCCACCTGTGCAAACTGCTCTCCCCTTTGGCCGAGCACGTCCCGCGCACAACGCTGCAAATCGGGGAATGGTATCTTGCTATTGCAATCATGTATTTGTACCCGATGGCCGTGTAAGATTGGTTGATATGTTCATTCTGCTGTGGTCCCATTGTTTCCCATACTATCTGTGCAGTCGCGAACGGACTTGTGAAGGGTCAGTGGAACGTAGTACTCGAGTAACGGTGGACCCTCATGCATCACTGTACCGAGTTGCAACGACGGGCGTGGCTTCCCATTTGTGGGTGAAGGCAGTTGCCATTTTCACACACAGCCGCACTCGATGGAATAATTAGTGATTTCAAACGGCCACAGATGCCTTTTCGACGTGATGTTGCAAATGAGGAATTCGAAGGGCGGCGCTTTCGGTTTCCAGCTAGCGGCGAGGAGATGCCCACAGGTCTGACTGCAAATATAACGTTCTATTGTACTATGTCCTTGAGACAGGGCCCATGGCGAGGGAGCAATGATTGATATGAATAGTTTGGGATGCGCAATAGCTACGTGGGCGATGAGGCCGTCCGTTCCAAAATTCATGTTACTTCACAACACTGGATTTACGGGCTGGGGCACTGTGGATTTAGCAGGCTGCATTACGCACAGACTCAATGGATGTTTCAAATGTTATGTGAGTAATTATTCAGGCGTTTTGATCCCGGGATGAGGGAATGATGAATGGATGCATGGGCAGGTGATTTGATACAGAGTTTGCCATGTACAGGGCTTCTTGGGATCTATCCGCCTCCCCTACGCTATGTGATGCAGGGCTGCCATAGTGGGACCATCGTCTATCTGGCCTTGTTGAGCCCTCCCTGTCTCGACGCGCCCTCAGACACTTGTGTCCATGCACGTTGACATTCCCATCTGATGGATTCTGTTTTGACAGACGCATGCACAGGTACACTCGTTTGTGATGGTGTTTGCACCTCGATATAGATGGTCATGAGTCGCAAGTGGTTTTGGGGTGGTGATGATCCTTTTGAGTGGGCTAGCATGCATATGGCTGTGGATTTCGTGTGATCATTGAAGTGAGTTGTTCGAATGCAGTTCTGATGGCCATTCTGTTCTTGTTCTTTTCTTTTGGTTGACAGGTATCTCCTCCCCTTTTGCCACTGCCATCTGTATGCCACTCCTGCAGATGGATTTTACTCCCGACACCTGCTGCTTCGTGTTAATCGGTGGAGCAGCATTACGATCTTATGGGACGATCGCCAATGGCCCACATGCCCTTACGCAGTACTGGTGGCTCGGAGCAACATTTCGGCCTTTCAGCTGGACTAGTGCCTCCCCATTGGGTCGGCCCTGCGGTTCTGTGCGCTTCCATGTTGCCTTTTCGTAGGTGAATGTGGCTCTGTGTACCATGGGGGAACAGGGCGACACACAGGTAGTGGCTGGTCATTTCATGCGGATGCAGCCCACAATGGTGATTAGTGTTTTGTAGTTCATGGCCTGATGGCTGTATGGGCTTGGTGACTTTGATGTGCATTAAATTTCTATTCTGATTTGGCCCGTGTGGCTTTTTTCTTTGCAAGTGATGTGGCATATGCCTATTTGGGGGGCGATGTATTGTGAGGAGATCTGCATTGGGTTCCAGCTTCGGGGTTTAGTTGCGTGGTACTGTGCTGGGCGCGTTTGCCTACGAAGCACAGTGAGGTCAGGGATGGGGGCTGCCAATATGACTGTTTGAATGTTGTCATGCTCAGGGGCGGGGGATTGGGTTTTGTGTAACAGATGCCGGTCAGCCAGGTGGACTGGTGGAATGATGTGTTTTTCGGAATATTGCTGGTCACAGGTGCCTGTGTTTGCGTGCGTTTCTTGGTGGGGGACTGTGGTCATGTCCATTGGGATGGCTTCTGTATTCGTGCCATCTGTGCCCTGCAGCTCCCATTGGCCCCTCTTGTGTTTCTTTTGTTCGTTGCCATGCAGGGGTGACTTGTACATTTCAATGGTTGCATTGTGACTTCATTGCACCTACGGGGAGTTGTACTTTGTGGGCAGGGAGCGGTGTACAGGCACTCAGTGGGGCCGTTTACGGTTGATTCGCGATGCCGTACTTCTCGCCATGGCGGAATGGTACATTACGCCATGCCTGATGGCGTTAGGTACATGTCCGCTAGGGTCGGAATTGGCGTACCCTTGCGCCATGGTGGTGTTTGCGGTTTGGCATGGCGCGCGCGCGCGTGCTTGGTGCAGTTAGCGTTGGCGTTCACTACGGTGTCGCTAATGGCTTCGTACTTTCCGGTGACGGGTCATAGTCGCAACGAGCGCTATTCGATGGCGGAATTGCATTTCCGCCATCGTTTTCACCTTTCCGCCAGGGTCGTAATGAGGGCCAGTATTGGTTACAACACAGTCTTTATATAATTAATATTCAAAGGTATATACAATATCACGATAACTCACTTTGTACTCCGAAAATCAACAATGGTAAATATATACAGTTCTAAAGTGGTACCACTAACGTTATCAGATCTCATTAAAGTGCATACGGACAGAATGACACACAGATCAAAATAAAGAGGAAACCAACAGTAGAGAGAGGAAGGAAAGCAAGATGGTGGAACAATTGGCAGAATGCTGTCCCCGTACCACTAGACACAGTTCTGTGTGGAGATACCCCCACCTGGGCAACCTGTAAAGCAAAGATGTATCACAAGCCCAGTCCATATATTGTTTACCCTAGACTATGGGCCTCATTACGAGGTATGCCGGTAGCCATGCCGCTATTGGCGGAATGGCTGCCGGCAAAACCGCATCTGTGTCCGTGTCCTCGGAATGAGGACTTACCGGACCATTCCGAGTTCGGATGGCCCGGTAATTCCTCACTCGAGGACAAGGACACGGTTCATCCCCATTCCCATTCAGCCCCCATAGGGCTGAATGGGAATGGGAGAGGGAGTAAACAACGGGCCATTACGAGATGGCACGTTGTTTGCTCCCTCTTCCCCTTGCGGGACCCGGTATGCACGCCTGGTTTTCCCAGGCGTGCTTAACGTGTCCCGCGAGGGGACCTCGTAATGTGGCGGAACGGGTTGAACGGCGCCACAGCCTTTTACAGCGCCGTTTAATCAGTTCCGCCAGGGTCGTAATGAGGCCCTATGTGTTCATGTAATGTTATTAAAGTAAAGAGAATTGTAAATGTAGCTGTGAACATTGACCATTTACATGATACTTACTATTAAACATATTTCTACTTGTACGTATTCTTCTTCTTTTTATTTTACCACATAAACCTATTATATTATGTTTTAAATAACTGACATAGTTTGACCAGAATCAGGTACTTTCCCTGCAATTAAGTAGTGTAATTGTTTACTAATACATGAAATTCAAACCATCTGTATGATGTTACATATTTTTATTTTAAACTTTATAAGTTGATAAACACTACAAATGAATGCTCCACGTGTAATCATATCATGCTTCTGTCTATAGCTCCATGTCATGGTGTTATTAAGTGGAACAAAATAAAACATGTATCAAAAGTGGTCAACAAAAATATTCTGTCATTCAGTAATGTCACATTTGATGTAATTGTTGATCTCATCAGTGATGTCATGTATGATGTAATTAGAGACGACACTGGTGATTTTATCAGTGATGTTATCAGTGATGTCACATGTGATGCCATCATTGTGGTCATACACTGTGCAACAGGGGGTGCTGAATTAAGTTTGACTTACCTAAAATACAATTGCTGAATTTCAAGGGTTTTGTTGTGTTAAATATGATCACCTTAACACTCTCATAACCAAGGTTTTCTTCACTGCATATATATCAAGTTATATCTGTCCTGGTATAAAAGCAGAGAGGAAATCCAGGTTAAAACTGACAAAACACAATCTAATGCCATTTATGATTTCCACTTCATTGTTACTGAAACTGCAGCGCTGAGCTATTCAGCGTTTTGTCTTGCCTTGAAGTTTCTTCCCATCAGATTATGGGCCTTTTCTAGGATTTTGTTAGTTCTCTCCTGAGAAACTGTGACACCTTCCCCAGGGAATGAAGACATACATCCACTGAGTGGAGTGAGGGCTTGGAACTTCAAAGGGTCCTCTGCAACACAGTGGGGATGTCACATCACCGATAATTGCAGGAGTCTCTTTGATCCCAGGAATTCAGGGGACATGGGGAAGGGCAAAGTCGTTAAAGGAGATTTTTAATCTGGGGAAAGGGGACAGTCATCTGGGATTTACCAGGTCCAACCTCCTTACTGAGAACCCCTAAACACCTTTTAGAAATGGCATTTTGGTAGCTGACTACACATGCATAAACCTTGTTAAAACAGCAAGGGTTTTCACCTTATAAAAAGTTTGAATTGCCTAGTTTTCTGTGTCAAAATGACTATAAAGAGCAGTGAGAGCCTCAAAATGAATTATATGAAAGAATTGTCTTTCAATAATCTTCATGGAACCATATTCTTGAAGTGATATATAAGATTTCACCAGAAGCATTTTTGGGTTAAAAACTGCCCAAAGTACCTAGACATTGGAGTGAAGATAACGATTTCCAAAGGGGGTGTAAACCTTCTCCCCAAACACTTTGGGGGAAAATTTTAAGTGGACTGCTGAGTGAAAGGACAGATTGCTGCTGGACACTGAGCGCATTCAATCCCTACCAACCCAATCCTCACCTCCCTGTCTCAAGCTTCTCTGAGTCTTGAGCTGTTGCCACTTGTTGAACCACATTGCGTTATTGGATGCAGTTGAGACAGCTCAATGCTTGTCAAATTGCTGATTTCATCCATTGAGGCCCAGTTAAACCTTCAGACTGCATGTATCTGAAAATCACCAATCTTCTTCGAACCCCCGACTGATTGCCACTTGTTGAATTACAACACAATGCAACAAAATTACAACCAGCTCGACCAACTGAAATCCAATTTGATACACCAGAAAGCACCCAGAAACCAGTCTCAACAACGTTGAGCTACTTAAAGAAGATAATATGTTATCCAACAGTTGTTCTGTACCTCTGGCCTAGCTCTGTTATTTGTGACATGTAAGAATACCTTTTAAATCTTAAAGACAAATTCCTGAATTTGTTTTATATTTCAACATGAATATTTACTTGCAGACCCGTGTTCTTCAATACCTAGAGTGTCCTCTCACGGTCTGCATTCTATGTGCATCTCATTACAAGGGTGGGTTGTTAGTAAGTTTAATTAAGTGCCTGTCATTTAAGTTTAACTATTTAAAGTCTACTTTTTCATGGACTCTTGATTGGACATGTCCTGCATGTTGGCTCTTACCATACTATTGTTGTTTGGGTGCTTTCATGGTGGTTTACAGCCCTCTAAACGGACTATTCTGCCCTCGCCCAGTACCTCAAAGAAGGGGCAAAGAGGTATACAATTCATGTTGTGTCTGTTTCACACATATGCCGGGGATCAATGTTGTTGTTCCAGTAGTGTGTGACTGAGTAGGTTTTTAGAAACCTGTAATCATCCCCGTACTGCTGAAAAGCAGTAGTGATGTATTCACAGCCATCGCCTCCAGATCTCTGCTGGCCATTCATGGTTGGATGCAGGCCAACTACTAGAAAATAATCCAATGAAGACAGAAGTCATGGTATTTGGCAAACCAACGTATGGCTGGCTATGTAATCCTTGGCCCCTACTGGTACCATGGTTCACATTGTCTGCTACAGTTAAACATCTGGAAAAAACCATGAATGCAAAATTAGCCAAGGAACCAGGCACAATGGCCTTCAAGAAGGAAATATTTTTTATACTAAACATTTCAAAATAATGTTTTGTAGCAACGTTACCCATATGATAGAAGTTACAAAGTCTTCAAGTTCTATCTCATTTTGATTTGACAACGTCAGTCTATCTAGTCTTGCCTAAATATGTTGCCAATTGTTTGCTGATGGTATAAAATGCTGTGGCATGTCTACTGATGAGAGTGTGCGCCATGTGCATATCACTCCAGCTTTTCAGCATCTTCCTTGTATATTAAATTGATGCACAAGGTCCACTGGACCTTCCATGTCTTCAACAGAAACTGATTGATTGATTTGTTCAAGGTGCAACAAGGCAACGGATGGGGAACAGAGGAAGGACAATACAACGATCTTACCTGGCCTTATGTGTTTGAGATTGTGCAAGTGCACTACCTGAAGTGCAGGGGAGAGGGAGGAGTGCACCCAGAGCTGCAGGGCCATGAGTTAAGTACTGGGAGCCTGGGATTAAAAGGGGAAGTCTCAGCCCAGTAGTGCAAGTAGGGCCAGGCGGAAAGTGCTCTTCACAGCCCTAGACCTAAAGGCAGAGCTTACCAAACGAGTTAAGTCCAGTGACTGTGACCCATCCCACCTGTCCTGGTGAACATTCGGAACTAGTAGACCCCCCCACCACATCCACTAACATGAATGATTCGATCTGGTTTCATTAATATCAGCTTGGAGCAGGCGATCCAGGCATTGCATCAACCTACACTAACATAAACACATCTTGGTAAAATAAAGACATACAGTGTTAATCATGTGCATTATTCATGAAGTGACAATGCATTCAACCATCATCTGTAATCCTTGTGCATATTCTTGACATTGCTGACATTATTTCACATTTGAAGTGGGAGAGAATGAAGATGGAAAGGAATGTGGGTATGTCAAGGAGATGGATAGTGAATAGAAGGGAACGCCTTCTGTCATGTACCTACAAGCAATTTCAAGGCTTAGCATTGTGCTTTCAAGGACTTTGGCAGGGTGCTTTTCAAGAGGATCACAGTATCAGAGTGCTTGAATGAAAGACTGGCATCTGGGCAGTGAGGGTGGACCGTTGTTTCTGGTTAATGGCTACTGAAAACTTCATCCCTTGTAGATGCATTCTGTGGGAGCAGCATAGAGCTTTCAGCAGCTACGAAATCTTAGCAAAGGCAAAGAAATTGAATTTCCTGCTGTTGATGTCAGCCTGTTTGTTGTATGTGGGGTATTTTAACCCGGGTATAATCTATTCAGGGCCAAATGATGTTGTCTGTGGATTCCATAAAGAAGTCCAGTTGTATTTTTTTTTTATATTTGCATGTGTAGAATGCCACCTACAGAGGAAACTGCATCAAGGGACATTGACAAAGAAGAACACAGTTTTTCTTAGCAGTAACTCAGAAACGATCCAGGATAAGAGATTAACAGAATAGCTCTGTTTTATGACTTTTGCTTGGTTGGAGGTTATGATATGGCATTTGTAACGCGCCTATACACAGGTGTTTCAAGGCGCGAAATGGTTGTTGTCCATTTCCCGAATATGTTGTGTTAAGGCATTCCACAACCTCGAGGCAGAAACTAAAAAAGTGTGGTCCCCCTATCCAAAAGGTTAGTGGTGAGAATTGGAAACATGTTTTTCTTCTTGGATTGTAGAGCTCTAGAGGTGTCATATCGGAAGATTATATTTTGAAGTTAAGTCAGAGCCAAATTGTGGACGTATGAAAAGGCAAGACACATCATTTTAAAATCAATTTGTTTGTTCACATGGAGCCAATGAAAAGAGCGCCATGAAACAGAGACAGAGTTACAACAGTCGAAAAATGAGTCAAACTGCCGCATTTTTATTGATCGAGTCCTAAATACAGTGAGTTGCAATAATCGATATTTGAGTTCATTAAGGCTTCCTCAAAGCAAGACATATGTTTATTGTTTATTGTCCAAGTAGTTGCTTTTCTTTCATAGGGATGTGCCTAGCAGTTCGGGCTGGTCGGCTCCTTTTGGTGGAAGCACCATTAATAATATGCACATGACTGGTACCCTTTTGCAATGGAGCAGACAGGCTAACTAATAGTGATTTGGAACGATGCCTAGAGCTACGCAATGTGTGAAGATTAATTCAAATCCTTCCACCCATCCCTTTTTTGCTTGTTTTGAGAGGTATGGAGTTTGTATGTGAATGCTGTCTGTGTCTGCCACAACACATTTAAGGAGTGAGGGAATGGTGTCCCTTTCCAACTGTACATGCATCTGGACATTGTTGAACTGGCAGGGAAAAGCTATCCAGCCCAGGGCCCAAAGCGGTTCCCTTCTTCTCTGGGACAGGCATCTCTTTTTCTGCTCTCTCTGATCTAAAACAAATACGACAAAGACTAAACTTTCTTTCATATTCATTAGACTGGCATCAGACCATCCAGGAGTACTTAATCAACCCTCATTTGCACCCTAAAAGACCTTTAAAAGCCATAGATAAAACATCTTGCCTCACTCCTGATCCAGCGTAAACTGTCAGCTTCATTCAAGAGTCGAACAGGAAGCATGCCAGGGCTGCCTTCAGCACTAAATTGGATTGATGTACGCATGACATACCCTATGTTATGACTGGACAATTCTCGTCAAAACAAAAATTCTTCTCTTGACGTGAGCCTCAGAATCAGCACATTTTGCACTTGACTGCCTATAGTACGCATGCGGCCTATGTCTTTGCTCGGAGTCGTGAACATGTTCATGTCCCTCCTTTCAACGTTATGTTGATGACAATCAGCCAGAAATGGCACTTTATAATAATCAAATTCAAAATCAGACAACCGATTTCCCCTACTAACCTTAACAATTAAACGCTAGACACAAATTTTGTTCCAAATGGTAGAGAAATAGACATGCCTGTCAATAGGACTCCTACATTTTATAACTTACTATTCGAATAACCTAACACCTTGAAGGCCCTCCCCAATAGCATAGGCAGCAACACAAAATAAATGTCGTGGTTGTCTTTGACGTTTCCAACTTCACCGTATCAGGAATTTCCTCCACTGTTGGAACTAAGTTGCAGATTAGAAATGGTGATAGTTCTCATATATCTCTGGACTATTGCCAATGGTTTGATGGCAGTCTTCCTGTATGACAAGGAAAATAATGTAAATAAAAAAAAACCTTTCCGAAAACGAAGCAGTAATACTGATGCTGGCTCTCAACATGAAATAGCATATTACTTTGATGCTTTAAAATAAATCTGCCCCCCCTCTGAGTAAAGTATTTTGCTCATATGTCTTTGAATAACATACAAAAATAACTAAACCTGCGCAATTATCCAGCTGTCTCACCCAAACCAAACAAGCAGATCCAATAGGTTGGTAATACTAAATCAAAATCACTCTTTATCTTCCAACAAAGGTAATCTTGGTAATTACATACTACAAAGAAAAAAGACCCCACTTCTGGAACAATCGACCACAGGATCTGAGGCAAGATGGCTACCACAAATTCAAGACATTCAGGAAAATTTAATACTTTCAACTGGATTTCTTCACATTTTAGATTGATATCTGCTTTTGGTCTATGTTCCTTTTTATTCACCCCTGACTAGCCGGCATAATGGATCCGTACAAGCATGGATGGCATCTTGTAAAATTACCAACCCATGGACTGCCTCACCATCTGTAATATAAAATCCAAGGAGTGTGTCAGACTCTCCCCAAAGGGCAGCCAACATCTTTGGGACTAGGGCCGTGAGCCTTCTTTACTTAACACCCCATACGGAGAAAGGTAAGCAGTATCCCTCTGTAGGTGTTTCCCCCTTGGGGGAGCAGGAAAGACATATAGAGAGGGACTTAAGTCACCACCCCCCGAGACACTAATGGGGTATGAAGGAGCTAAGGTGTATATAATCCTATGACACATTTAATCCTTTAATGGCTGGCTGTGCTTCTGATCCAAACTTTGCTCAGTCCTTACGGGAAACAGCAGAAAGGTGAAAAGAACAGACTCCAATCAGGAGAAGGTATCAGCACAGCCTTCAGAGTCCAAATATATTGCATCACACACAGGAGATGTGACCGGAGGAGAAAGAGCATACCAGGCGAGTCACCCTCTTGGAGGTGCGCACTTGGTGAGTACTTCAAGGCCTGCCAGACAGTTAACCGGAAGAGGCTGGCACCACAACAGGAGCTAGAGCAGAGAACTTCAGATGACCAAGGAAAGGAGAAGGTATCAGCACAGCCTGCAGAGTCCAAATATATTGCATCACACACAGGAGATGTGACCGGAGGAGAACGAGCATACCAGGCGAGTCACCCTCTTGGAGGTGCGCACTTGGTGAGTACTTCAAGGCCTGCCAGACAGTTAACCGGAAGCGGCTGGCACCACAACAGGAGCTAGAGCAGAGAACTTCAGATGACCAAGGAAAGCACCTGAGAAGAAACCACCTGCCGTCCTCACATAGAAAGACTGGGAAAGAAGAGAAGCCAATGACCAACGCCGAGGCACGTTGACAAGTCACCTAGTAGGCTTCACAGAGAGAGGAATGCCGGAGAAACTACATAACCATCCTGAGGAGCATTGCCAATCACTAGCAGGTATGCAATTTCTCCAGTGGAATGGGAGATGGGAGGCACAGCAAGACAGGGGGACACAAACCTCAGAGTGGGTAAAATACTGATACACCCCAGAGTGGAGAGAGAGTCAGATACGAGCCTTCGGGGCAGGAGAGAGAACCGAGAAGCCCCCGAGTGGTGTGAGAAGACAGGGACAAGCCCTGGAGTGGGGAAGGAACTGTGAAGCCCCAGAGTGGAGAAAGATAAAAGAAATAGCCCAGAGTGGTGAAAGAAAGAAGGAGCTCCCGAGTGGGTTGAGAATCAGAGACAAATCCTGGAGTTGAAAAGATCACAGAAACACAAGCCCTAGAGTGGGGAGACAATCAGAGATGATGCCAGGAGAAAGAAACACCAGAGTGGGGAGAAAGACAGAGAAAGAGAGAGACGATCCCGGAGAACCAGAGATACATGTCTGTACCTTGGGATGGGTCTAAGCAGGGCACACAACTATACGTTTGGGACTGTGAACACAGGCGAGGGTCTATGGTTTTTTAGTACCCAGGAGGGGGGGCAGCCTCTCAGACAATGAGAAGGCTCGGAGCAGGGGCATTACCGCTGCAAGCTGCCTCATGGCTGCCATCTTCCCCCACCGGGGAACAAGGTAATTGTGGTGCACCAACCCCTCCCTCTCTCCTCTCCATCTACAGAATTCCCTCCCCCCCGAACCCTCACTTACCTTCTTTAAAGTCCATTTCGGGAGCAGATGCGCTGGGATCACTTCTGTCCCCAGCGTGCCCACTCCCGATCTGTGACAGGCCGCCATCGAAAGAAAGAAGGGACTACATGGCAGCCATTTTTTTGTTTACTTTTTTAATGTGTGCCATGGAAAGAGTGAAGGGCCTACACGTAGTCCCTTACACTATTTCCATGCTGGCCATTCTTTTGTTTACTTTTTTCAATGGTCACCATGAAAAGTGAAAAAGGACTTTGTTTTTCCTTCCCCGGAGGCAATTTTTTTAACAGTTTTTGTTCTGTTCTGAAATGCCAGAACATTTCGGAACAGAAACAAAAATGTTTTTATTACCCATGGACTTAAGGGCTGGGGTACTAATAGCAATAAGCCTCTCGCAGGGGAGTATTCCCACTTCAGGTAATGCCCCGGAGCAATCGTTAAGGCCTTCGCTTCACTTGGGCCAGTAACTATGGGCCCTGCGGCATTACCTGAAATGCCCCCCTGACCCCTGCTTGGGGCTTATTGCTTAAAAAATACAGTGGTGGGGTGCAGGAGCAGGCAGTCCTCCCTGTCAATTTCTTTTCTTTCTGTTGGCCAGTTGAGAGAGATGCTAGGTCAGAATAGGATTTTGAACCTTGGACTTAATTCATGTTTAGCCATCTTGACACCCTGACAAGCAACCTTTTGGATTTTCTTTGGTATACATTAGGGCTTACTACGTCATTTAGGGAAAGATTTGATCTTTTTTTTTACTTTAAAGAGAGATACTAATCTTGCCTCCTGATATTGACTTACCACAATACTCTGGCTGCCATTTCTGTTCACAATGATACGCCTGCTCCTAATACACATAAATACACATAAACATTTAAAATTATAAGAATTAAAATCAAAGCTAATGGCCATCAGGTGAAAATGTCAATGTCATTAATTCTACGAAAAGAA
The DNA here is from genome assembly GCF_040938575.1 of Ambystoma mexicanum. NCBI lineage: Eukaryota > Metazoa > Chordata > Amphibia > Caudata > Ambystomatidae > Ambystoma > Ambystoma mexicanum. The sequence continues at coordinate 499,070,968 of NC_090923.1, forward strand.
GAAAAGTATTACCGTAACATAGCTTGTTCATCCCTGGTAAAGGTCTTCTAATGATATGGTAGGTATTGCAACTGCTTGCTCATGCACTCCCAGCACATGCCCACTATATCAATTACTTGTTGAAATGCTTTCACAACATGAAACGTTTTTCCATAACATGTCTTCTAACTACATAAGGGACTGCCAGCATGCTAGCTGTACTCATTATTTCATATGTCAATCTAGTGCTCTCTCTGTCTGTCTGTTTTTCCCTCTGTCTATGCTGTCTTTTTTCTGTCTCTATATCTCTCTCTGACTCACTATATGTTGCTGTGTCTTGCTATGCGGTTGGCAGTAATATTGCCAGGTACAAGTTTCTAAAGCCTTCCGAGCTGCTGCTGACAGCTGCATGACCCGAGGGATGATTTACCATGTCAAATGCACCAGAGAGATCAAGGTGGTGCAGGAGGCAGGTGTCACCTTTATCCATGAATTAATTGGAGAGCATCTTCTATGACCTGAATGGCTGCAATTTAAAGTTGCATCTACTTCTAAACCCAAATTGGTCGTCATGGATCAGCCATGTTGTTGGTTTGTCCGTATTGTGGAGTAGGTTGGGAACTGCCTTCTAAATGATTTTAACAAATAATGTGAGGCTTCTGATTGGTCAGTAGTTATCAAGGTTTACTTAATCTAGAGTAGAGAGGGTTTTTTTAGCGAAGGGTGTATCAGTCATGTTTTTAAGGAGATTGGGAATATGCCATGATCAAGTGAATCCTTGACTATTTGGAGGAGGGGCTGAGGACAGTTCTGTCTCATGGTGGCCGAAGGAAGTATGCTGTCCTAGCATGAGATATGCCACTGTATTTGACACACTAATATGTGGTCTAAATATATATATGTATTGGCGATGAAGACTTTATTAATTGTGTTACATTTTCCTGTCAACTGGGTGATTACTGGACCACTGTCTACACACACAACAAGTGGCCAATGACTAAACAAAGACGAAAGTGTGCTCTCTGTGCATTTTTTTCGTTCAACTTTCAGGCTATCTGTAGCCCCACCAGGCACAGGAGCATAGCTTACATTCCATTATGGCCCTTCGTACTTCATGAATGACACCTGCAGGCAGATGTCAAAGGTCTGCTTTCAGCCGCCTGGCAGCTACTTACAGCAAGCACACAGAGTGTCTCCATGGTGATGCACGGTCACTCTGCCCGCTCACGTGGGCGGAGGGACTGGATGCACGCCCGCTTCATCCATTCGTGGAAGGGGGGGTTTCCACGCTCTCCATGGAGGCGCCTTCACATAGCCTCCTGATAATCACACGGGATTAAGTTTATATGCGTATAAACATTAATCGGTGTCGGCAATGAAGAGTATAGTAAACACAAACACATGCTTGTTAGTTACTAGGATACAGGCGTCACCATGGAGGTCCATAGTCCGCCCCCCCGTTCACGCGGAGGGGTGGGACCGGAGGCACGTCCGTCTTGTCCATGAGCTCCATGGTTACGTCGTAACAAAGCCTCACACGGGTACGCTCAGATGCGACTCAGTTTGCGAGGAGTTCGGAGCAGAGCAGAGTGAAGGTAAGACTCTCTGCCTAGACACAGCAGCTGAATAGAATTGAGATATTTCTGAAGAGAGTTGTGGAAGACTCATTATCCCTCTCTCCTGACAGGGACACTCTACTGACGTATGTGTATTTACGAGGCGTTCACAATCGTGCAAGCAAGCTAAGGTAAAGATGTGCACGTAGGGTTTAGAGAGGACAATAAGATCATTAAGATGAAGCATTTTAATATTGCTAGGGTCACTAATGAATGTCCTATAACTTTTTCTTTTTTGCTTAACTACATGATGGGACTTACTCACCTGTTGGTATGTACATGTTTAATTTATAATTTACATATTTGTGCTTTCAATATGGATTGTATTTAAATGCAGCCATGAAGATGGTGCTTGGCACCGAAATGCATTGCCAAAAGCTGTGACTATATGTAGAGGAATTGTGAATCCGCCTAACAATTGTGTGACTCAAACACAATCATAATAGCAAAGATTTGTAAAGAGGAGCGGCTAAGATTGCATTTTTGAACTGGTTATCAGAAATGACTACAAGCATTTACAATATTAAGTCAAATATACAAACTAATAACGGCAACAGAATTTTTCAAAATCCAAAGGAATGAATTTAGCTTCCAGACAGGGAGCAATAGTGAGCACTGGGTGTTACGGGTTGGTGTCCATTCTGTTTTTCTAGCCGCTGGTAGTATGGTGGACCAGCATACGGTAGCCTGCTGGGGGGCATAATTGATGCTCTAAAGCTGGGTCCTGGCCTACAGAAAGTAGGGCATTTTGCTAATGGTACTCAAGAGGTGCTGCCTCATTAAGGCCCTTGGTGGTTGTTTGTAACTTGAAGGTCCACCATGCTTCTTTAAAGTTAAGGGCATTGATACTGTTGGAAGTTTCCAGTATTTTATCAATCACCCACCATTTGAATGAGTCATGGCCATGTTGAAATTCCATGAAATGAGAAACTAGGGGTGCTGCATGGGCCTTGCACCTGATCCTGGACCTGTGTTCACCAATTCTTTTATGCACAGGTCTGGAGGTTTTCCCCACATACCGTAGTTTGCATGGAAATTCAATGAGGTAGATTACATTTGATGTTTTACAGTTAGTGAATTGACACAATTCCCATGCTTTCTCATTCATTACCTCCTATAAGAAATGATTTCATCTTTTGAGTTTGGTTGCAAGGTACATATTTTGCAACTGATTGTATGTATTATCCACAGACTTGTTTTCACATACAGTCTGAACACTTTGTCAATAAACACTACTTTGCTTTCTCTAAAAATATGTGAAATCTCCATGTCTAGCCAAATTAAAAAAGGCAGCTGTAGCTAAATTTCAGTAGTTAGATCGTTCTTTTCCCATGACACAAACTTGCTAGTTGTTTTGCTGTATGCTTCTGTATGCTTCTGAAGGTTTAAAATAATTATTGCAAGAAGTTATTGCATTTACAAATGTTTTGAGGACAGGACAAACCCCATGTATACAATGTTTCTCTAGCCCTTTTAGTCCTGCCCGACCCCGGGCTGTCCCTGATGTTACTAATATTTAGGATCGAGCACTGCTATAATAGGGACATTTACATAGATTAGTCCTACAATGTATGTGATATATTCCCATACAGTGAATGACTTTTTCAGCCCATCTTTTGGCCCCTATCCCCTAGGACTGACCTTACATTTTTTTCATTATGGAACACACACTAAGCTTCTCTGAAGAACAAATTAGCAATATCATTCAAGGCCACACTCTATTCAATATGGAAGGAGCACAATTTCATCTTGACTCAACTCGCACAGGAGAGGACCCCTTGAACCAAAAAAAGAGGTGCTTTAGAACAGAGGTGCATGGCCATTTTCTACGTGAGTACCTTAGAGTGAATATGGTACCGCTAGGATTGATAATACGCAATAAACATGTCCTATTCCTGGAGGACAAGGAGTATATGGTACATTTCAGTAAGATTGCTACTAAATGTAGCAGGGACCTAATGGCATTAACAATAACAACAGCACAAATAATGCACACAAAGATGCTGCTTGACTTAAAAAGTGAAGAAACTAATTTCCTCAATGATGACACCATATCCAATGCGAGGGACAAACTCAAGGCAATAGATAAAACTCTTGAGGCCTTTATGCCTACAACCCTCGAGAAAACACATGAGAAGCTAGCCAAAGACATTAAAAACTTCAAATTGGAACACATCTATCCCTATCTCTCGGCTGACTATAAGGACAACAAAGAAAAAGAGAGAGCAGCAAGACAAGGAGTAGTGAACAGAAATGGACGCATGGGTGTCTCCTTCTCTGACACCTCCAGTTCTGATTCTTCGACAGGCGACCAATCTCAATTGAGAGGCAGTAATCCCAATCTGGGCTAATTTCAGCCCACAACCATGATGCCTTTTATAGGCCAAGGGTGCCCTAGATATATACTGTGCTCCCCACAACAACTACAAATGCCCTTCTACAATTTCCCTCAATGGAACCAACCCAACAGGAGACGCAGAGGCAACAGGAGACGCCAGACATGATCCCCCTCTTCAACCTATCAGGCTTCTCTCTCTCGAATGAAGAAACCTCACTGCTGGCCAAAGGCCTGTCATTTCTCCCCACCAACAGCACTGATTGGTGCAAACTAGATGGCACATTTTCTACCTTTTTCCGCACCATCAGGAGGAAAATCTATTTCAAAGACAAAGAATGCCCACCTACACCAGATGACACAGTTCTGAGATCCAAATCAGAGTTCAACCCAAGAGACAGTGAGATACCAGCATCCATTCTCACTTTTGAGAAATGTATCAGACAGGAAATTAAGAAATTGCAATCTTCCCAGAAACATCAGAGACAAAATCTGACAACAGGGGACTGCAAAGCCCTTGCAGATAACGCCAAACTTGTCGTCAAAGCGACGGACAAAGGGGGCGGGATTGTCACACAAAACACCGATCAATACATCGCTATGGTCATGATGTTATTGAATGAAGAAAACAATGACAAGAAATTGAAAAAAGATCCCACCCCCGTTATCAAATCCAAAATACAGGAAATTACCAAATACGTATTGGATTGAGGCTGGATTTTGCAAAAAGAAGAGCCATTCCTTAAAACTGCAGAAGGGAGGATTCCGGCATTATATGCACTGCCAAAAATTCATAGGAACAGCAGTACACCCCCAGGGAGTCCTATTGTCTCAGGTTGCGGGTCAATCCTTGAACCAATATGCAAATTCATTGACAACTTCCTCAAACCTCTATGTCAGAACACTCCATCATATCTTAAGGACACCATAGCTAGCATTGCAGCCCTTTGACTCTACCAACAACCAGCTAGTCACCATGGAAATCAAAAGCCTCTATCCTAGCATTCCTCAGGACAAAGCAGTAAAATCATTCAGACACCATCTCACCCTACATATGACCCAAAAGAGGGTCTCAATGAACTTCATAGTTGAACTACTTGAGTTAGCTCTCACTAACAATTAGTTTTCCTTCAATGACACGCTCTATTTACAGACATGCAGTACTGCCCTGGGTGTGGCTTTTGCCCCCAGTATGGCCATAATCTACATGGCAGAGTATGAGAGAAAAGCTATGCACTCAACACTGACGACCCATTCCATGAGAATATCTGACTTTGGTATAGATACATTGATGACATCATCTTCATCTGGCAAGGCAATAGGAAATAACTGCTGAATGTTTACAATTGGATTAATGTTGAATCCCAGGAAATTCAATTCACCATCAATAACAGCAACGTAAACATTAATTTTCTGGACCTTAACATCAGTGTCAGGAACAATGAGTTAGAACGGTCCATCTTTAAACAAGAAACCAACAGGAACACGATACTGCACTACAAGAGTAGCAACCCTAAGAACCTACCTGACAACTTGCTGTATGGGAAGTTCCTCAGAATCTCGAGGAACTGCACAGAAACCACAGATTTCAAGATTCAGGCTACTGAGCTACAACGCAAATTGGAAAGTAGTGGCTAGCCCAAGAAGCTACTGTAAAACACTAAGAAGAGAGCTCTCTACACACCTAGAGAAACAATACTTATCCCGAAACAACATGACCCCTCCACCGAGAACATCATGGCTTGCATCTCTACTTTCAGCACCAATACATCCCAAATTAAGGGTATAATTAAAAAATGTTGGCCTATAGTTCAGCTCAGCCTACCAGAAGAACCACTACCCAGGATTGCACTCAGGAGAGACAAAACCCTTAAAGACCTCCTCACCCACGCAAGATCCAGATGCAAAAATGCTAGATCCACACTCTGGAATATGCGTGTAATTCAAGGCCATCGCCCTTGTGGGAGCTGTGCAGTCTGCAACCAAACTCAAAAGATGAAATCATTTCTTATAGGAGGTAAAGAATGGGAATTGCATCAATTCAGTAACTGTAAAACATCAAATGTAATCTACCTCATTGAATGTCCATACAAACTACGGTATGTGGGGCAAACCTCCAGACCTGTGCATAAAAGAATTGGTGAACGCAGGTCCAGGATCAGGTGCAAGGCCCATGCAGCACCCCTAGTTTCTCATTTCATGGAATTTCAACATGGCCATGACTCATTCAAATGGTGGGCGATTGATAAAATACTGGAAACTTCCAACAGTGTCAATGCCCTTAACTTTAAAGAAGCATGGTGGATCTTCAAGTTACAAACAAGGGCCTTAATGAGGCAGCACCTCTTGAGTACCATTAGCAAAATGCCCTCCTTTCTGTAGGCCAGGACTCAGGTTTAGACCATCAATTATGCCCCCAGGAGGCTACCGTATGCTGGTCCACCATACTACCAGACCACCATGCACAGACTCACCAATCCCTGTACCAAGACTCCACCCTGGTAGTGCACACACCGCAGCTACAGTGCCTGTTCTAGCAGTCCCAGTGTCACCTACTCGGGCTCAGTTATGTTCATATAATAATAGCTCCGCCTGCAGCAGCACATCCAGGGTGCCAGTCCTCATTATCACTAACCTGTTATTGACACCACGATACAGAATATTTCAAACAACACTGTTCCCCTTGTATACGCATACACCATGCCCATCATCATTGCAACCTCTCCTCAGCAGCTTAACCCATTCGCGCTGCATCCCACTTCATGTCCATTTGATTTGCCTCGCGGAACAGCTCCTTCAATCTGGCACCCGTATACAATACCAGTGTCCACGGTGCCCAGGTCCTCTCCCATGTTACCGCACTGAGAGCGCACACATGACTCACGCTCCTCGGGCAGCTCCATGGCAACGGCAGTCAATTCCTAGAACGCATGTGCGGCATTCAGACACGACTCTTCCACGCATGCGCCTCACGGCCATACACACAGCTCCAGTTCTCTCCCGAAGCAGGATGCAGAGAGATCCCTCCTCCGCACTACAAGAGCCGCATGCTATTTGAAAGGTCACTGCCATCCTCCACTAGGGGTTGGATTTATATCCCCATCCTGTTACTGCAGGCTCCATTCTAATTAAAACCGTCTCGTGCCTTTTTTCGTTTTAATTTTTCATCTTCCCCTGGCCCTGTCCGCCATCACCCGTTAAACTACTACTACTGGCCACAGGATCCTTCTGGGAAAAAGGGAAAACAGAACCCAGAGCTGCATGGCTGATCCACTAAGGTAATTCTACCGGCCTAGTGCCACCCTTATAATTTTTAATTTTTACTCTGTACTACCCTACGCAACCTCATAGTTCTGACCCTCAGTATCCAATCCTCCTTCCAGGCCACCTCAGATCACCTCTTCCGCTACACTTGGAAACAGGAGCTATTTCGAGGACTTAATCTTCACATGTGTCTGCAATCCTGTTGAAGAAATAACAGTGAGAGTTTATACTTCACCCTAGCTCTATTTAAGGTTAGTCCTTTGGCCATAGGGTCTCAAGCCTTTCACTTACCTTCACCCGAATTAATCGGTGTGATTTAACCATTTTAGCAGACTTTCTCAGGTATGATCCATCCTTTTGCCTAACACTGAATATACACATATATTTTTTATCCCCAGGGAGACCTGCTACCACTTGGCGCTAGAAGAAGGCTATAATACAATCAAGCCGAAACGTCAGTGGTCGTCATGCCCCCGCCGGGATAGACATGAACTAAAACCACATGAACTTTTTCTACTCTCATCTGGACGTCGACCAGTTTCTTGGTCATCCCTCTAACGCAAGGCTAGCGTAGACCCTATCTTTTAAGGTCTCAACTCAGTGGACCAACACATTAGACTCCTGCAAACTTGACACCTTGCTACTAGACTAACAAATCAAAACTTAGTCGCCTTGCTCCTAGTGACTGTGGTGACACCCTCACACCTAATATATTAGGGGTCCTATGTGTATCTACGTGTAACACATGCATTTTGTATACACAATGCTTTACTAACTCATGAAGAAATTGTTGCATCTAAAACACTAGTTGGAATGGCTATATTATTCAAACAGTACCCAATGAACTTGTCATGATTGCACAATGAATGGACTAATATGAAGTAATATGGAGCCAAATCGTGCCTTTGTGGGTATATATTTTGCAACTGATTGTGTGTATTATCCACAGATTTATTTTCACATACTGTCTGAGCACTTTGTCACTAAAAACTACTTTGCTTTGTCTAAAAATATATGAAATATACATGTCTAGCCAAATTAAAAAAGGCAGCCGTAGCTAAATTTCAGTTGTTGGATCGTTCCTTTCCCAGTGACACAAACTTGCTAGTTGTTTTGCTGTATGCTGCTGAAGGTTTAAAATAATTATTGTAAGAAGTTATTGCATTTACAAATGTTTTGAGGATAGGAAAAACCCCATGTATCCAATGTTTCTCTAGCCCTTTTGGTCCTGCCCGACCACGGGCTGTCCCTCGTGTTACTGAGAATTTAGGTTGGCTTGTACCTCATACTCTGGGTAACCTTGTACTAAGGAGTTTTGGTGGTGCGAATCGTGGAGCGAGCTGGCTTCAACAAGGACACAGGGAATGTTGGATGTATTTTCACTTGACTAGGGAGCACCAACCGCACTGCTACTGGGTTGATCACATCCTTTATTGTAAAAGGGCCTAGATAGCGTGGATGTAGTTTACGAGGACCTTGCATTCGAATGTTGTGGGTGGACAACCATACGTGATCCCGTGGCTTGTACTCGGGGCTGTTTCATCGGCTTTTGTCAGCGTACTGCTTGTATGTCTGTTTGGCATGATCTTTATTGGTCTAGATTTCTGCCCAAATTTGTTCTGCGTGTGCATGTTTCCCAACAAATGTGGGTAGATCGGATTGAGGGATTGCAGTCGTCATGGGCAGAACCCATGTTTGGAATCCGTACACACTGTAAAAGGCAGTGTTGTAAGAGGATTCAATTCAGCACTACAGCTAAGTCAACGCCTAGTCTAGAATACTGAATGAAAACCCTTATTGATATATCTTTATGTCCAGTTCATGCGTTCTGGATGACTACCCCTATATAACACCCCTCTCTTGGAATCCTCCTGACCCCACTGAGCCAAGAAGTAGTTCTGTTTTGCAAGTTAAAAGATTTAATTGATAGTTTAAACAATAGATATATATATCACACTTTAGAATAAATTAATAATTAAATAGCACACTTAATCTGATATGATAAAGATTAACAACGGAGAATCTGGCACTAGCACACTTCTTTATAATCACTAAGGAGTTGACATGAAATGGATAAGATAGCAACAATACTTTTATGGTTTCAAATGGATGCAATGTGGAATGAAATGCAGTACAGAAAATAACTTGATAGGATTTCAGCAAAAACAATGTAATCACTTTCTTGTACAATTCACCCCCCCCCCCTTTTATGCAATGCAAGGAAGTGGAAGGAAGGCACACAATTCTCAGAAATGCAATCAAATGTGATTCAGTTCACCCAGCAACTTAGACTACAGAAGTTGAAAACACAGGCAAAATGCTTTTATATGTGCTGGCAATAACGTGAAAAATATTCTAAAATGCTTTTAATTCCCTCTAGGAGGTTCAGGGTGAGTGAAATCAAGTTATTATTAGTCCAGGATCACTTTAGCAAGGATCTAGGAGTAATTGGTAGGTTAAACGAATTTTTTGCAAATGGAAGGCAAGCAGCAGCAAATTTTTACACGTGGAGAAATTGGCAAATCGCGGTAAAATGTCAAATCGCGGCTAAATTTGCGAATGCGCCGAGCGCGATTGCAGAGGAACTACAAGGACTATCACTATCGTTTTGGGGTCCTAGGAAAACCCAGGATCTCAGCTTCCAGATGAAAGTTACTGCAAGTCTCTAGCACAAACGGTCGCGGAGATATGAGCGATTGAATAAAGGTCGTTTTTCAGATTTGCAATTTTAAAGTTCAAAAAGACAAGTGCAGCTTGCAACTAGAAAATGACAAGTGACAGCTTTACAAATGACAGTTGACAGGAGGCAGTTCTACTTAGATTAAAATAGATTGAATTATATTATCTTAACTAAGAGATTGGTTCTGCACAGTTTTGCTAGGTACTCACACTATATTCTTGAATTAAATGGGCCTCGTCATGGATCTGGTCAGCTTTTGGACTGGACTCTGCACTTCACAGTGCTCGGGGTCAGCCCTCTCTCTCTCTGGGTACAGCACTGCTTCTGGATTCTGGAGATTGAGGGATTTGAAGTCTCTGTTTATCTTGGAGTCTAAGTGTTGGCTCTTTGAAGGTTGATGGAGGTAAGTATGGATTTTTCCGGCAGAGCTTCCAGCTGCAAATGGATTTGAAGGTCCCTATCTGTCCTGTCTCTCTGCTTTTATGTGTTTTGAAAATGGGTGTGTGTGAGCAGCATCACTAGCCAGCCCCTCTCCACTTGTCATTGGCCACTTCATCCGCTTCCACTTGATTGGGGGAATGAAATGAAGTGTCATCATGATGAGGTCTGTTTATGATACAGAGAACCCACCCCTGTCAACTTTACACACAATCTATATTTGCTCAAAAAAACATATTTGCACAGGTACACATTTGTTTAAAATTACATGCACCCTTCACATATCACAGGAGGTATACCCTGTCCAAATCTGCTCTTCCTGGGGGCTTGCATTAAAAAATGGCACATATTTCACTTTTTAACTGGTTTTGCAATTTCGGACATTAACCCAAATTTACACACATGTGCGCAAGGAGTATGGACATTAGTTGATGAAGTGTCAGATTTTTCACATGCACACATTTTGAGTAATATCCTCTTTTCCGCTAAAACCCCCCTGAACATACCACCGGGTCCTAGCACGTCTTAAAATGTGGGCAGAAAAATCACAAGAATTATGGTATCATTTAAATAATTTTCACAAGTCCGTACTATGAGTTATTCATCTTTTTAGAGTTATGTTCTGGCCCCAAAGGGGTGTGGTTTTCCTCCAGCACAAGGTTGAATTTCTGGTTTTTCCAGTTCTGCCAAGCCAGCTTGCTCTCACAGGCAGTGCCCCTCCCCTGTGTTTCCAGGAGAAATCTCCATTTACGACTCCCGCCATAAAACATTTGCCTGAGTCAAGACAGGGCTTTGTTCAATTTCCTGCAGAGCCCTTGTAATTCAAGCAGGGAAGTGTCATATCCCTTTTGGTGTGAGCAGCAAAAGGGCAGCTAGGCCTGGGAACACCGCTGTGACTCAAGTTTCACTCCTGATGGGGGTGGCTGGTGGGCAGAATTCAGTTCCTTAAGCCAGGTTTCAGATAAACTGTCACTTTTTGTTCCCCAGTTTTCTGCATTCAAATAAAAGTAAACATTTTTACATATGCAGCTAGAAGGCTGATTCTAAGTTTAAAACTATGACATTTAAACAATTGCAACCTATGTGACACTCAAAGTAGGTCACTCATTTCTTTTAAACATTTAGATTTGTAGTGTCTTTCAGTCCAAATTTACTTAAACTGCTGAAATCCACAGCTCAGCCAGTCTTGTTATAAACCTTCAAGTCACTTCAGAATATAACTTTACATTGGATCCACCTCTCAGTAAGTCTTTCTTTGGCATGTTTTGGGTTCATTTATTCAGTTTTCTACAAAAAAAGTAAAATCTGGTGGTTTTAAAACGCCGGCTTTTGGATAGTGGTGAGTACTGGTACTGCACCCCTTTTTGGGATTTAAGAAAATTAATTCTCCACAGTTATGGGTTTGCTTTTGGCAATCAGCATTGCCATTCCCAATGGTTTCAGACTACTGTGTGGGTAGTCCAATGGTGGTTTTAGGCAGTGTCCTTCTGTGCCCACAACATCGGCAAAAATGAGTGGCAGCCTATTCTTCATGCATTTCCCTGTGCATTTTCTGGGAAGCTCTGGCCATCATGATGTTTTCCATGTCAGTACTGCACAGTTTTGAGGTAGGGCTCGGATGCATGGGTAAATACATCCCACAAGCCCCCCTTCTTGCGGTGGCCATCTGATCCTTCACTGGTGGGAACCGCAAGATCTGGGATGTAGTTCTCATCTTCTTCCGGTGGATGGCCAGTTCAGCATCTCTTCCTCCATCCGGTACTGGTCGATCGGTTCACCTCGCCGGTCCTGATGGGAATATTGGGCGGTACCCCGGGCCCCCTTGAGTCATCCTCCCAGTCTCCGGATCATCCTCCTTGTCCCGTCTCCAGGTTTTCTTTCTCCTAGGACGACAAAGGAAGAGCGGCAATACCTATTCATAGACGTTTTTTTTCCACCACTGTTGAGATAGTGGGGCAGCATATGCATTTCATCATAACAAAACATTACATTCTTATTTTGAAAAAAAAAACAGTATAACTAAGAGACAGTTTCATGCAAATCACAATATTTTAGAGACTAGATGTGATATGTTTTATGATTGGAACTGAATTAGTCTGAGACAGTACCCGCTAGGATTCCAGAGGATTCCTCCAGTTGTTGCAGAGCGTGCCTGGGATGGCAACACTTCAACTGGTTTATGTGGACCCAATTGTCTTCCCTCGCTGCCAAAGGACCTTTGGGGATGTGGATTTTGTAGGCCACAGGGGAGATCTTGTCGATGATCTCAAAGGGTCCCTTCCATGTAGGCAAAAATTTCCGCTGTTTTGCCTGGTTTCTTTGGAAGTTGTATAGATAGACCCGGTCCCCCACCTGATATTCCTTCCTGGAAGTTTTCAGGTCATAATGGGTCAATTGTCCGGTTATATCTCTCTACTGCCCCAGAAGAAGCTGGCCTGTAAGCAATATGCAACTTCCTTTTGACCCCCAGTATCTCCCACATCTTTGTCATTACTTCACTGGTGAAGTGGCTACCTCTGTCTGACTCAATCCTTTGAGGTAGACCAAAACGGGAAAAGATGTGGTTAATCATCAAGGCAGCTGCCGTTTCTGCCTTGCAGTTTGGGGCTGGGAGACATTCCACCCACTTGGTAAACAAGCATGTCACAGTCAACATGTACTTATTCCCCCTAGCAGAGCGAATCACAGGGCCTACAAAGTCGATTTGTAAATCTGACCATGGCAGTGTCATCCCCCGCTTTTGGAGAGGCGCACGGTGCGTGAGGGATGATGGCTGAAATTGTGCACACACAAGACACCCCTTCAAGTATTGGTCGAGGTCCTGCCCCATGTGTGGCCAGTATGCAACCTCTCTTAAGAATTCCAGTGTTGTGCGAAACCCCCTATGACCGGCGGTGGCCGCATCATGGGCGTGACTTAACATCAGGCTTCGGAATGAGGTAGGAACCACCCACTGATCGTGGCCAGCTTTGGATTTCCTTACCAGCAAACCGTCTTGGATTCGGAACATTTTTGGACATTTCATCAACACTCTTAGGTCCTCTTTCCCAATGTAATCGGTATCCGTCAGGGGAAAGTTCTCAGGGTCCTCAAGGTGTTGGTAAAATTTACCAATTATTGGATCCCCCTTCTGAGCGGTAATCAAATCAGCATCAGGGGTCTCCTTACTCCATTGTGCAATTGAAAGGTCGTTGTGAGCATTTGTCTGGGACCTAGTGATAGCAGTGACCTGGATTTCCCCCAACAGGGACTCAATCTCAATTAGATCCCCTTGGATGGCCCCGGTTTTAGCCAGCTGATCAGCTAAGTCATTTCCAGTTTTGTCTGGTCCCTCTACTTTGGAATGACCCTTGATCTTCTTCCAATAGATGGTCATTCCTTTCGAGGTGACCAGATCATCAATGTTTTGGATCAACTTCCCATGTTTCAAGGGTTTGTTGTTAGCACATAACATGCCTCTGGTTTTCCAATTAACCAGGTGCTCCACGAACCCGTTCCGTATATAATCCGAATCTGTGATTATGACCAGTTCGTGGAGTTGATGCTGGACAGCAGTGAGGATGGCCTGATGCACAGCCATCAATTCTGCCACCTGACTACTTCGGGGACCAATTTTGTATCCAGCAGAGGGTTCTGGGGACTCACTCACCCATGCATTCCCTACGCCAGCCACCAGTTCTTTCTCCCCGTCGTTGTCAACATGGTAAGAGCATCCATCCACATAGACAGTGGGCATTCCCTCACACTTGTCCTCTTCAAAGACTTTGTGTGGGGAATTAAGGTATGCCTCCGTGTTGTCCTGGATTTTTAGACTTTCGTCCTCGAGACAGTTTTCTCTGGCACAATCATGCAAGTCAGCCAGACCTTGCGCGAGGGGACTCTTCTTGTTTTGGCCATATCTGACCTCCACAGGAAAGCCTTGCATTGACAGAATCCAGGAAGTAATTCGGGAATTACTCACATTTCCGGCCCGGTTTCTGTCACTTTGGAGATATTGCAGAGGCTGGTGTGGAGTCTCCACTATGATGTGTTCCCCCTGGATAAACGGGCGGTAATTCTTCAATGCCCACACCGTCGCCAGGAGTGCCTTCTCACAATCGTTGAATTTTTCCTCCACAGAGGATAAAGTTTTGCTCGCATAGGAGATTACTTTATTGACCTTGTCATGCTTTTGGTATAATACTGCCGTCAAGCACGTATTAGAGAACCCCGTCTCCAGGAAGAACTCCTTGTTTCTGACAGGGTAAGCTAGGCAAGGCGCTTGTGAGAGGCTTCTCTTGAGTTGTCTTACTGCCTCGGCTTGTTCTGGACCCCATTCCCACTTGACCCCCCCTTCAGGAGATGAATCAGGGGTCTGGTGATCTCTGCGTAGCCCTCAATGAACTTTCTGCTGTAATTAGTCAGTCCAAGGAGGCTCCTTAGTTCCCGCAGAGTTGTGGGGTCTTTCAGTTTCTGAAGTGCTTCCACTTTCTTTTCCTGGGGACAGAGACCCTGAGGAGTAATCTCATGCCCCAAGAAATTAACACGGGTTCTACACCACTGTGCTTTCTGAAAGGAAAGTTTTGCTCCGGCGGCCCTCAACTGCGTCAGAACATAACGGATCTCCGCTATGTGTTCCTCCACAGATGAACTTTTGATGAGGACATCATCTACATAAGCCAGGTTACCCCTCGCACCCAGGTCGGGCATGGCCTTATGTAGGAAAATATTGAACTCATTACCGGAGTTAAGGTATCCGAAGGGAGTCCGGGTCCATGTGTACTGCTGGCCCCCAAAGGTAAAAGCCAGTTTGTATTGGTCCTCCCTACTGACAGGCACGGTCCAGTATCCATTTGTCAGGTCTATTGCAGTGAATAACTGTGACCCCTGGATCTGGGCCAGCCCTTGGTCAATGTAGGGCAGAGGCCATCGGGAAGTATGGACCCGTTTGTTGAGCTCCCTAAGGTCAGCACAGAGTCTCCACTGGCCGTTCGGTTTCAATATTCCCAGCACCGGGTTATTGAAGGTGCTGTGGACTGGACGGATTATTCCCCGGGACTCAAGGTTCTTAATTATTTCAGTAAGGGACTCCATTGATGCGAGAGGCAAGCGATATTGCTTCACAAACACAGGAGTCATGCCAGGGTCCGTGGGGATTGTTGTTGTGTGGATGTCAGTGCGACCACAGTCATATGAGTCTACCGCAAAGAGATCTTGGAAATCCAAGAAAACTTGTTTCAACTTTTGCTTTTGTTCCAGAGTCACACAGGCATCAGCTAGGTTGACTCTCTCTTCCACCATCTGCCTGAAGCCTGGAAAGACTTCTGGTTTGGCTATCTCCGCGGCCTCCTCCAGCTGGGTGGAGAAGTCCCTGGTCAGAGTGCTGATTTGGACCGGAGGCTTCAGGTGGGAAAGGCAGCCCTCATGGACCTGGAAAATCACCTCATCCCTCCTGAAGTCACAAGTCACATCTTCCTTACCATAAGGGCAGGAAGTGTACACCAGGAAGTTCCCCCCATGCCGGGTAAAAATCCTGTCTGGTGTTGCATTGTCATCCCTGTCACTGTCAAAACAGTCCTTGGGGATTGGTCCTAACAGTTCATTTCCAAGATCAATGGAGAAATGTCGGTCATCAACCGCCATTCCAATAATGGTGCCTGCGGCTAGAGTAATACTCTTTAAGTCGCTGTTATCCACCTCTATTGGAATGGTGTCATGTTGTATGTTGACTAATGGAGTTGGGTTTAACCCCAACCCTTGCTGTTGGAGAGAAGCATTTAGATGTATGTAAGCATCAGGGTTTTTCAAATGTTGTCCCCTTTTAACTTTCACTTCCAGGGAGAATTGTCGGGTCCTTTCTGGGATGGTGACTTCCTCTTTAACCTGAATTTCAACTGCATAAGGTAGCAATTGAGCTGACCTAAATGCTTTTTCTGGATCATCAAAGCCCATGGGATTATCCGCTAATCGGGACCAAGCTTTGAAGTTTATTAGGTGCAAACTAATGGCAAAGCGATTGAGAATGTCACTGCCTAAGTAAAAGGCGGCAGGGACGTCTCACACGACCCAACAATTGTGGACTATGCTCTTGTTGCCAATGGAGATTTTGAGCATACACCTGCTTGGCAGGAGATGTTTGGAATTAGGTGCTTCCAGGTCCATTTCCCATTTGTCTATCAGTTTGAATGTGGGAATGGCTGGATCTTTTGGGAGTTGGCGGAACATGGCTTCGCTGATGAAGCTCTTACCGTTGTTCACACACACTCGAGCGAGAACAGAGTCCTTCCCATCATTTAACTGAACAGGGATGAAAAACTGCTCTCCAATTTGCTGAATATCAGCCAGGCTCTGAGCTGATTTCACATCTTTCTGGACTGTAGGAGTGGGAGTTTCTGATTGTGGATTAGTAAAGAATTTCAGGGTGTTTCCTTCCAGTGTGGAATACCACCTTAAACTGGAAGGAAGGTTGATTTTCAGAAATAGAGAGGACCCTCCATCACCAGTCTGTTGTCCTACTGCTATTACTGTCACGTCTGAAATTTGGCTATTCTGGAAGTGAAATTCTACTTGGTCAGATTTTTGTTCAACCCTGTGGCAGGTGCCGTTTAAACTAACATGGTTGACACTCTGTTTTAATTTTATTGGTCGGCCAGTCTGGGTCCAGAGGACCCTGTTTACGCAATCTATTAGGGGTGACAACCTTCTCAGGAGGTCATTCCCTAGTAAACAAGGGGTGCCCTCTGGGGTCACAACTATGACCAGGTGTTTCAACTAGTGTCGCCCAATTTTAATGTCCAAATCTGCCGTCCCCTCGACGGGAATTTCCTTCCCGTCAAAGTTCTGGAGTTGCCCAGGAAGAGAGGTGAGAGGAATTTGGTAATTCTCTCCCCTTCCTGCATTCAGTTCGTCAAAGGCCCTTCTGGACAGAAGGGTAGCTTGAGATCCAGTGTCCACCAGTGCCAAATTTGTACCCTGCCCCTGTACTTGTACCGGGGCATAATATCTTCCCTCCTTCTCCTCAAGGGGGCACAGATAATGTACATTTTTGGACAACTGGTGGGCTAACTTTCTGGTTTTGGACATGGCGAGAGAAGAGATTTGGGCAGAATTCTGTGGAGAGCCTTGGGAATCTGAAAGAAAAATTTGGCAACTGGAGATCAGAGCCATTGTGGGTTCCCCTGGCTCTGGTTCTGGGCCGCCCCCCCCTTTTTGGAGGCAGTCACCAGGATGGGTTTGAACCAGGGGAGTTTCTTGCTGTTGGTTCTGGGATGAGATGGTAGGCGGCAGTAGCTCAGTCTCCACATCTCCCCAGTCTGGATTTGCATCCCTAGGGACCCATTTTTCTTTGGGAGGAGTTCCCCCCTCTCTGAAGGAGAAGATCCTTTTCCCAGGATCCTCTGAGGATCCCTCTCCCTCAAATTGGAAGACCTGTACCTCCTCCTCAAACTGTGTCTGTTTGGGTCTTTTGTTTCTCCTACCACCCCTCTGCTCCTTAGGAGGCAGACTTTCAGGGGCAAGAGATTTTGTTTCCGGTTCCTGGGTTTCCAGGGGCTGTTTACAAGTGAGGAAGGAAGCTTCCTCCAAGGCTTTACACCCCCCTTCCCCTTGTGCCTCCTCCCTGGGAACCGGTGAGTTATCGGGGTGCTGCCCCCGTCATTGTTCTGGGGCACCAGGTCCAGAGTTGGGTGCGTTCTGCGCCGGCATGCCGATCTGAGGGTTCTGCTGAGCCCTCAGTATGTGACCCAGATCCCGCGCCATGTTTTGAACCTGGCGCTCTAACTGGGAAACCCGCTCAGGCTGATACGGGGCCCTGTTTTCTCCCCTGGGCTGATCCCGGGAATGGTAGCTGTCCCTCCTCTGGTAATACCCCAGGTTGGGAAGATTTGGGTACCCCTCCACCCTTGGCCTCCCCTCTCCCGGATTCAGTGGTCTGGGCTCAGGGAATTGGGGAAAGAAGGATGGATGGTTTTGGGGCTGAAAGTCGGGTGGATATCTGGGGAAAAAGTTCTGCCCAGGGTTTGGTAAATTTCTGCCCTCCTGTGGAAAGTTTGGAGGGAAGTTCCCTGGGTTCGGTGCTCGGTTGGATCCCCCCCCTTGGGCTGGGGGAGTCCACACATAACCCAGGATGGGTCGATTTCCCTTGTAACGGGGGCTTACATAATCAGGAGAGCGAGGGACCCCATTTGTGGGGCTGCCTCCCTGGCTCCCTGTCTGTGACTGGCCCGAGGACCTTCTGGGCCTAGCATTATTAGGTGCAGGTAGGTTTTTAGGCCCCCCCATCTCCAAATCCAAAACGGGGGTGACCTTTACCTCTGCCACCTTGGCAGCAGCAGGGGTGCTGTTGGCTTTGGGGTTTTTCTGGGCATTACTTTTGCTATCTACCGGTTTCTGCACCTCATAGATCCGGGTAGCCTGTTCAATGACCCAGTCTAAAGATCTTTTCTCGTGAAAATCCCTCACGAGCTGGGTCATTATGTATTTGGGCAAGGCATGAAAAAATGTATTGATGAATTCTCTACTGTCTGTGCGCACCCTTCTGGTGGTCTGCGCAAAAGCACGTTTCAGTTCCTGCACAAATTCTTGTGGGGCCTGATCCTCCCCACATTGTAAATTGTAGGCTGCCTTGCGAGCCTCTTGAGGATTTCTATGAATGGAAAAATGTTTCAAGATGGCCGCCTTATAGGTGGACCATCTTAAATGATTTTGGTCCTCCAGCCCCGCAAAGAAACTGGAGTATTCCGGGGAGAAGGTCCACTTTACATATTGAATACAGCTTTGGCTGTCCTTCAAATGGAAAGTCTCCATCATTTGCTCAAACAACTCTAAGTGCTCCCAAACAGAATACTTAGCGTTCTTATGGTAAGGCGTGATGACGCTCCTGATCGCCTTAATCTGCTTTAAGGGGTCCTTAAGCAAGGCCCTTTTTGCCTTATTGGCCTTTTTGGTTCGGGTAACCCTTGTCCATTCATCCTCTGACTCAGAGGCACTGCTCCCAGAGGTTCCTGTCTGCTCTTCCAGGTTTTCCCGGATTCTGCGAGCCTGGGAATGGCTGGCAGAATGTGGGGACCTGGTCTCCTGTGTCCTGCGCAGTTCAGAGGAGTCTTCAGATTCCTCCTTGCTGCCAGGATTTGATGGGTACCCCCTCCACTGACCTAACTGGGCAGAGGTTTTCAGGATGCCCTTAATGGGCCTACTCTCCTGGGGTTCCCCACTGAACTGTACTGTACTTGGGTGCCCATACCCGGATGCCCACCCCTCCATTCCTGAGTGGTACTGGCCTATGAGCCCCATACTTTTAGCTGGATAGTAATCTGCCATCCCTGTGGCCCTGTGCTCATGTGCGCCAGGGGACATGGGGGTGGTAGAGTCCAGGGACTGGGAGAGATGAAGGCCCCTGGTGTTAGGGCTCCTGAGGTTATGGTCAGGAGTCTCTCTTTCCCAGCGGACCTCATCTCTATCCGCCCCTGCTCCCTGTTGCACTGCAAGAGCCTGCATTTGTGCTTTCAGTTCCTCAGTCAAGGCCTTACTAGACTCTATCAGTCTCTCCTGCATCGCTACCTGTTGTTGGAGCCTATCATTGTGTTGACAGAGGGCCTCATTTTCCCTCTGTGCTTCCTGGCTGGTCCTGGAGAACTGGGCCAGTCTTTGCTGCAGGAGGTTTACCTCCTGAGTCCCATCCCTACCGGCCTGCTCCTTTCTTGCCAGAGCATCTTCCACCCTTCTGGTGTGCTCTACCAAGTTCTGGTTTTCTTTTTGGAGGTCACCCAGCCCCTGGAGGGCCAGGTGATTTTCTTCAATTTCCTTTTTTAAGTGGCAGACTTCCTGGCCTAAAGTGTCTCTTTCCTGACTGAGAGCCTGCATCTGTGCTGCCAGGTCGTCCCTCTGCCTTTGAAGGGCACCAGCTTTCCGGCGCTCTTCATCAAACTCTGCCTGGGTATCCAGGTCTTTCAGAATCAGTTTATTGCTTTCTGCCTTTTCCCTATCTAGGTGGCCTTGCAGGGTGACTACCTGCTCAGCAAATACCCTGTTGAAGTCCAGTTGTTGCTCCAGCTTTTTCTGGCTTTGCAGTAGGGAGTCCAAACCTTCTTGGTGTTCCTTCTGCAAGGCCCGAAATCTGGTATCCTGTTCTGACTTTTCCTTTTGCAGCACATTCATATCCTCCTTTATTTTAGTGATGTACTGTCTGGTCTCATTTTCTGACTCCTGGCTTCTGTGCAGCCTTTGCTCAGAAGAGTCCAGATCAGATTGGGCCTTCTCTAACGCCATCTGTTGCCTTTTTGCCAGATCACGGCCTTCAGCACATTTATTCTGTATGGCTCCCATATATAAATATAAATATGCCGCTATCCTAACAATCTTGTCGTGTTCATCTTTGGCCTTAGGAGCCATATATAGTTCACTCAGGGCCACATGTAATGGACCCTGATCTCTCCATGAGTCTGACCCTGTTTCAGTGGCCTGTCGCGTGATGGCCTGCAACCAGGCCTCCTGGCCCTGCTCAGCCCATTCACCTCTCACAAATAACTTATGTAAGAAGTGCTCTCTGGCTATTTTCATGTTTACTAAGGTCGTCATTCTAGAGATTGGTCTCTGTCCTGACGTACAGAAGTTTGTATTTTATTTTTGCAGAACAGAACTTTTCTTGGAGTGTCCCTTTTGAGGAATGCTTTACAGCGTAACACAGCGTGGTGATCCGACCGGATATGTGTATCTGGTCAGCTGGCACGCTGTATTAATCTGCACAAATGGTAGATCTAACCCAAACGTCCGGCACAAGCCCCCAACTTGTAAGAGGATTCAATTCAGCACTACAGCTAAGTCAACGCCTAGTCTAGAATACTGAATGAAAACCCTTATTTATATATCTTTATGTCCAGTTCATGCGTTCTGGATGACTACCCCTATATAACACCCCTCTCTTGGATCCTCCTGACCCCACTGAGCCAAGAAGTAGTTCTGTTTTGCAAGTTAAAAGATTTAATTGATAGTTTAAACAATAGATATATATATCACACTTTAGAATAAATTAATAATTAAATAGCACACTTAATCTGATATGATAAAGATTAACAACGGAGAATCTGGCACTAGCACACTTCTTGATAATCACTAAGGAGTTGACATGAAATGGATAAAATAGCAACAATACTTTTATGGTTTCAAATGGAT
This sequence comes from Ambystoma mexicanum, assembly GCF_040938575.1. Classification (NCBI taxonomy): domain Eukaryota; kingdom Metazoa; phylum Chordata; class Amphibia; order Caudata; family Ambystomatidae; genus Ambystoma; species Ambystoma mexicanum. Next base: position 499,092,428 of record NC_090923.1, read on the forward strand.
GCAATGTGGAATGAAATGCAGTACAGAAAATAACTTGATAGGATTTCAGCAAAAACAATGTAATCACTTCCTTGTACAATTCACCCCCCCCTTTTATGCAATGCAAGGAAGTGGAAGGAAGGCACACAATTCTCAGAAATGCAATCAAATGTGATTCAGTTCACCCAGCAACTTAGACTACAGAAGTTGAAAACACAGGCAAAATGCTTTTATATGTGCTGACAATAACGTGAAAAATATTCTAAAATGCTTTTAATTCCCTCTAGGAGGTTCAGGGTGAGTGAAATCAAGTTATTATTAGTCCAGGATCACTTTAGCAAGGATCTAGGAGTAATTGGTAGGTTAAACGAATTTTTTGCAAATGGAAGGCAAGCAGCAGCAAATTTTTACACGTGGAGAAATTGGCAAATCGCGGTAAAATGTCAAATCGCGGCTAAATTTGCGAATGCGCCGAGCGCGATTGCAGAGGAACTACAAGGACGATCACTATCGTTTTGGGGTCCTAGGAAAACCCAGGATCTCAGCTTCCAGATGAAAGTAACTGCAAGTCTCTAGCACAAACGGTCGCGGAGATATGAGCGATTGAATAAAGGTCGTTTTTCAGATTTGAAATTTTAAAGTTCAAAAAGACAAGTGCAGCTTGCAACTAGAAAATGACAAGTGACAGCTTTACAAATGACAGTTGACAGGAGGCAGTTCTACTTAGATTAAAATAGATTGAATTATATTATCTTAACTAAGAGATTGGTTCTGCACAGTTTTGCTAGGTACTCACACTATATTCTTGAATTAAATGGGCCTCGTCATGGATCTGGTCAGCTTTTGGACTGGACTCTGCACTTCACAGTGCTCGGGGTCAGCCCTCTCTCTCTCTGGGTACAGCACTGCTTCTGGATTCTGGAGATTGAGGGATTTGAAGTCTCTGTTTATCTTGGAGTCTAAGTGTTGGCTCTTTGAAGGTTGATGGAGGTAAGTATGGATTTTTCCGGCAGAGCTTCCAGCTGCAAATGGATTTGAAGGTCCCTATCTGTCCTGTCTCTCTGCTTTTATGTGTTTTGAAAATGGGTGTGTGTGAGCAGCATCACTAGCCAGCCCCTCTCCACTTGTCATTGGCCACTTCATCCGCTTCCACTTGATTGGGGGAATGAAATGAAGTGTCATCATGATGAGGTCTGTTTATGATACAGAGAACCCACCCCTGTCAACTTTACACACAATCTATATTTGCTCAAAAAAACATATTTGCACAGGTACACATTTGTTTAAAATTACATGCACCCTTCACATATCACAGGAGGTATACCCTGTCCAAATCTGCTCTTCCTGGGGGCTTGCATTAAAAAATGGCACATATTTCACTTTTTAACTGGTTTTGCAATTTCGGACATTAACCCAAATTTACACACATGTGCGCAAGGAGTATGGACATTAGTTGATGAAGTGTCAGATTTTTCACATGCACACATTTTGAGTAATATCCTCTTTTCCGCTAAAACCCCCCTGAACATACCACCGGGTCCTAGCACGTCTTAAAATGTGGGCAGAAAAATCACAAGAATTATGGTATCATTTAAATAATTTTCACAAGTCCGTACTATGAGTTATTCATCTTTTTAGAGTTATGTTCTGGCCCCAAAGGGGTGTGGTTTTCCTCCAGCACAAGGTTGAATTTCTGGTTTTTCCAGTTCTGCCAAGCCAGCTTGCTCTCACAGGCAGTGCCCCTCCCCTGTGTTTCCAGGAGAAATCTCCATTTACGACTCCCGCCATAAAACATTTGCCTGAGTCAAGACAGGGCTTTGTTCAATTTCCTGCAGAGCCCAGGTAATTCAATCAGGGAAGTGTCATATCCCTTTTGGTGTGAGCAGCAAAAGGGCAGCTAGGCCTGGGAACACCGCTGTGACTCAAGTTTCACTCCTGATGGGGGTGGCTGGTGGGCAGAATTCAGTTCCTTAAGCCAGGTTTCAGATAAACTGTCACTTTTTGTTCCCCAGTTTTCTGCATTCAAATAAAAGTAAACATTTTTACATATGCAGCTAGAAGGCTGATTCTAAGTTTAAAACTATGACATTTAAACAATTGCAACCTATGTGACACTCAAAGTAGGTCACTCATTTCTTTTAAACATTTAGATTTGTAGTGTCTTTCAGTCCAAATTTACTTAAACTGCTGAAATCCACAGCTCAGCCAGTCTTGTTATAAACCTTCAAGTCACTTCAGAATATAACTTTACATTGGATCCACCTCTCAGTAAGTCTTTCTTTGGCATGTTTTGGGTTCATTTATTCAGTTTTCTACAAAAAAAGTAAAATCTGGTGGTTTTAAAACGCCGGCTTTTGGATAGTGGTGAGTACTGGTACTGCACCCCTTTTTGGGATTTAAGAAAATGAATTCTCCACAGTTATGGGTTTGCTTTTGGCAATCAGCATTGCCATTCCCAATGGTTTCAGACTACTGTGTGGGTAGTCCAATGGTGGTTTTAGGCAGTGTCCTTCTGTACCCACAACATCGGCAAAAATGAGTGGCAGCCTATTCTTCATGCATTTCCCTGTGCATTTTCTGGGAAGCTCTGGCCATCATGATGTTTTCCATGTCAGTACTGCACAGTTTTGAGGTAGGGCTCGGATGCATGGGTAAATACATCCCACAGTGTGTTTTGTGGAGCTATGTAAGGCATTATTGTATGCTATCTCGGCTAACCAAACATACTGAACCCATGGTTTCTCCGCATTGGAGGCATAGCACTGTACCGCAGGTACTGTTCCAGTCCCTGGTTCACCTTCTCTGTCTGTCCGTCTCTGGGTAATATCCTGAAGACAGACTAACTTCCATGCCAATTAGTGTGCAGAATGCCTGCCAAAACCGAGACGTAAACTGCGGACCTCTATCGGTAATGACACGATTCGGTAAAGCGGGTGCTGCAAACTCTCATCTCAGAACAGGTTATCATGCCATGTTCTTTCTGGAGAGGAGCGCCTGCTACCTTTTTTTGAAATATTTGAAAGGAACTTGGGGTTGGTCACCCAGAGTTACCTGGGGGCAACCAGACGTTGTCTCCCTGCTCACTGTGCTCAGAGAGACAAAGCTTCACCTCACTGATGAGGCCCAACAAGGCTGAAACATGTGTATGGGGTTGCTTTTGGTACTCTTGTTCAGAGAGGAATTGCCATAGCATTTCGGTGCTGGACTGCCCATTTGGGCGGGACAAAGACTGATATGCAAATGGATATTTCCCATCTGTGAAAGGTATAGTGAGCAAAAAGCGTGTGCTGCAAACTCTCATCTCAGAACAGGTTATCATGCAATGTTCTTTCTGGAGAGGAGCGGCTGCTGCCTTTTTTGAAATATTTGAAAGGAGCTTGGGGTTGGTCACCCTGAGTTACCTAGGGGCAACCAGACGTGGACTCCCTGCTCACTGTGCTCAGAGAGACAAAGCTTTACCTCACTGATGAGGCCCAACAAGGCTGAAACATGTGTATGGGGTTGGTTTTGGTACTCTTGTTCAGAGAGGAATTGCCATAGCATGTCGGTGCTGGACTGCCCATTTGGGCAGGACAAAGACTGATATGCAAATGGATATTTCCCATCTGTGAAAGGTACAGTGAGCAAAAAGCGTGTGCTGCAAACTCTCATCTCAGAACAGGTTATCATGCCATGTTCTTTCTGGAGAGGAGCGCCTGCTACCTTTTTTGAAATATTTGAAAGGAACTTGGGGTTGGTCACCCTGAGTTACCTGGGGGCAACCAGACGTGGACTCCCTGCTCACTGTGCTCAGAGAGACAAAGCTTCACCTCACTGATGACGCCCAACCAGGCTGAAACATGTGTATGGGGTTGCTTTTGGTACTCTTGTTCAGAGAGGAATTGCCATAGCATTTCGGTGCTGGACTGCCCATTTGGGCGGGGCAAAGACTGATAAGCAAATGGATATTTCCCATCTGTGAAAGGTACAGTGAGCAAAAAGCGTGTGCTGCAAACTCTCACCTCAGAACAGGTTATCATGCTATGTTCTTTCTGGAGAGGAGCGCCTGCTACCTTTTTTGAAACACCTTTTATAAGGCTTAAATGTTTTCCTTTGCCTATGCTTTAAGTGTTTTTTTGTGTGGAGCTTTTAATATGCTCATTGAGCTCACACCCAGACCACATGCACTCACGCCCTTAGCTCTGACAGTTCTTGTTTTTGTTCAGCCTTGAGAAAGACCCATGAGGGTTGAAACATGTGTTGATTGATTCACGTTTCTCTCAATTAAATGTGACCTGCTGTTCAACTAATGGAAAATATGTGACCATTAATTAGGAGAACCAGCACAAGATATCCGTGTGTACTCTCTACTAATTGTTCCACGAAATGTGGGCTATGCCTCCCCTTCTGTTGATCTTGCTTCAGGCTTACCCCATCTAATTATAATTGAAAAATATACAAATTGTCAAACCAATCTCTAAGTTGATTAAACTTCTAGTGCCCATCGTGTGTGTTCTCCTGTGAAACATGTCCAGTATTTTACATCTATTCTTTAATGTTTGCTTCCAGACTCATGCCAATTCAAGCCCCCCAGTCCTCTCTGCAACCCTCAAAAAGCTATCAAGAGAAATGCTAATATGTACGTGCTGTTTACAGTAAGCACTCTGGGCAGATTCTCAAAAATGAACACAAATGAAAGGAGCACAGAGAATGTGTGCGCTAGTTTCTGAAATAATCAGGTCACCTTCGAACACAAATGAAAGGAGCACAGAAAATGTGTGCGCTAGTTTCTGA